>NC_047116.1:62000633-62314444 GCF_902500255.1 Thalassophryne amazonica | reverse complement strand
TACCTCAAGCACCAGCCGAGATTTTATAAGCTGGTGGAAGTGGGCACAGCATTGGTGCCGCCTGCGAGCCCCGATGTGGCGGATTGTCATTGTGGGAAGTGTCAGCCCAGCGGAAAGGAGATGACTCTGAGCAGGTGAAGAGTGGCCTGACATATGTAGCTGGGGACCACATCAGTGACAAACTCATTGCATGCAAGGTTACCCCTGGACAGAGGACCCCTTCAGCGTTGCCGAACAACAAAAGGGCTGTGGAGGCTACGTTCTTGAGGACAGCGTGGCAACTGGGCAAGAAGCCTGAGTGGAAGGTGGCCTACAAGGCGCAAGTCCATGATATGCTTGAGCGGAAGGCTGCCATCAAGCTCTCAGAGGAGATGGGAAAAAGCTGGGCTGGGCCCGTATGGTACGTAAGCCACCTCATTGCTCCAAACCCCCATTCAGTCACCACCCCTGTCCGTCTTGTTTGGAACAGCAGTCAAATTTTAGGGGCCAGAGTCTCAACGACCTCCTCATTAAAGGCCCCGATGTGCTAAATAACATTCGTGCTGTCCTACTTCGGTTCTGGCAAGGCGTGTAGGCTGCACTGGGTGACATTAAGATGTATAACTCGGTTTGGCTGGAGGACAGAGAGGTGCACTTCCATCGATTTCTCTGGAGAGACTCAGGCTGAGGACATTGAGGAATACGCCATTACATGAGTTAACATCGGCGATAAAACCTGCCGGCTGTATCGCACAGGTAGCAATGCGAGAGACTGCAAGCCTGCCAGAGTTTGCCCACTTCAAGGAAGAGCGCTGCATACTGGAGGAAGACTCTTATGTCAATGATATATTCACCTCCCATAACAACCTAGAGCAATTCAAGCAGTTGATGGCTAATGTTGGGCAAATCCTTGAGGCAGGTGGGTTTCAGCTCAAACCTTGGGTGTACTCCAGTCAAAGTGGGAGGGAAGACCTGAAGGAGCAAAAGCGAGTCACTTCTGCTGTCTTTGTCCTCCCAAATCAGCTCACTGAGGAGGACAGCAAGGCACTGGGCATGGGCTATACCCCAGGTGTGGATGAGTTCCACCTAATGGTTGCTGTAAACTTCTCAAAGAAGCAAAGAAAGATGAGGCTGGGCACCGATCTGTCAAAAGGGGAAGTGAAGCTGCAAGCTCCGAGTCCGCTCACTCGAAAGGGAGCTCTTTAGTCAAGTATCTGGTCTATATGACCCTCTTGGACTCGTGACTCCTGTCAAGCAGAAGGGAGCTATCGTCGTAAGGAGAGCCTTCCAGGAAGTGAAGGAAAAGGGCGGCCAAGTTGAGAGCACATGGGACACTCCTCTGTCTGACTCACTACGAGAAGACGCCATCTGCCTGCTGGAGGATTATGCCGAGCTTGGCAAGTTGAGATTCCCAAGGGCACTGACACCTTCTGACCCAATTGCGGAGCCTTGGGGCATTACCTTCTCTGACGGCAGTGAGCACTCTTATGGTGCAGTGTTGTATCTGAGATGGAGATGCCAAGAAAAACGTGATTGTTCGGTTGGTTGAATCAAAAGTCAAGCTGACACCGTTGGAGCATAAGGGAGATGTGGTCAAAGCAGAGGTCTGTGGGGCTGTCTATGCTTCTCGTCTGAAGAAATATTTCCTGAAGAGCTGTAAGATTAATGTGGACAAGTGGTACCGTGTAGTGGACAGCCAGACAGTCCTTGGGGCAATCCAGTGAGAGAGCTATTGCTATCAAACCTTTTTTGCCAACCAAATTGGAGAAATTCAAAGCAACACCAATATCCAATACTGGTGGTGGGTCCCGGGGCCTTTGAACATTGCCGACATCATCACTACAGGAGCTGGACCCAAAGATTTGGGATTTCTCTGTCTTCCAGAATGGGAGTGGCCCCTGAAGTCCGCAAAGGACGTCGCTGCAGCTGTAAGAGATAATGTTATTAAACTCCAAAAGAAGGCTTTTGTTGCCTCACTGACCCGGGCTCGAGCCAAAAAGTTTGACAAGATCTTAAGCAAGCCTGAATTAGATCTACACAGGCCTCCAGCAGGAACAATGGTAAAAGAACTGCTGGACATTAAAAGGTTCAGCAATTTGAGGAAGCTGCTGAAAACTGTTGCTTTAGTATGGAGGGCAGCAAAAATCTTTCTTCAAGGAAGGACCAGAGGATTAAAGTGGGAGGCAGTCCAGCTGGTTGGAGTTTGTACACCCCAGGAGCGCAGCGATGCATTCCGAGATCTATGCCTGGCAGCCCAAGAAGGCAAGAACTTCTCCAACACCACCATAGACAGACTTGTTGTGTACAAGGATGAAGCAAGTGGGCTATTGATTTGTGGTGGCAGAATTCAACACTTCAAGGAAGACAAAATCGGTGTCCCATTGTTACCAGCTGAGTCTTGGCTTGGTGTTCTCTTGGCCCAACAAAGTCATCAAGAAGGGCATGAAGGAGCTGCTGGAATGCTGCTAAGGATGAGGAGCAGGGCTTGGGTTGTTCACGGTAGAAGAGTTGCCCAAAAAGTCATCAACCAATGCATTGTCTGTAGAAAGGCAAGGGCAAAAGTATGTAAGCAAGTAATGGGTGACCTACCTTTCGAACAGACAAGACCTGCTGCCCCCTTTCAGTTCATCAGAGTGGATATGTTTGGACTGTACCTGGTGAAGGACAATGTCAAAAAAAGGGTGACTACCAAAGTCTGGGGAGTTGTCTTTAGCTGCCTCGCAAGTAGAGCACTCCATGTTGAACTTGTCAGTAGGATGTCAACACAAAGTTTGCTGCCTTGAGAGGTCATCCCCAGAAGGTTTGGTCAGATCCTGGGACCAACTTCATTGGAGCCAAACCAGTCCTAGAAGATCTCTATGCATTCCTTCAGGCTCAAGACACTGCTGGCTTGGAGGACTATGCTGCAAGAAATGGCACAAGCTGGGCCTGGAAAGTACTACCCGCTGATTCTCCACATCGAAATGGAGCTGCGGAAGCTGCAGTGCGGATTGTGAAGCAGGCTCTTCAAAATCTCAACAAAGCAGTCAATCTCACTTTCAACGAATTCCTCAAAGCACTTCAGATGGCGTCTAACCTGGCAAATGAGTGTCCAATTGATGCAAGATTCCAGAGTCAAGAAGATCGGATCCAGTATGTGACACCGAACCTCCTCCTGCTGGGTCGGGCGTCTCAGGACGGAGACTTCAAGACCTATGATTTTGAAGGCCCTCTGCTTTTCTCCCTTTATATAGCACTCCTTGGGCACATATTGTGGCATTCGAGGATTACCTTTCATTGCTATACTGATGATACTCAGTACTACATGCCGATAACTGCTGGTAATCTCATCCACATAAAATCCTTAGAATTTACATCAGTGAGAAGCTGGATGTCTAGCTATTTCTTATTCTTAAACTCTGACAAGACTGAAATAATGGTTCTTGGTCCAGTGAGACATCTGCATCAATTTGACCAGCTAACACTTAGCCTAGGCTCGTGTGTCATACATCACACTCAAAGTGAGGAACCTTGGGGTAATTTTTGATCCTATGTTGAAATTTGACCTCCACATTAGAGATATTACGAGGACTGCTTTCTTCCACCTGTGAAATATAGCAAACATTCGTCCCATCCTTTGTATGGCTGATGCTGATACCTTGATTCATGCATTTGTTTTTCTAGATTGGACTACTGTAATGTCCTATTTCCTGGTTTACCGCAGTCCAGCATTAGGGGTTTTTAGTTGGTTCAAAATGCTGCTTCCAGACTTTTGACAAGAAGTAGAAAGTTTGACCACATTACACCCATTTTGGTGTCTCTTCACTGGCTTCCTGTCCCTGTATGGTCAAATTTTAAGGTTCTGTTACTAACCTACAAAATTATTCATGGATTAGTACCTCCCTACTTAGCTGACCTACTTAAACCCTTTGTACCGGCCCGGGCTCTGCGTTCTCAGGATGCCGGACTACTTTGTGTCCCTAGGGTGAATAAAAAGTCTGCGAGTCACAGAGCTTTCTCTTATCATGCACCTTCTTTGTGGAATGATCTCCCTGCATCAATAAAACAGTCAGATTCTGTCAAGACTTTCAAGCCCAGACTTAAGACACACTTATTTTCCCTTTCGTATGGCTAGCATACTGCCATAGTATGTTACTATGCTTTTAACCCTTTTAAATTCATTTTATTTGTAAGAAGAGTGGGCCGCGGCCTCAACTTCATCGAAAGTCTGGGTCTTTTAGTGAAGCTTAGGGCTAGTGGATGGCAGTCACCTTAGTACGTATTTGTTCTGTTTTTCTTGCTGCTTAATGCTGAAAAATTATACTGTAGTTGTTGTTACTTGTGTGAAGTGCCCTGAGGCAACTTTTTTGTGATTTGGTGCTATATAAATGAAATAAATTGAAAGGTTATATGGGGTCATAGCACCCAACAAACAGTACAAACTTCAGTTTCTGGTATTACGTGGGGACAGGTGATGCAGAAACACAGCAGTTACAGTAAGATTTTCATGTTTGCCTGTGCCAATAATGTGATGATGAGACAGTCTGAGGTCACAAAGAAGGATACAGTTAGGGCTTGTAAAATGTGTCAGCATCGATTAATTAACTGTGTTTCCTTGCCAGCTCAGGGCAGTGAAAACAAAAAACAAAACAAACTGAACCATGACTTCATTGAAACAGATGACAGCATGAATATTTCACTCATGGAAGATCACACACAAGAAAGTGTCTCTACTTTTTTCTTGGTGTCCTCTCAGGATGAAAAAAGAAAAAGTTGAGAAAACTTTACAACTGAAGGCAACGAGGTATACAGCACTGATAGGAATAACGCCATTAAAATAAACGCTATTAACCTGTTGGGTTTTTTTTTTTGTTTTTTCAGTAATGGGTAATCTAACTAATTACTGTTTCCATTATTACAATACCATTATAGTTACTGACAATAAAATATGACTCATTACTATAATTAAGCTTATTGAAGCAGTTTTCATCAGACTCTCAGCTGAGTGGCAAAGTTTTTTGTTTATTTTTTATTTTTTTTCCTTTGATGATGTGGATAAGGAGGGCAGAGACAAGTGTATAAATGATGGTGATTGAAGCCAAACAGAGGTACAGCTGGACGGGAGTTCATGCACAAATACAAAACCACACACATTCGCTCACACACAGACGACACAAAGGTACATGCACTCAAGAATGATTTGCTCCGACAAACAAAAACGTTACGCGGGACGGATGTGTATGTGAAAGATGCTGTGTAAGAAAAAATGCTGAGATAGCTAGACAAGCAAGAGCCCTGCGAAAGCAGAAAAAAATACAAGGGACCTGGACCAGAAATTGTAAAGCATGGATTAAATTGAATGGAACGCCGAAGGAAGTGAAAGTTATGTTGATAAGAGAGCTTTCGGACTTGGATAATTTAAGTGATTGTTGAAAATGTTAAACAACTGTTTTTCGCTTGTTGCTTGTTTTGAGTGGTCTTTATATCTTTTTTAATCTTTTGTTATGGGACAAATTTTGAGGAAATCTATATCATGTTCATGTTCACATTATTTAACTGCATTTTTTGGACTGTGGATTTATATTTCTTGGTAACACTTTATATTAACTGCACACTATAAAGCATTAATAAAGAATTTATAAAGTGTAAGCAAATGCTTAAGTAACTGCTTGTAAAACATTTACAAAGCTTTCTTTTTTATTAGCTACTCATTGGTAAGAACATAAATAGATGGCTTAATAATTATTAATAATAAAATATGTAATGTCTTTATAAAACATTTATAAATGATTTTTTAAAATTCTCTATAAACCATTTAAGAAAAGTTGATCATTAATAGTTCATCATTTACAAACGTCAAATCAGACACTATTCATTAGTGATAAAAATACTTTACGAATCATATTTTTGTCTTTACATTTTTCCTCAATTATCAAGCCTTTACTAAGCATTAATAAACCTTTAGTTTTATGCTCAATGTATCAGTTATAACATTTGTAAAGATTGCATTAACTACTTATCTTTATTCCTCAATACTTTATGTATCATGTAATATATTTATTTATATGCCTCACACGGAGCACCATTAAAATGTAACGATATTATTAAATAAAATAATTTATTGCTGAATTGCCCACACACGGGGCTCCAGAAATGTAGCAATTATAGTGAATAAGTAGTTAAACTCCCAAATTGAACTAGATTGGGTTAGGCCCATCTGATGAGTCACCAAAATAATTAACAATTTAGAGTTTAATACTTATTATTAATTATTACTTGGGGCACCACTTATTTATAGCATAATTGCTTTAATTTAAACATTCATTAATTTATCAGTCTCAAATAATTAATCAGTCTTGATTTGATTTAATCAGTCTCTGATCTGAAGTCTGAATTCACACGATACAGTTGGTTAAGGTTCCTTCTGAACAGAAAATGAACCACAGCAGAAATATTTACAATTTATTTACAATTTCTACAAGAAATGAAGATTTTACTGGCATTTTATGGACAGTGATTAAATAAGTTCATTTATGGGCACAATTCTTACTAACTCATGAGATGTTGGAAGAAAGAGAGATAAAGCTTAAAACTTAAGTAAATAAATCTGAATTTAGTGATGAATTTTGAAGCCAATTATTAAGAAAAATATTAGACTAACATGAATATATTTTTTAAAAAAAAGAGCCACCTGTATCAATTGACAACAAACCTCTTTCCTGGAACCCTGAACTGGGTCACTTAGCTGCTGTTGAAGAGGCAGTTCTGTCCGTCATCGATATTCATGCTCTGGGCAGCATGAGCTCATTTGGTTCAAGGGGTTATCCAAGCGGTGTCCCCGTCACGATCCCAAGGCTTGTGTCGGCTGGCTTTGCCGATGGTTAGCTGCATGCAGTCAGGTTTGAAATCAGCTCCGTTGTCAGCTTGCAGGAACCCAGAGGTAGAAGGTGTTTGTTGAAAATGGTTTCTAGTAGCTTCTCAAAAGTTTGTTGGAGCCAAATTAAAAGTCTTTGTGAATTTAGAAAAAAGTAAAACTTTAAGAGTGTTGAAAAATTATAGTGAAAAGGAGTAGTCGCTTTTCTGTAAATTCGCTCTTAATTTGAAAAGCTCAGCTCGGAAGTTCTCTTAAAAATTCAAAAGACTTGACGCACCGTAAAGCATCAGGTTAAAACTTTAAGTTTGTAAAAAGTAAAGAGTGAATGCCACGTGGTAGCGTAGCTTAGCTTAGCAATGGACCTTGGCCAAAAAATAACAATTAAGCATTCAACAAATACAGAGCGTGGAGAAGAGCCAAAAAGGGGGAAGATAGAAGGCGAAGGGCCAAGCGAGCCTCTGTCCTAACTTCTTAAAGGGGGACTGATGTCACCAAACTCCACCCATTAGGGTGTGTAACTTCACAGAAACTTCATGTGGTCACAGTGCAGACACAAATGATTCAATTATTTAAACACATTAACTATTGTGGTATACTATTATTCTAAGACACTAAAATGGACACATTATTCATCGTCACTTAAACACATCCTCTTGGTTAAAACAGAATACTTCAACATCAACATTTTAGATAATGCAGAAAGGTCACACTTACACACATATCAGTGCCAAGAACACATCAATAAATAGAATAACTACATGCAAAGCATTTTGTTTGAATAACCAATACAAACAAACATTATAAGTCTTTAGATATAAATGAAAGAAATACTGATCTTAGCTCGAGGCCCCAAGGTGGGTTCTTCAGGCCTGGAGAATTTCAGATTCTGACGTGAAGCCATTATAATGTCATGCAATTCATAGTGACTGAAAATTCACTGATAAAAAGGCAAGGGCTTCCCTTTGAAGAACTTTGAATTTCAGTTTTGTTTTGCTGTGAAGCAGTGTTGAGGCCCAAAGGGGGAGCCTCAGGCTTATCTTCCAGATGGCCAAGGAATTTCTCAACTGGGGGTGGAAACACAGTCTCTGTCTCCAGTTGAGAAATCTGTTTTTTTTGTTGTTGTTGTTTTGTTTTTTGAGACAGCATTAATGTATTTATTTAATTAGGGTGAATCGAGGCCATGGTGCTACAATCATTTGTTAATAATGTACAAAGCTAAAGTCTCTATCCCCATCACTATAAGTATGTAGTTTTAAAGACCTTATCTATGTAGGAATAAGCCTTAATTGAGCGTTAGTTAAGCATTTGTAATATCCTTGTGGTGATTAAATTTGTTTTATAACTCAACTGTATATACTTAATATATGTTTTAATCACATTCTCAAACAGTTGACCAATTCACTTTTATATGTCCATTTATAAATGCTTATCAACGCATTGGTAAACTTAAAAATACTATTATAAAGCCTTTACAAGCTGTTAGTAAAGCATTTGGTGTGAGCTTAACTAAAGTGAAGGCTAAATTGGCATTATAACATTGTAAATGCTATGTATATGTGTTACGCAGAGTCACCAACAGTTGACCAATTCACTTTTATATATCCATTCATAAATACTTATCAGCGCATATTTTGTTTTGAGGAATTGGTACGGCAGTATTAGATGAGAAATGCGGGTTCATTCGTCGCTAAATGTTAAAGTGTTCGGTTAGGAGGTGGTGTCGATTTGAGAGTAATTGTCCCGCCATTAGTTGCTAACCGATAGCTAAATGTGGGTTCAGAATGGGTCGCCATTAGCGCTAAGCAACAGTGGCTAATCAGCTAACTGGTATTAAAAAACCAATGAGGTTTATATCCAACGATATAAATTCACATTAATCAAGCGGATAGCCTCTCAAATGGAAACAAGTGTCCGCTTGATGATTTTCAACCTTAGAATACCTTAAGCAGTATGACAATGGTTAGACAATGCAGCTTTAGCTCACACTCTAGCTTTCGCTAGCACTTACGCACATAGCCAGTTAACCATCATTTTCGGTGAAATGTGCGTGAGAACGCCAGTGATTAAGCAACATTAGTCCATATGGTCCGGAAAATGGTTTAAAACCAGTTTTTCATTTTGATCTTTCTCCTCGAACGCACATCGACAATGAGAACAGAAACAGGAAGTGTCGCAGGACATCTTCCTCACCATTAATTTGTTGAACAATTGTGTGAGCTGCTGCCATCTGTTGCACTTGGTGTTGTAGCCATTTGTCGGCAAGGTAAATAAAATCACATCTATTTGGTTTGAAAAACCAATAGGTTTATATTCCTAGAAACGATTGGGTGCTTAAAATTAAGAAATTTAATTAATAAAACTAAAATAAACGGTGGGTGCTAAAATTCAAATTAAAATAATTTAATAGAATAACCTAAAAAATAAGGACTAATAAATAATAATAAATAAATAATATAACAGTAATATTAATAATAAAATAAAAAGATGTAACTGGGGAAAAAGCTCAATTGAGGGCCTCCTTAACCGGAGGTACAGTATTGAGAGAGCTAAAAAGGAAAAGAGGAAAGGAATTACAGAGCAGAGAGCAGGTAGCAGCTAAAAGAACAGAAGAGGAATGCGATGAACAAATAATAGGTGCAGAGAGAAGTCGTTATTGTGGGATTCTTAAATGGTTTCAAGAGAATTAAAAATCATTTATGAATGTTTTATAAAGACATTACATATTTGTTATTAATAATTATTAAGCCATCTATTTATGTTCTTACCAATGAGTAGCTAATAAAATAACATAAAGAATGCTTAATAATTTGTGAGGAAAAAATGTAAAGACAATAAAAATATGATTTGTAAATTATTTTTATCACTAATAATAGTGTCTGATTTACGTTTGTAAATGGTAAGATAAGATAAGAAAAGCCTTTATTCATCCCTCAATGGGGAAATTTCAGTGTGCAGCATAGAACAGTAGGAATAGACAGAAGGGCATGCAATAAAACAAACAAGTATCTCTTAAAAAACAAGAACTTAAAAAAAAGCACTGAGTGCCGGGTAAAGCTAAGGCTTCATTGTTCAGTTCAGTGCTGCACTGCCGGGATGATATACACTGTCGGGATGTAAAAGTGATCAGATAAGGTGACTTCAGCGTGAAATGTACGATAAGTTACTCTGATTTACAATATGGACAGGTTAAAATATAGTTGGTAAAGTGACTTAGTTTGCACCATAAGTTAAATTATTGCACCTAATAAATACAGCAGGTAATGACATGATTATTGTCCTGGTTGCTATGGTTACCACAACTAGCATTGTTCATTGTACAGTCTGACAGCAGCCGGGAGAAACGATCTGCGGAATCTCACCCTCACACAGCGAGGGTGGATGAGTCTGTCACTGAAACTCCTCTCCAGAGCAGACAGAATGTCCTGCAGGGGGGACATCGTGGTCCAGCATAGATTTAAGTTTAGCCAGGACCCTCCTGTCCCCCACCTCCTGCACAGAGTCCAGAGGACAGCCCAGGACAGAGCAGGATTCCTGATGATCTTATCCAGTCTTTTCCTGTCCCTCTGTGATGCTGCTGCTCCAGCAGACCACACCGTACAGGATGGCTGAAGCCACCACAGAGTCATAGAAGGTCCTCAGGAGTGGCCCCCTTACTCAAAAAGACCTCAGCCTCCTCAGGAGGTAGAAGCGGCTCTGACCCTTCCTTGCAAAGTGCGTCCGTGTTGTGAGTCCAGTCCAGTTTGTTGTTCAGATGAACATCCAGGTACTTATATGAGTCCACTCTCTCAATGTCCCTTCCCTGGTTGTTCACTGGGGGGAGTGTAGTGGAGCGGCGTCTGAAGTCCACCACCATCTCCTTGGTCTTCCCCGCGTCGATGAGGAGGTGGTTCCTCTGACACCAGTCCACAAAGTCCTGCGTTAGTCCTCTGTACTCCACGTCATTGTCGTCCATAATGAGTCCAATGAGCTTCTGCAGGACACAGTTGTCCGTGTTGTGTCTGAAGTCTGCAGTGTAAAGAGTGAATCAATCAACATTTATTTATAAAGCACTTCACAGCACCGACTGGTGTCCAAAGTGCTTAACATTAAACACAAATTTACAAAAATAAAACAAATAAAATAAAATAAAATTTTAAAACAACACAAAAAAGAACATAAAATAATAGAACATGTCATCCCCACTAAGTGTTAAAAGCCAGTTTAAATAAGTCTTTAACTTAGATTTAAAAAGTACTAAGTGCAATGCTAACAGAGAAGAGGAAGGGCACGAGGACCGTCCCCTGGGGGCCCCCACACTGCAGGTCAGGAGGTCAGACATGCAGTTCTTGGTCCTCACAAACTGGGGCCAGTTTGTGAGGTAGTCCAGGACCCACTCAGCCAGATCTTCATCCACTCCTGCAATCACCAGCTTGTCCCTCAGGAGCCGCAGCTGCATGGTGTTGAAAGCGCTGGAGAAGTCAAAGAAAAGAATCCTCACAGCGCTGGGCCTCTCCAGGTGGGACAGCGAGTGGTGCAGCAGGGAGATGGCGTCCTCCACTCCGATGCCGGGCCAGTAAGCAAACTGCTGTGGGTCCATAGCAGAGCTCACTGTAGAGCGGAGATGACACAGGACAAGGCGCTCTAGGGTCTTCATCAGGTGGGATGTAAGTGCCACTGGCCTGAAGCTGTTGAGGTCCTTGGCGTGCGGTGTTTTGGGCACTGGGACCACACATGACGTTTTCCAGAGGTGTGGCACCATCCTCAGCTTCAGGCTCAGGTTGAAGAACTCCACATCCATGACCCCACACAGCTCATGTGCAGGATTTGAGGAGGCTCGGGCTAATCTTGTCTGGGCCTCCTGCCTTTTTGCTCTTATTCTCTTCAGCTGACTCCTGACCTGATCTGCCGTGAAGAGTAGAGAGCAGGTGGGGGGGGGGGGGAAGGTAGGGGGGTAGGGGTGGAGGAGGGGTGGCTGGTGCCAGGATGTGTATTGGGAATGAAGCAGTCTGTGGCGGTGGTGTGAGCGGAAGTGTAAAGAGGGGGAGGGGGGATCCTGGGCAGAGGCACAGAAGACAAAGCAGGGGGGGAGGAGGAGGAGGAGGGGTTGTGTCGAACCTCATGAAGTGTTGAGGTCATTTGCTCATTGATGGTCACCTTCCGCCTGTTTGAGAGGGGGTTTGAACCCCGAGATGGTCTTCAAGCTGCTCCACACCCCCGGATGGTCTGCTGTTGGAGCTGCTCCTCCAACTTCCTCTTGTAGGCAGTCTGAGCCTTGTGATTTTCCCTCCTCAGTTCACTCTGTATATTCTTCAGGGCCTCTCGGTTCCCTGACTTAAAGGCTCTCTTCTTCTCCTTCAGCAGAGTCTTTATATCAGGGTTAATCCATGGTTTGTTGTTCGAAAAACACCGCACTGTCCGGGTAGGTACGGTGTTTTCAAAGCAGAAGTTGATGTAGTCTGTGATGCATTCTGTCATGGCGTTTATGTCCTCCTTGTGAGGGTCACAGAGTTCGGACCACACAGTTGTGCTGAAACAGTCTCTAAGTGCCGCCTCACTCTCTGCAGACCACTTCTGTACAATCCGAGACTCAGCAGGCTGCCTTCGCACAAGGGGGACATATACTGGTGCCAAATGGATGAGACTGTGGTCTGATCTGCCCAGTGGGGGAAGAGGTGTATGCCTCCTTCCCACTGGCAAAAATAAGTCCAGTTTTATTGTCTCTGGTGGGACAGGTCACATACTGAGTGTGTGTGGGGAGGACAGAGGCAGGGTTGGAGTGGTTGAAGTCACCAGTGGTGAGGAACAGGGCCTGTGGGTGTCTTGACTGCAGATCACTGATGCAATTTAGCAGATGCTCACAAGTGATTTCAGGGTTAGCAGATGGGGCTACATACACAACTATCACGATAACTTGTGAAAACTCCCGAGGCAGATGATATGGCCTAATGCTAACAGCAAGAAGTTGGATGTGTTTGTTGCACATCTGCATCTTAACAGTACAGTGTTCTGCTTTGGACCATTTTTCACTCACATAAACTGAAAGTCCTCCTCTCTGCTTCCCACTCTCCTCCATCCTGTCCAAGCGTAGCAGATGAAAGTTGTCGATGGCTACAGCAGAGTCTGGGATGGTCGGGGTGAGCCAGGTCTCCGTGAAAATCATCAGTGCACTGTCTCTGTATTCCCGCTGGTACCGTGTGAGCGCAGTCAGCTCGTCACACTTTCCGGTAATAGATCTTACGTTACTGGTGATCACAGAGGGAAGTGCAGGACGAGGGTGATGTTTCTTCTCTTGGATCCTGCGTCCGGCCCGACATCCATGACGAAAACTGCGTAATATGTCCGCGGGGATGTTGTTTTCTTCTTTGTCCTACGGGAAAAGCCGAGCGGCTCCTCTCAGAGCGATCAGCTGTTCCTTTGTGTAGACAATAGGCGTGCGGCATGCGGGGGGTGTCCCAACACACAGTGTGGCAAAAACAGGTAAAAATATCCACGAATTTGCAGAAAACTACTGTGTCAGCATGGCCCTAGCTGTACAGTAAGTGTAACAAAATAATAAATAAATATAAAAAAATAATAATAAAATAAATAAATGAAAAAAATTAAAAAGTTTGAAAAAAAGTGCTCAAATACGGAGCTGCGAAGTGACCCAGCTGCAGCCACCCGGAAGTGCCGGGAAAAAAATATTGATTTTACGTTTGTAAATGGAAAACTATTAATGATCAACTTTTTGACTGGTTTATAGAGAATTATAAAATTATTTATAAATGTTTTATAAAGACATTACATATTTTATTATTAATAATTATTAAGCCATCTATTTATGTTCTTACCAATGAGTAGCTAATAAAAAATCTTTTGTAAATATTTTAAAAGTAGTTACTTAAGCATTTACTTACACTTTATAAATGCTTTATTAATACTTTATAGCGTGCAGTTAATATAAAGGGTTACTTATTTCTTTCATGATGTCAGCTAATGCTTTACAATTTACTCCTGCACAGGAGCTCCATTTAAAACTTTTCAATCAAAATCAAATCAATTTTCTTTCTTTATTTATTTATTCGATGATGCAGAACATAGATTTCATAACATTGAAAATAATATTGATCCAGATTGTTTTCTTCTTGACAATAGAAATCAGCTTTGTAATTTCACTGAGGAGCAATTTATGCATTATTCCTTCACATTCTCTATTATACATTTTAATAGCAGAAGCCTTTCTTTGAATTCCTCCAAAATTCAGGACTGTTTAAAAATTTCTAATAAACTGTTTTCAGTTATTGCAGAGATGTAGTTAAAAGATGAGTATGTTGACTCTGTCCAGTTTGAGGGTTATAATGTTTTGCTAGAAATAGGGCAAATAAACAGGGCAGAGGTGTGACACTATGTTAGATCTAGCCATCACTGTGAAATTGTTCAGTATAACAGTGATTTATTGGGAAAAATAAAAAACATTAAAGTTACTCGAAAGCTCTTAAATGAAATAATCAAAAATAAAAAAGTTGTCAAAGATTAAGTAACATTTTTTTACACAAATACTGATAAAATTGTGAAAACAAAGCTATAGTAGATCATTTTAATGATTATTTTGCTAATGTAGGGAAAAATTTAGCAAACTGAATTGTACCTTCTAATATGCATTCTAAAAGGGAAAAAAATCTACTGATTGCGATAATTTTTATGTTTTTGATCAAAAAAATTATTGATTGTGTCATTAAACCTTTAATTTACAAGATAAAATAATAGAATTATTCCATCAAATCAAAAACAAAACACTTTTTATGTGTGGAGACTTTAACATTAATATAGAAAGCTCCAGTTGCCAAAGAACAAGTGATTTTGTGAATTCAATGTATAGTTTGGGTTTATTCCCCTTGATAACAAAACCAACCAGAATTACATCGCAAAGTGCAACTGTAATTGACAATATATACACAAATAGAACAGATGAAATTATTAAGAATGGGATCTTGATGACAGATCTTAGTGATCATTTACCAGTTTTTTCAATATTTAAATACAAAAATTAGTACAAGAAAAAAACTTTTTTAAAAGAGATAAGTCAGTAAAAGCCTTAGAGGCACTAAAGTATGACCTTAAACTGTAAATTAATAAAAATTAGTCTATCTGAGTTAAAAGCAGGAAGTAAAGGAACACTTTGGTATAATAATCTTTTATTGCCAGTTTTCGTCAGACAAGTCAGGTGATGGATACATGAACATTTCCAGTCACTGAACATGTCTTGTACATTTACATCAGTTATGAAGAATACAAACAGTATGGCTCTATGTAAATCTTGTGAGCAGACAGTTCTCAAAACTGAGTGACTCTACAGAAGGAGAAGGTGAGAAAGCCACAACACCCAGACAACCTAGAAGAAGATATAGTTCTGTTATGATTGGAGAAATTAGCATAGTGCTTGTTTGCATTATTTATTACTATTATTATTATGGAATAAAAATGCTCACATATTCACTTTTGTTGGAACTTTTGTGTTGGCATGCCAATAAAAAGGGCTGAGGGATGGCATCAAATGCTACTTTTATTATAACTTTGAGATGCCTACAATGTTTGCACAGTGACAATATGTATGTGTATGCATATATATGTAGGTATATCAGTGGTAAATCATTTTCCGTGGGAGTTACGTTCTAAAAATAGCCCGCAATAGGCAAAATCCGCGAAGTAGTCAGCATTATTTTTACAATTATTATAGACATTTTAAGGCTGTAAAAACCCCTCACTACACACTTTATACACTTTTCTCAAACAGGCATTAACATTTTCTCACTTTTCTCTCATGTGTAAACACTCTCAAAGTTCAAACCTTAGTAGAAAATAAGACCAACCTGTTTTCAGGCCCAAACATTTTTTTGAGAAATAAAATAGAATGTTTTCCTACAAATAATTATGATGGCTTTTAGGGGGTGGTGGCCAAGTGGTTAATGTGCTTGGTTTCAGTTCAGAAGGTTCTGGGTTCAAATCCCACCCCTGCCACATTTCTCCATGTAATGTGGAGTTGCGTCAGGAAGGGCATCCGGCGTAAAACCCGTGCCAAATCAACATGCAGATCCACCTTGGATTTGCTGTGGCGACCCCGAGTGCTAACAAGGGAGCAGCCGAAGGTACTTACTATAATTATGATGGCTTTTAGAACTAACAAATTTAATTTTAACGATCATCCTAATAGGTTGGACACATAAGAAATTATTAATAGACTGACCAGTATTTCACAGTTCCTCTGACCGTGTCTCTTCGTCCTGGTGCCGTGCCGCTGTCCTGCCTTTTTCCACTGAGTGACACCTTGGAGCAGGTGTCATTTTCCGAGTGAAGAACATAGTTATGGGTAGTTGTTGGTGCTCTTTTTTCTTCTGGGCGAGAAGATTCTTATAAACAGACAGGCAGAACACAATGCGCATACTCTCCCTTTGTGGTTCCGCGACCGGCCTGCATGATGAGGATGCAGAACACAATAAGCTGCAAAAAAAAAAAAAAGCATGCAAAATTGGACTAAAAAAATCCGCAAAACTGCGAGGCCGCAAAAGGTGAACCGCGTTATTAGGGACCACGGTCTTGCTTGCCTCTACTGGTGGTTGGCTCTCACTGCGGTATTGTATCACTTCCTGTTCCGGAGCACACCGGCGCTTTGCTGTATCTGTTAGATGTTTAATTTGCGTAGTTAGATTGATCTAGATAACTAGATAACGATTTATTTCACAGTGTAATCTTCACGTGACTTAACTAAAGCACTCCCTCTGCTGAATCACCTCTAAATTATTTAAACATTATTCATTTTGTGTGTTTTTAGGAATCCGCTAGCTTAGCGCAGCTACTAGCTCTTAGCCGGTTTAGCATGGCAGCTTCTCCTTTCTCTCCCGCACTTTTCTGCTCTGGGTGTGAAATGTTTAGTTATTGCTCGGCCTCCTTTAGCAGTAACGGTACTTGTAATAAGTGTAGCTTACTCGTAGCTTTGGAGGCCATGTCACCCAGCAGATCCTGAGCAGCCGGGAACGCAGGCCAGCTGGGTGACTGTGAGGAGGAAGCGTAGTCCTAAACAGAAGCCCCGTGTACACCACCAACCCGTTCACATCTCTAACCATTTCCCCCACTTGGCGACACACCCGCCGAGGAACAAACTCTGGTTATTGGCGACTCTGTTTTGAGAAATGTGAAGTTAGCAACACCAGCAACCTTAGTCAATTGTCTTCCGGGGGCCAGAGCAGGCGACATTGAAGGAAATTTGAAACTGCTGGCTAAGGCTAAGCATAAATTTGGTAAGATTGTAATTCACGTCAGCAGTAATGACACCCGGTTACGCCAATCGGAGGTCACTAAAATTAACATTGAATCGGTGTGTAACTTTGCAAAAACAATGTCAGACTCTGTAGTTTTCTCTGGGCCCCTCCCCAATCACCGGAGTGACATGTTTAGCTGCATGTTCTCCTTGAATTGCTGGCTGTCTGAGTGGTGTCCAAAAAATGAGGTGGGCTTCATAGATAATTGGCAAAGCTTCTGGGGAAAACCTGGTCTTGTTAGGAGAGACGGCATCCATCCCACTTTGGATGGAGCAGCTCTCATTTCTAGAAATCTGGCCAATTTTATTAAACCCTCCAAACCGTGACTATCCAGGGTTGGGACCAGGAAGCAGAGTTGTCTTACACACCTCTCTGCAGCTTCTCTCCCCCTGCCATCCCCCCAATACCCCATCCCCGTAGAGACGGTGCCTGCTCCCAGACCACCAACAACCAGTAAAAATCTATTTAAGCATAAAAATTCAAAAAGAAAAAATAATATCACCTTCAACTGCACCACAGACTAAACAGTTAAATGTGGTCTATTAAATTAGGTCTCTCTCTTCTAAGTCCCTGTTAGTAAATGATATAATAATTGATCAACATATTGATTTATTCTGCCTTACAGAAACCTGGTTACAGCAGGATGAATATGTTAGTTTAAATGAGTCAACACCCCCGAGTCACACTAACTGTCAGAATGCTCGTAGCACGGGCTGGGGGGAGGATTAGCAGCAATCTTCCACTCCAGCTTATTAATTAATCAAAAATGCAGACAGAGCTTTAATTCATTTGAAAGCTTGACTCTTAGTCTTGTCCATCCAAATTGGAAGGCCCAAAAACCAGTTTTATTTGTTGTTATCTATCATCCACCTGGTCGTTACTGTGAGTTTTCTGTGAATTTTCAGACCTTTTGTCTGACTTAGTGCTTAGCTCAGATAAGATTATAGTGGGCGATTTTAACATCCACGTAGCTGAGAATGACAGCCTCAACACTGCATTTAATCTATTATTAGACTCAATTGGCTTCGCTCAAAATGTAAATGAGTCCACCCACCACTTTAACCATACTTTAGATCTTGTTCTGACTTATGGTATGGAAATTGAAGACTTAACAGTATTCCCTGAAAACCCCCTTCTGTCTGATCATTTCTTAATAACATTTACATTTACTTTAATGGACTACCCAGCAGTGGGGAATAAGTTACGCTCGTTCCGATTGACTTCAAACAACTGTTCGTGTGCCTGCAAACAATCTGTGAAAGGCAGCCAGTAAGACTTTTGTGTATTAATGCGATCACACTGTTGGGCGTCTTTACCTCTGCCTCGCGTCACTACTCGCGCTTGTGAAGAGACTATGGGCACTGTGGGGCAGTGTTTGTGTGTAGTTTGACCAGGATGATTTGTAAATATGATGCAGGTAAAAGGGGCACTCTTTGTGTATATGGTGTGGGCATGAATATCCATTTAATTCACGTGTATTGAAGCTGTAAGCTGGTTGGCTGTGGGTTTACGATTTTAAATTATGATTCTTGATTGTTACTTTACAGTTTGAAATACAAGCGCTGATTATTTATTGGGCAATGTGCAATGGGTAATTTATCCAATCATGTGGCTGTATCAATCAGTAATGATAATGAGGACAATGATTTGGTGTTGGTAATTTTCCCATATGCATTTTAGGAAATGATTTAATTAAATGAAATTGATTAATTGATTGGTTCATAATGTATATGCTGTTAAATTAATTTAAGCGAATTATTTTGGTAATGGTTCATGGTATATACTTACAATGATGTATGTATGTGTGTTTTAAGGTTTTACCTGGTGGGATCAAAAGCAAAACTCAATAAACAAGAAGTGGGAAATGTTAGAGTGTCATTTGAGTAAAACATCTGCATGACTAAAGAATTGTGGGTGCAATCCCTTTGAGCGTGGGGTGCAGTAAAACAAGGAAAGCGCTTGACAGTAAAAACCGGAGCCAGTCATCGGCAAAATAAAAGCTCCAGCCCAAAGCCTAACCTCCAGCCCAAAGCCTAAGCTCCAGCTAAAATAATGGCAGAATCAAAAGGTTTGCAACAGCTAAAGACCAATAGGACCACTGCTAAGAGGCAGGTTTCTAGACTAGACAACTCAATTGCAAGGTCATGTAAGAGCATGTCTGTGGATGAGCTGCAGGATGCCTTCACCAAGATCGCAGTATAAGCAGATAAAGTGACTGATGCAAATAACGAACTAGAGGCGGCTCTGTCAGAAACTTGGGATAAAGAGGGTGGATCTGCTTTGAAGCGGGAACAGTGTGAAGACATTAAGAGTACTGCGAGTGAGTGTGAACAACGATTGGAGGAGGAGCAAAGCAGGATCCAACATACAATCTGGAGCAATTTTGGGTACCCGAGTTATCCACCGCACTAGTTGGCTGAAGCAGAGTATGAGAGATCTCTGGCCCCTACTGCAGACATGAGAATAGAAGCATATGAGTACATGCTAAGCCAACTGGAAACTCGCGTTAAAGCAGCAAAGGAGGCGCATTATAAGTGGAGCCAGTGGGCCCCTTCAGCGGTGAGGGAGGACCTTCAGCAGAGAATCAAGGAAGTTGAGATTTGTTCAGCCAAGCTGTCTTCAGAAAAAGTTTCCCTGATCCAGGCAAAGGTGGAAAATGAAGTGCAAAGAGTCTTTGACCCCTGCTCACAGGCACCTGCCATTAAGTTGAGACCTGCTGCCCTTCCCAGATTCGATGGCAACAAGAGAAGCTTTTATAGTTGGCGCAAAGACTGGGAAGCGCTCCAGAGGCAAGGGGAACCTACTGGCTCGAAGGAAGTCAAGAAGTTCCAGTTACTTCACAGTCTGGAAGAAAAAGTGGCAAGAGATCTACGGCTGTCTACGTGTGCCACTGTAGAAGACATATTTTGAGTGCTAGAGAATCGTTTCGGAAACAAGACAGCTATAGCACTGGAAATAGTAGAGGAGCTACAGGCTCTGCCCTCAGTGAAGGGTCACCAGCCTCGGAAAATTGTGGATCTCATAAGGGTGATTGAGAAAGCCTTGAGTGACCTAAGCGAGCTGGGTGATGTAGGGGCTCTAAGGAATCCGCTAATGACAAAGTCACTGGAAAGCAAGCTGCCAGACTTGTTAAAAAAGGAGTGGCTTCTGTTCGTTGCGGAGAAGAGGTGTGAAGAGCCGCAAAGGGACCGCTTCGAGATGCTGCTTGCATTTCTAAAAGGTCAAGAGCAAATCTATGAGGAATTGGAACAGTTGAAAGATGAGGAATTCCCAAGAAGGGAACATAGAGTTCAGCCAAAGCTTGTCAGGACAAAGGCAACAAGGATAGGAAACCCCTAAGGAGGCTGCGCTGTCTGTGGGGAGAATGGTCACAAGCGACGCTTGTATCGGTGCAAAAGGTTCAAATCCCTCAGCCTTGCTCAAAAGAAGGAAGCAGTCCGGAAGTCTGGGGCATGTATCAACTGTCTTGAAGTCCACGAGGAGGAGGAATGCAGAGCATCAATCTACTGTAAAGACAAAAGCTGTAAGGGCAAGGGAGTGAAGGAGCACCACTACCTTTTATGTCCTAATGCTTCAAGCTCTTGGAGAGGCATGCCAAAGGCCAGACCAAAGTCGAATTCACCAGGTCACAGTGGGAGAAGGTGCACTGAAGAGCAAGAGGAGTTTCTGACGCAGTTTCCCCCAGAATTAGCCAAGCAATGTCGCAATGTCTTTTGCAACATCGCTGCAAGGACACTCAATTCTGTGTTTGGTGATCAGTTGATGTGTGATGACAGTCTTCAAGAGTTCCCGTTCATGATGATTCTGGAGGTCACTGCTAATGCCGGGCAGAAAACTGGGACCTTGATAGACCTTGCATCTGACACCAACTATATTACTCATAAAGCTCCAAGTGAACTGAAGCTGAGGAGCGAAGATGTCACTCTTGTAGATCACAGAGTTGGGGGCATGCAGGTTACGGTGGAAACAAAGAGATATCTGCTGAAAATCAGAGTCAATACCTCAAAGAGCACCTTGAGATCTCACCAACTTGTTTGCTATGGCCTTGACAGCATTGCAGAGATTCACCATCACGTCTCTGCCAAAAGGCTGCAGAACATCTTTCCAGACATCCCCTTGAGAGAACTTGTTCATCCCACACAAATTCAGTTACTCATTAGCCACAAGGAGGGCCAGCTCATTCCACAAAAGACACGCTCAGTAGGAGAGTGTTGCAGCCTCTCACCCAGACCTATGGAGGAAGTCGACATCACAGACCATGCCTCACAAGCCCACTTTGCCCACTCCATGCGGACTGCTGCGAAGTACGCAGAGCTCACCCACAAGTGTGAAAAGAGGCTACCTCAGGGCACCCTGGCTATTACCTCAAGCACCAGCCGAGATTTTATAAGCTGGTGGAAGTGGGACAGCATTGGTGCCGCCTGCGAGCCCCGATGTGGCGGATGTCATTGTGGGAAGTGTCAGCCCAGCGGAAAGGAGATGACTCTGAGCAGGTGAAGAGTGGCCTGACATATGTAGCT
Organism: Thalassophryne amazonica; assembly: GCF_902500255.1. NCBI lineage: Eukaryota > Metazoa > Chordata > Actinopteri > Batrachoidiformes > Batrachoididae > Thalassophryne > Thalassophryne amazonica. The sequence continues at coordinate 62,292,818 of NC_047116.1, read as the reverse complement.
GGGGACCACATCAGTGACAAACCTCATTGGCATGCAAGGTACCCCTGGACAGAGGACCCTTCAGCGTTGCCGAACAACAAAAGGGCTGTGGAGGCTACGTTCTTGAGGACAGAGTGGCAACTGGGCAAGAAGCCTGAGTGGAAGGTGGCCTACAAGGCGCAAGTCCATGATATGCTTGAGCGGAAGGCTGCCATCAAGCTCTCAGAGGAGATGGGAAAAAGCTGGGCTGGGCCCGTATGGTACGTAAGCCACCTCATTGCTCCAAACCCCCATTCAGTCACCACCCCTGTCCGTCTTGTTTGGAACAGCAGTCAAATTTTAGGGGCCAGAGTCTCAACGACCTCCTCATTAAAGGCCCCGATGTGCTAAATAACATTCGTGCCTACTTCGGTTCTGGCAAGGCGTGTAGGCTGCACTGGGTGACATTAAGATGTATAACTCGGTTTGGCTGGAGGACAGAGAGGTGCACTTCCATCGATTTCTCTGGAGAGACTCAGGCTGAGGACATTGAGGAATACGCCATTACATGAGTTAACATCGGCGATAAACCTGCCGGCTGTATCGCACAGGTAGCAATGCGAGAGACTGCAAGCCTGCCAGAGTTTGCCCACTTCAAGGAAGAGCGCTGCATACTGGAGGAAGACTCTTATGTCAATGATATATTCACCTCCCATAACAACCTAGAGCAATTCAAGCAGTTGATGGCTAATGTTGGGCAAATCCTTGAGGCAGGTGGGTTTCAGCTCAAACCTTGGGTGTACTCCAGTCAAAGTGGGAGGGAAGACCTGAAGGAGCAAAAGCGAGTCACTTCTGCTGTCTTTGTCCTCCCAAATCAGCTCACTGAGGAGGACAGCAAGGCACTGGGCATGGGCTATACCCCAGGTGTGGATGAGTTCCACCTAATGGTTGCTGTAAACTTCTCAAAGAAGCAAAGAAAGATGAGGCTGGGCACCGATCTGTCAAAAGGGGAAGTGAAGCTGCAAGCTCCGAGTCCGCTCACTCGAAAGGGAGCTCTTTAGTCAAGTATCTGGTCTATATGACCCTCTTGGACTCGTGACTCCTGTCAAGCAGAAGGGAGCTATCGTCGTAAGGAGAGCCTTCCAGGAAGTGAAGGAAAAGGGCGGCCAAGTTGAGAGCACATGGGACACTCCTCTGTCTGACTCACTACGAGAAGACGCCATCTGCCTGCTGGAGGATTATGCCGAGCTTGGCAAGTTGAGATTCCCAAGGGCACTGACACCTTCTGACCCAATTGCGGAGCCTTGGGGCATTACCTTCTCTGACGGCAGTGAGCACTCTTATGGTGCAGTGTTGTATCTGAGATGGAGATGCCAAGAAAACGTGATTGTTCGGTTGGTTGAATCAAAAGTCAAGCTGACACCGTTGGAGCATAAGGGAGATGTGGTCAAAGCAGAGGTCTGTGGGGCTGTCTATGCTTCTCGTCTGAAGAAATATTTCCTGAAGAGCTGTAAGATTAATGTGGACAAGTGGTACCGTGGTAGTGGACAGCCAGACAGTCCTTGGGGCAATCCAGTGAGAGAGCTATTGCTATCAAACCTTTTTTGCCAACCAAATTGGAGAAATTCAAAGCAAACACCAATATCCAATACTGGTGGTGGGTCCCGGGGCCTTTGAACATTGCCGACATCATCACTACAGGAGCTGGACCCAAAGATTTGGGATTTCTCTGTCTTCCAGAATGGGAGTGGCCCCTGAAGTCCGCGAAGGACGTCGCTGCAGCTGTAAGAGATAATGTTATTAAACTCCAAAAGAAGGCTTTTGTTGCCTCACTGACCCGGGCTCGAGCCAAAAAGTTTGACAAGATCTTAAGCAAGCCTGAATTAGATCTACACAGGCCTCCAGCAGGAACAATGGTAAAAGAACTGCTGGACATTAAAAGGTTCAGCAATTTGAGGAAGCTGCTGAAAACTGTTTGCTTTAGTATGGAGGGCAGCAAAAATCTTTCTTCAAGGAAGGACCAGAGGATTAAAGTGGGAGGCAGTCCAGCTGGTTGGAGTTTGTACACCCCAGGAGCGCAGCGATGCATTCCGAGATCTATGCCTGGCAGCCCAAGAAGGCAAGAACTTCTCCAACACCACCATAGACAGACTTGTTGTGTACAAGGATGAAGCAAGTGGGCTATTGATTTGTGGTGGCAGAATTCAACACTTCAAGGAAGACAAAATCGGTGTCCCATTGTTACCAGCTGAGTCTTGGCTTGGTGTTCTCTGGCCCAACAAAGTCATCAAGAAGGGCATGAAGGAGCTGCTGGAATGCTGCTAAGGATGAGGAGCAGGGCTTGGGTTGTTCACGGTAGAAGAGTTGCCCAAAAAGTCATCAACCAATGCATTGTCTGTAAGAAAGGCAAGGGCAAAAGTATGTAAGCAAGTAATGGGTGACCTACCTTTCGAACAGACAAGACCTGCTGCCCCCTTTCAGTTCATCAGAGTGGATATGTTTGGACTGTACCTGGTGAAGGACAATGTCAAAAAAAGGGTGACTACCAAGTCTGGGGAGTTGTCTTTAGCTGCCTCGCAAGTAGAGCACTCCATGTTGAAACTTGTCAGTAGGATGTCAACACAAAGTTTGCTGCCTTGAGAGGTCATCCCCAGAAGGTTTGGTCAGATCCTGGGACCAACTTCATTGGAGCCAAACCAGTCCTAGAAGATCTCTATGCATTCCTTCAGGCTCAAGACACTGCTGGCTTGGAGGACTATGCTGCAAGAAATGGCACAAGCTGGGCCTGGAAAAGTACTACCCGCTGATTCTCCACATCGAAATGGAGCTGCGGAAGCTGCAGTGCGGATTGTGAAGCAGGCTCTTCAAAATCTCAACAAAGCAGGTCAATCTCACTTTCAACGAATTCCTCAAAGCACTTCAGATGGCGTCTAACCTGGCAAATGAGTGTCCAATTGATGCAAGATTCCAGAGTCAAGAAGATCGGATCCAGTATGTGACACCGAACCTCCTCCTGCTGGGTCGGGCGTCTCAGGACGGAGACTTCAAGACCTATGATTTTGAAGGCCCTCTGCTTTTCTCCCTTTATATAGCACTCCTTGGGCACATATTGTGGCATTCGAGGATTACCTTTCATTGCTATACTGATGATACTCAGTACTACATGCCGATAACTGCTGGTAATCTCATCCACATAAACTCCTTAGAATTTACATCAGTGAGAAGCTGGATGTCTAGCTATTTCTTATTCTTAAACTCTGACAAGACTGAAATAATGGTTCTTGGTCCAGTGAGACATCTGCATCAATTTGACCAGCTAACACTTAGCCTAGGCTCGTGTGTCATACATCACACTCAAAGTGAGGAACCTTGGGGTAATTTTTGATCCTATGTTGAAATTGACCTCCACATTAGAGATATTACGAGGACTGCTTTCTTCCACCTGTGAAATATAGCAAACATTCGTCCCATCCTTTGTATGGCTGATGCTGATACCTTGATTCATGCATTTGTTTTTCTAGATGGACTACTGTAATGTCCTATTTCCTGGTTTACCGCAGTCCAGCATTAGGGGTTTTTAGTTGGTTCAAAATGCTGCTTCCAGACTTTGACAAGAAGTAGAAAGTTTGACACATTACACCCATTTTGGTGTCTCTTCACTGGCTTCCTGTCCCTGTATGGTCAAATTTTAAGGTTCTGTTACTAACCTACAAAATTATTCATGGATTAGTACCTCCCTACTTAGCTGACCTACTTAAACCTTTGTACCGGCCGGGCTCTGCGTTCTCAGGATGCCGGACTACTTTGTGTCCCTAGGGTGAATAAAAAGTCTGCGAGTACAGAGCTTTCTCTTATCATGCACCTTCTTTGTGGAATGATCTCCCTGCATCAATAAAACAGTCAGATTCTGTCAAGACTTTCAAGCCCAGACTTAAGACACACTTATTTTCCCTTTCGTATGGCTAGCATACTGCCATAGTATGTTACTATGCTTTTAACCCTTTTAAATTCATTTTATTTGTAAGAAGAGTGGGCCGCGGCCTCAACTTCATCGAAAGTCTGGGTCTTTTAGTGAAGCTTAGGGCTAGTGGATGGCAGTCACCTTAGTACGTATTTGTTCTGTTTTTCTTGCTGCTTAATGCTGAAAAATTATACTGTAGTTGTTGTTACTTGTGTGAAGTGCCCTGAGGCAACTTTTTGTGATTTGGTGCTATATAAATGAAATAAATTGAAAGGTTATATGGGGTCATAGCACCCAACAAACAGTACAAACTTCAGTTTCTGGTATTACGTGGGGACAGGTGATGCAGAAACACAGCAGTTACAGTAAGATTTCATGTTTGCCTGTGCCAATAATGTGATGATGAGACAGTCTGAGGTCACAGAAGGATACAGTTAGGGCTTGTAAAATGTGTCAGCATCGATTAATTAACTGTGTTTCCTTGCCAGCTCAGGGCAGTGAAAACAAAAAACAAAAACAAACTGAACCATGACTTCATTGAAACAGATGACAGCATGAATATTTCACTCATGGAAGATCACACACAAGAAAGTGTCTCTACTTTTTTCTTGGTGTCCTCTCAGGATGAAAAAAGAAAAAGTTGAGAAAACTTTACAACTGAAGGCAACGAGGTATACAGCACTGATAGGAATAACGCCATTAAATAAACGCTATTAACCTGTTGGGTTTTTTTTTTTTGTTTTTTCAGTAATGGGTAATCTAACTAATTACTGTTTCCATTATTACAATACCATTATAGTTACTGACAATAAAATATGACTCATTACTATAATTAAGCTTATTGAAGCAGTTTTCATCAGACTCTCAGCTGAGTGGCAAAGTTTTTTGTTTATTTTTTATTTTTTTTCCTTTGATGATGTGGATAAGGAGGGCAGAGACAAGTGTATAAATGATGGTGATTGAAGCCAAACAGAGGTACAGCTGGACGGGAGTTCATGCACAAATACAAAACCACACACATTCGCTCACACACAGACGACACAAAGGTACATGCACTCAAGAATGATTTGCTCCGACAAACAAAAACGTTACGCGGGACGGATGTGTATGTGAAAGATGCTGTGTAAGAAAAAATGCTGAGATAGCTAGACAAGCAAGAGCCCTGCGAAAGCAGAAAAAAATACAAGGGACCTGGACCAGAAATTGTAAAGCATGGATTAAATTGAATGGAACGCCGAAGGAAGTGAAAGTTATGTTGATAAGAGAGCTTTCGGACTTGGATAATTTAAGGTGATTGTTGAAAATGTTAAACAACTGTTTTTCCGCTTGTTGCTTGTTTTGAGTGGTCTTTATATCTTTTTAATCTTTTGTTATGGGACAAATTTTGAGGAAATCTATATCATGTTCATGTTCACATTATTTAACTGCATTTTTTGGACTGTGGATTTATATTTCTTGGTAACACTTTATATTAACTGCACACTATAAAGCATTAATAAAGAATTTATAAAGTGTAAGCAAATGCTTAAGTAACTGCTTGTAAAACATTTACAAAGCTTTCTTTTTATTAGCTACTCATTGGTAAGAACATAAATAGATGGCTTAATAATTATTAATAATAAAATATGTAATGTCTTTATAAAACATTTATAAATGATTTTTTAAAATTCTCTATAAACCATTTAAGAAAAGTTGATCATTAATAGTTCATCATTACAAACGTCAAATCAGACACTATCATTAGTGATAAAAATACTTTACGAATCATATTTTTTGTCTTTACATTTTTCCTCAATTATCAAGCCTTTACTAAGCATTAATAAACCTTTAGTTTTATGCTCAATGTATCAGTTATAACATTTGTAAAGATTGCATTAACTACTTATCTTTATTCCTCAATACTTTATGTATCATGTAATATATTTATTTATATGCCTCACACGGAGCACCATTAAAATGTAACGATATTATTAAATAAAATAATTTATTGCTGAATTGCCCACACACGGGGCTCCAGAAATGTAGCAATTTATAGTGAATAAGTAGTTAAACTCCCAAATTGAACTAGATTGGGTTAGGCCCATCTGATGAGTCACCAAAATAATTAACAATTTAGAGTTTAATACTTATTATTTAATTATTACTTGGGGCACCACTTATTTATAGCATAATTGCTTTAATTTAAACATTCATTAATTTATCAGTCTCAAATAATTAATCAGTCTTGATTTGATTTAATCAGTCTCTGATCTGAAGTCTGAATTCACACGATACAGTTGGTTAAGGTTCCTTCTGAACAGAAAATGAACCACAGCAGAAATATTTACAATTTATTTACAATTTCTACAAGAAATGAAGATTTTACTGGCATTTTATGGACAGTGATTAAATAAGTTCATTTATGGGCACAATTCTTACTAACTCATGAGATGTTGGAAGAAAGAGAGATAAAGCTTAAAACTTTAAGTAAATAAATCTGAATTTAGTGATGAATTTTGAAGCCAATTATTAAGAAAAATATTAGACTAACATGAATATATTTTTTAAAAAAAAGAGCCACCTGTATCAATTGACAACAAACCTCTTTCCTGGAACCCTGAACTGGGTCACTTAGCTGCTGTTGAAGAGGCAGTTCTGTCCGTCATCGATATTCATGCTCTGGGCAGCATGAGCTCATTTGGTTCAAGGGGTTATCCAAGCGGTGTCCCCGTCACGATCCCAAGGCTTGTGTCGGCTGGCTTTGCCGATGGTTAGCTGCATGCAGTCAGGTTTGAAATCAGCTCCGTTGTCAGCTTGCAGGAACCCAGAGGTAGAAGGTGTTTGTTGAAAATGGTTTCTAGTAGCTTCTCAAAAGTTTGTTGGAGCCAAATTAAAAGTCTTTGTGAATTTAGAAAAAAGTAAAACTTTAAGAGTGTTGAAAAATTATAGTGAAAAGGAGTAGTCGCTTTTCTGTAAATTCGCTCTTAATTTGAAAAGCTCAGCTCGGAAGTTCTCTTAAAATTCAAAAGACTTGACGCACCGTAAAGCATCAGGTTAAAACTTTAAGTTTGTAAAAAGTAAAGAGTGAATGCCACGTGGTAGCGTAGCTTAGCTTAGCAATGGACCTTGGCCAAAAAATAACAATTAAGCATTCAACAAATACAGAGCGTGGAGAAGAGCCAAAAGGGGGAAGATAGAAGGCGAAGGGCCAAGCGAGCCTCTGTCCTAACTTCTTAAAGGGGGACTGATGTCACCAAACTCCACCCATTAGGGTGTGTAACTTCACAGAAACTTCATGTGGTCACAGTGCAGACACAATGATTTCAATTATTTAAACACTTAACTATTGTGGTATACTATTATTCTAAGACACTAAAATGGGACACATTATTCATCGTCACTTAAACACATCCTCTTGGTTTAAAACAGAATACTTCAACATCAACATTTTAGATAATGCAGAAAGGTCACACTTACACACATATCAGTGCCAAGAACACATCAATAAATAGAATAACTACATGCAAAGCATTTTGTTTGAATAACCAATACAAACAACATTATAAGTCTTTAGATATAAATGAAAGAAATACTGATCTTAGCTCGAGGCCCCAAGGTGGGTTCTTCAGGCCTGGAGAATTTCAGATTCTGACGTGAAGCCATTATAATGTCATGCAATTCATAGTGACTGAAAATTCCACTGATAAAAAGGCAAGGGCTTCCCTTTGAAGAACTTTGAATTTTCAGTTTTGTTTTTGCTGTGAAGCAGTGTTGAGGCCCCAAAGGGGAGCCTCAGGCTTATCTTCCAGATGGCCAAGGAATTTCTCAACGGGGGTGGAAACACAGTCTCTGTCTCCAGTTGAGAAATCTGTTTTTTTTGTTGTTGTTGTTTATGTTTTTTGAGACAGCATTAATGTATTTATTTAATTAGGGTGAATCGAGGCCATGGTGCTACAATCATTTGTTAATAATGTACAAAGCTAAGTCTCTATCCCCATCACTATAAGTATGTAGTTTTAAAGACCTTATCTATGTAGGAATAAGGCCTAATTGAGCGTTAGTTAAGCATTTGTAATATCCTTGTGTTGATTAAATTTGTTTTATAACTCAACTGTATATACTTAATATATGTTTTAATCACATTCTCAAACAGTTGACCAATTCACTTTATATGTTCCATTTATAAAATGCTATCAACGCATTGGTAAACTTAAAAATACTATTATAAAGCCTTACAAGCTGTTAGTAAAGCATTTGGTGTGAGCTTACTAAAGTGAAGGCTAAATTGGCATTATAACATTGTAAATGCTATGTATCTTGTTACCGCAGAGTCACCAACAGTTGACCAATTCACTTTTATATATCCATTCATAAATACTTATCAGCGCATATTTTGTTTTGAGGAATTGGTACGGCAGTATTAGATGAGAAATGCGGGTTCATTCGTCGCTAAATGTTAAAGTGTTCGGTTAGGAGGTGGTGTCGATTTGAGAGTAATTGTCCCGCCATTAGTTGCTAACCGATAGCTAAATGTGGGTTCAGAATGGGTCGCCATTAGCGCTAAGCAACAGTGGCTAATCAGCTAACTGGTATTAAAAAACCAATGAGGTTTTATATCCAACGATATAAATTCACATTAATCAAGCGGATAGCCTCTCAAATGGAAACAAAGTGTCCGCTTGATGATTTTCAACCTTAGAATACCTTAAGCAGTATGACAATGGTTAGACAATGCAGCTTTAGCTCACACTCTAGCTTTCGCTAGCACTTACGCACATAGCCAGTTAACCATCATTTTCGGTGAAATGTGCGTGAGAACGCCAGTGATTAGCAACATTAGTCCATATGGTCCGGAAAATGTTAAAACCAGTTTTCATTTTGATCTTTCTCCTCGAACGCACATCGACAATGAGAACAGAACAGGAAGTGTCGCAGGACATCTTCCTCACCATTTAATTTGTTGAACAATTGTGTGAGGCTGCTGCCATCTGTTGCACTTGGTGTTGTAGCCATTTGTCGGCAAGGTAAATAAAATCACATCTTATTTGGTTTGAAAAAACAATAGGGTTTATATTCCTAGAAACGATTGGGTGCTTAAAATTAAGAAATTAATTAATAAAACATAAAATAAACGGTTTGGGTGCTAAAAATTCAAATTAAAAAGTTAATAGAATAACCCTAAAAAATAAGGACTAATAAATAATAATAAATAAATAAATATAACAGTAATATTAATAATAAAAATAAAAAAGATGTAACTGGGAAAAAGCTCAATATGAGGGCCTCCTTAACCGGAGGTACAGTATTTGAGAGAGCTAAAAAGGAAAAGAGGAAAGAATTACAGAGCAGAGAGCAGGTAGCAGCTAAAAGAACAGAAGAGGAATGCGATGAACAAATAATAGGTGCAGAGAGAAGTCGTTATTGTGGGATTCTTAAATGGTTTCAAGAGAATTAAAAAATCATTTATGAATGTTTTATAAAGACATTACATATTTTGTTATTAATAATTATTAAGCCATCTATTTATGTTCTTACCAATGAGTAGCTAATAAAATAACATAAAGAATGCTTAATAATTTGTGAGGAAAAAAATGTAAAGACAATAAAAATATGATTTGTAAATTATTTTTATCACTAATAAATAGTGTCTGATTTTACGTTTGTAAATGGTAAGATAAGATAAGAAAAGCCTTTATTCATCCCTCAATGGGGAAATTTCAGTGTGCAGCATAGAACAGTAGGAATAGACAGAAGGGCATGCAATAAAACAAACAAGTATCTCTTAAAAAACAAGAACTTAAAAAAAAGCACTGAGTGCCGGGTAAAGCTAAGGCTATCATTGTTCAGTTCAGTGCTGCACTGCCGGGATGATATACACTGTCGGGATGTAAAAGTGATCAGATAAGGTGACTTCAGCGTGAAATGTACGATAAGTTACTCTGATATTTACAATATGGACAGGTTAAAATATAGTTGGTAAAGTGACTTAGTTTGCACCATAAGTTAAATTATTGCACCTAATAAATACAGCAGGTAATGACATGATTATTGTCCTGGTTGCTATGGTTACCACAGTACTAGCATTGTTCATTGTACAGTCTGACAGCAGCCGGGAGAAACGATCTGCGGAATCTCACCCTCACACAGCGAGGGTGGATGAGTCTGTCACTGAAACTCCTCTCCAGAGCAGACAGAATGTCCTGCAGGGGGTGACACTCGTGGTCCAGCATAGATTTAAGTTTAGCCAGGACCCTCCTGTCCCCCACCTCCTGCACAGAGTCCAGAGGACAGCCCAGGACAGAGCAGGATTTCCTGATGATCTTATCCAGTCTTTTCCTGTCCCTCTCTGTGATGCTGCTGCTCCAGCAGACCACACCGTACAGGATGGCTGAAGCCACCACAGAGTCATAGAAGGTCCTCAGGAGTGGCCCCCTTACTCAAAAAGACCTCAGCCTCCTCAGGAGGTAGAAGCGGCTCTGACCCTTCCTTGCAAAGTGCGTCCGTGTTGTGAGTCCAGTCCAGTTTGTTGTTCAGATGAACATCCAGGTACTTATATGAGTCCACTCTCTCAATGTCCCTTCCCTGGTTGTTCACTGGGGGGAGTGTAGTGGAGCGGCGTCTGAAGTCCACCACCATCTCCTTGGTCTTCCCCGCGTCGATGAGGAGGTGGTTCCTCTGACACCAGTCCACAAAGTCCTGCGTTAGTCCTCTGTACTCCACGTCATTGTCGTCCATAATGAGTCCAATGAGCTTCTGCAGGACACAGTTGTCCGTGTTGTGTCTGAAGTCTGCAGTGTAAAGAGTGAATCAATCAACATTTATTTATAAAGCACTTCACAGCACCGACTGGTGTCCAAAGTGCTTAACATTAAAAACACAAATTTACAAAAAATAAAACACAAATAAAATAAAATAAAATTTTAAAACAACACATAAAAAAGAACATAAAAATAATAGAACATGTCACCTCCCCACTAAGTGTTAAAAGCCAGTTTAAATAAGTCTTTAACTTAGATTTAAAAAGTACTAAGTGCAATGCTAACAGAGAAGAGGAAGGGCACGAGGACCGTCCCCTGGGGGGCCCCCACACTGCAGGTCAGGAGGTCAGACATGCAGTTCTTGGTCCTCACAAACTGGGGCCAGTTTGTGAAGTAGTCCAGGACCCACTCAGCCAGATCTTCATCCACTCCTGCAATCACCAGCTTGTCCCTCAGGAGCCGCAGCTGCATGGTGTTGAAAGCGCTGGAGAAGTCAAAGAAAAGAATCCTCACAGCGCTGCCGGGCCTCTCCAGGTGGGACAGCGAGTGGTGCAGCAGGGAGATGGCGTCCTCCACTCCGATGCCGGGCCAGTAAGCAAACTGCTGTGGGTCCATAGCAGAGCTCACTGTAGAGCGGAGATGACACAGGACAAGGCGCTCTAGGGTCTTCATCAGGTGGGATGTAAGTGCCACTGGCCTGAAGCTGTTGAGGTCCTTGGCGTGCGGTGTTTTGGGCACTGGGACCACACATGACGTTTTCCAGAGGTGTGGCACCATCCTCAGCTTCAGGCTCAGGTTGAAGACCCACTCCATGACCCCACACAGCTCATCTGTGCAGGATTTGAGGAGGCTCGGGCTAATCTTGTCTGGGCCTCCTGCCTTTTTGCTCTTTATTCTCTTCAGCTGACTCCTGACCTGATCTGCCGTGAAGAGTAGAGAGCAGGTGGGGGGGAAGGTAGGGGTGGAGGAGGGGGAGGAGGTCTGGCTGGTGCCAGGATGTGTATTGGGAATGAAGCAGTCTGTGGCGGTGGTGTGAGCGGAAGTGTAAAGAGGGGGAGGGGGGATCCTGGGCAGAGGCACAGAAGACAAAGCAGGGGGAGGAGGAGGAGGAGGGGTTGTGTCGAACCTCATGAAGTGCTTGTTGAGGTCATTTGCTCATTGATGGTCACCTTCCGCCTGTTTGAGAGGGGGTTTGAACCCGAGATGGTCTTCAAGCTGCTCCACACCCCCCGGATGGTCTGCTGTTGGAGCTGCTCCTCCAACTTCCTCTTGTAGGCAGTCTGAGCCTTGTGATTTTCCCTCCTCAGTTCACTCTGTATATTCTTCAGGGCCTCTCGGTTCCCTGACTTAAAGGCTCTCTTCTTCTCCTTCAGCAGAGTCTTTATATCAGGGTTAATCCATGGTTTGTTGTTCGAAAAACACCGCACTGTCCGGGTAGGTACGGTGTTTTCAAAGCAGAAGTTGATGTAGTCTGTGATGCATTCTGTCATGGCGTTTATGTCCTCCTTGTGAGGGTCACAGAGTTCGGACCACACAGTTGTGCTGAAACAGTCTCTAAGTGCCGCCTCACTCTCTGCAGACCACTTCTGTACAATCCGAGACTCAGCAGGCTGCCTTCGCACAAGGGGGACATATACTGGTGCCAAATGGATGAGACTGTGGTCTGATCTGCCCAGTGGGGGAAGAGGTGTATGCCTCCTTCCCACTGGCAAAAATAAGTCCAGTGTTTTATTGTCTCTGGTGGGACAGGTCACATACTGAGTGTGTGTGGGGAGGACAGAGGCAGGGTTGGAGTGGTTGAAGTCACCAGTGGTGAGGAACAGGGCCTGTGGGTGTCTTGACTGCAGATCACTGATGCAATTTAGCAGATGCTCACAAGTGATTTCAGGGTTAGCAGATGGGGCTACATACACAACTATCACGATAACTTGTGAAAACTCCCGAGGCAGATGATATGGCCTAATGCTAACAGCAATAAGTTGGATGTGTTTGTTGCACATCTGCATCTTAACAGTACAGTGTTCTGCTTTGGACCATTTTTCACTCACATAAACTGAAAGTCCTCCTCCTCTCTGCTTCCCACTCTCCTCCATCCTGTCCAAGCGTAGCAGATGAAAGTTGTCGATGGCTACAGCAGAGTCTGGGATGGTCGGGGTGAGCCAGGTCTCCGTGAAAATCATCAGTGCACTGTCTCTGTATTCCCGCTGGTACCGTGTGAGCGCAGTCAGCTCGTCACACTTTCCGGTAATAGATCTTACGTTACTGGTGATCACAGAGGGAAGTGCAGGACGAGGGTGATGTTTCTTCTCTTGGATCCTGCGTCCGGCCCGACATCCATGACGAAAACTGCGTAATATGTCCGCGGGGATGTTGTTTTCTTCTTTGTCCTACGGGAAAAGCCGAGCGGCTCCTCTCAGAGCGATCAGCTGTTCCTTTGTGTAGACAATAGGCGTGCGGCATGCGGGGGGTGTCCCAACACACAGTGTGGCAAAACAGGTAAAAATATCCACGAATTTGCAGAAAACTACTGTGTCAGCATGGCCCTAGCTGTACAGTAAGTGTAACAAAATAATAATAAATATAAAAAAATAATAATAAAATAAATAAAATGAAATAAATTAAAAAGTTTGAAAAAAAGTGCTCAAATACGGAGCTGCGAAGTGACCCAGCTGCAGCCACCCGGAAGTGCCGGGAAAAAAAAATATTGATTTTACGTTTGTAAATGGAAAACTATTAATGATCAACTTTTCTTGACTGGTTTATAGAGAATTATAAAATTATTTATAAATGTTTTATAAAGACATTACATATTTTATTATTAATAATTATTAAGCCATCTATTTATGTTCTTACCAATGAGTAGCTAATAAAAAATCTTTTGTAAATATTTTAAAAGTAGTTACTTAAGCATTTACTTACACTTTATAAATGCTTTATTAATACTTTATAGCGTGCAGTTAATATAAAGGGTTACTTATTTCTTTCATGATGTCAGCTAATGCTTTACAATTTACTCCTGCACAGGAGCTCCATTTAAAACTTTTCAATCAAAATCAAATCAATTTTCTTTCTTTATTTATTTATTCGATGATGCAGAACATAGATTTCATAACATTGAAAATAATATTGATCCAGATTGTTTTCTTCTTGACAATAGAAATCAGCTTTGTAATTTCACTGAGGAGCAATTTATGCATTATTCCTTCACATTCTCTATTATACATTTTAATAGCAGAAGCCTTTCTTTGAATTCCTCCAAAATTCAGGACTGTTTAAAATTTCTAATAAACTGTTTTCAGTTATTGCAGAGATGTAGTTAAAAGATGAGTATGTTGACTCTGTCCAGTTTGAGGGTTATAATGTTTTGCTAGAAATAGGGCAAATAAACAGGGCAGAGGTGTGACACTATGTTAGATCTAGCCATCACTGTGAAATTGTTCAGTATAACAGTGATTTATTGGGAAAAATAAAAAACATTAAAGTTACTCGAAAGCTCTTAAATGAAATAATCAAAAATAAAAAAGTTGTCAAAGATTAAGTAACATTTTTTTACACAAATACTGATAAAATTGTGAAAACAAAGCTATAGTAGATCATTTTAATGATTATTTTGCTAATGTAGGGAAAAATTTAGCAAACTGAATTGTACCTTCTAATATGCATTCTAAAAGGGAAAAAAATCTACTGATTGCGATAATTTTTATGTTTTTGATCAAAAAAATTATTGATTGTGTCATTAAACCTTTAATTTACAAGATAAAATAATAGAATTATTCCATCAAATCAAAACAAAACACTTTTTATGTGTGGAGACTTTAACATTAATATAGAAAGCTCCAGTTGCCAAGAACAAGTGATTTTGTGAATTCAATGTATAGTTTGGGTTTATTCCCCTTGATAACAAAACCAACCAGAATTACATCGCAAAGTGCAACTGTAATTGACAATATATACACAAATAGAACAGATGAAATTATTAAGAATGGGATCTTGATGACAGATCTTAGTGATCATTTACCAGTTTTTTCAATATTTAAATACAAAAATTAGTACAAGAAAAAAACTGTTTTTTAAAAGAGATAAGTCAGTAAAAGCCTTAGAGGCACTAAAGTATGACCTTAAACTGTAAATTAATAAAAATTAGTCAGAAAAGAGTAAATAAACCATGGCTGACTAAGGGAATAAAAAATGCTTGTGTAAAGAAAAACTATTAGGTGCTTCTTAAAAATGTAAACAAAGGAAACAGAACACAGATACAAAAATATAAAAATAAACTATTGACAATAATTAGGAACCAAAAAAAAGATTATTATAGTGAACAATTAAATAAGAGTAAAGATAATACGTATAAAGGCAACATGGGGTACAAGAAATAAATAGTGTGATTAAAAGTGATGGAGCAAAATCAACTTTTCCAAATTACTTTGTCAAGGAAAATAAAGAGATATATGACATAAAAGAAGTTGCAAATGAGTTTAATGATTATTTTTCAAATGTGGGATCAAGTCTGGTGGGAAATAAACTAATAGTAGAAGATAAATTAAATACACTTGTAAATACGGTCAGTAGTATTTTCCTTGACAATGTGGAAAAAGATGAAATAAGAAATATTGTAAAAAACTGTGTAAGCAAAAGATCAACTGACTATGAAGATTTAGACATGATGACTGTAAAAAGTATAATAGAAACTGTTATTGAACCATTCACTTACATTTGTAATCTGTCTCTGTCAACAGGAGTTTTCCAAAAACGAAATGAAAATTGCCAAGGTAGTCCCATTACATAAAAATGGAGACAAACACAATTTTTTAAATTACAGGCCAGTGTCATTGCTTCCACAGTTTTCTAAAATTATGGAAAACGTTTTTGTGACAAGATTGGATAAATTCATTGAGAAACATCATATTTTAAATAATGCTCAGTACGGATTCAGAACAAAACATTCGACAGCTATGGCAATTACAACAATAGATAATAAGGATTATTTTGTAAGTACTTTTATCAACCTGATAAAAGCTTTTGATGTGATCAACCACTCAAGATTGCTTTACAAATTACAACAATATGGAATTAGAGGTATTGCACATCAATGGGTAAAAAGCTACTTAGAAAATAGAAAACAGTTTGTTCAGATAAATAATACTAAATCAGAATTGTGTAACATTATTTATGGAGTACCACAAGGGTACTGTTTATTTTGTATATCAATGACTTTGTGAATGTATCTAAAGTACTTGCCAGCATATTATTTGCTGATGATACAACATTATTTTACTGTGGATCAGATAAACAGGAAGTAGTAGAAGTGATAAATACAGAGTTGGAAAAAGTTAAACATTGGTTTGATATAAACAGATTGTCACTAAATCTTAATAAGACAAATTTCATATTGTTTAATGACAGAGTGGAAAAAATGATGTATCATTAAAAATAGATGGAATGGGCACACAAAGGGTAAAAGAAACTAAATTTCTAGGAGTCATGATTGATGAAGATCTTACATGGAAGTCACACATAAATTACACAAAAGGAAAAATAGCGAAAGCCATTGCTGTTTTGCATAAATTAAAATTTTCGTTGAATAGTTATGGTTTATTAACATTGTACAATTCATTGTCCCATATTTAACTTATTGTGTAGAAATCTGGGGATCAACATGTAAAACTTATACACAACCATTATTTATTCTGCAGAAAACAGCTTTAAAAATGATCAGCAATAGTTGTTTTAGGGATCCATCTAATCCATTATTCATTAAGCATACGGTACTTAAATTTCATGATTTAGATGATTTGAAAATATTACAAACAATGCACCAAGCTAATAAAAATACCTTACCAATAAACATTCAAAATATGTTTGAAAAAAGAGTAAGTAGTTATAATTTGAAAGGAATAGAAGTCTTTAAAAAACCAAGATTCAGAACCAAAGTAAAGGAATGGAGTATTGCAGTGAATGGTGTAAAATTATGGAACAACCTCAACAAAGAAATCAAAGAATCAAGGTCGTTTAAATTATTTTAAAAAATGTATTAAACTAGATGTATTAAGTAAGTATGAAACTATGAAATAAGTCAGTGGGTTGTGACAAAGTCTAGATTGTAATTTGTTAATAATGTCTAAAATGTTTTAAGTCTAACATGTAACCTGTTAAAAATGTAATCTTTTAAATAATGGCTAAAATTATGAAATAAGTCAGTGGTATGTGACAAAGTCAAAAAATGTAATTTGTTAAAATAATGTTGAATAATGGTGCTTAAAATTGAAAGATTGTATTGTAAATAGGGGCAGAAAATATAAGACTTGTTCTTCTCTCTGCTCCTTTTCATTCAGTGTCTTGTAATGTACTCATTTCTGCTTTTCTTTTAAATGAATGAAATAAATATTGGAAAAAAAAATTATATTTGTAATTTGTCATTTATGACTTGGAGATTTCCTTGATACTGCTGTTCAAAAATTCTGGAAAAGGTATTCATTAAGAGGTTAAATGATTTTATATTAAAACATCACATACTAAATGAGCAGCAATATGGCTTTGGAAAAAAATCATAGTAATTGTAATGAGTAAATGACAGTAATTGATTTTGACCGCTGCACGGTCTGTAATCAAAGTAGAGGAATGATCATTTTCCCGACAAACACTCAAAAACAACCGCCACTCTGAAGGACCGATAAGGGAATCGTTAAGCACAAGGGCTATTGATATCCGTGCATCGAATAATTTCTTAACGATACTTGAAAGGAACCGGTTCTCGATACCCAACCCTACTCCTGATTGACCCTTTCAGTCTGCCCATTGACCTGCAAATGGTAACTGGAGATGAGGCTAGAGGAAACCCCAAGCAAACGGCAGAATTCTTTCCAAAACTTATATATGAATTGTCACAATTTGGCCCTGATCTTGGATTCTATTTTTGCCTTTTTCTTTTTCTCACCATCTGCCCCAGCTTTGATTTATTAGTTGTTTTATTTTCATTATGTGTTTATTTTCTATTCTATTTTGCTTTGTCACTTTGTTTCTTTGTTGGGCAGCCGATCTGCTCTGTGTAAGCCTGATCCCGTCAGATCTCAGAAGCTAAGCAGTGCAGCACCTGGTTAGTACTTGGATGGGAGACCTCTTTGGAACACCAGCAGCTGCGTGTGTTCCTCCAGGTAAAACTGGAGTTGCGTCAGGAAGGGCATCCGGCATAAAACTTGTGCCAAATACCAATGCCGATCTGGTTGAATCCGCTGCACAAAATCCCGAACACAAAATGGGAGCAGACGAATGGACAACAACAACTTTGTTTCTTTGTTACTTTCATACCCTTGTCATAGTTCAGTTTCATTACACTTTGTTCAGCCGGTTTGTGTTTTCATTGTTTATCACTTAATTATCATCTGTTTATTTTTGCTGTTCTCATTTCTATTATTATCTGTTGTGCTTTGATATCGGGTTTGCTTTCTGTTAATTATTTAGTCTCTGTTTTACCTATAGTTTCTTTGTTAGTCAGTTCCAGTTTAGTTTTGCTTTAGTATTGATTTTCCATTTATTCTCTGATCAGTTCTCATGTAATTTTTCTTCTATACTTATAATCTGATGGTTCGCTTTTGTTCTCATGGTCACGCTCTGTCAAGATCTTGTTCATAGTAGTACTGTATTATATTCTGTCCTTAGATTCTGTTTTAGCTCTGTTCTCAGTTTGTCCTCATTCCCGTTTGTTTGTGTTCACAACATGCCCCTGCACCTGCCATTGTGTCTTTGTCTCCCACTTTGATTCTGTCTGCTTAGTGTTTTCGTCCACCCACGCTTCCGCACCTGTTCAGGTGTCTTTGTCTCTTACCTCACTCCACTTTGTGCACTCCCTTCCTCACTATCTTGTCCCATGTATAATCTTTGTCCTCCAGCCATGCCCCCTTTCTAGATTGTTCCTCACGTGCACCTTGTTAAATCCTGTCTTGTTTAAACACCTCCCGGCCACCACTCCCCTGCCAGTTTGTTGTCGTTTGTAAACATTCCAGCCTCTTGTCTTCAGCCCTGTTTTTGCCTAGACATGTACCGTATCTTGCTCTGTTCTCCTCAACCATGCATCTTGCCTCACCTCTTATGTCTGTGTTTGCTCGTGCCTCTGAACCCTGCTCGTCCATGACTGCATTTTTGCCTGACCCTCTGCTCCGCTGACTGACCACCTGTGTACCGTACCCGTTTTTGGGACTTCCAATTTGGATGGACAAGACTAAGAGTCAAGCTTTCAAATGAATTAAAGCTCTGTCTGGGTTTTTCATTAATTAATAAGCTGGAATGGAAGATTGCTGCTAATCCTCCGCCTCGGCCCGTGCTACGAGCGTTCTGGCAGTTAGTGTGACTCGGGGGTGTTGACTCATTTAAACTAACATATTCATCCTGCTGTAACCAGGTTTCTGTAAGGCAGAATAAATCAATATGTTGATCAATTATTATATCATTTACTAACAGGGACTTAGAAGAGAGAGACCTAATGTTTAATAGACCACATTTAACTGTTTTAGTCTGTGGTGCAGTTGAAGGTGCTATATTATTTTTTCTTTTTGAATTTTTATGCTTAAATAGATTTTTGCTGGTTATTGGTGGTCTGGGAGCAGGCACCGTCTCTACGGGGATGGGGTAATGAGGGGATGGCAGGGGGAGAGAAGCTGCAGAGAGGTGTGTAAGACTACAACTCTGCTTCCTGGTCCCAACCCTGGATAGTCACGGTTTGGAGGATTTAAGAAAATTGGCCAGATTTCTAGAAATGAGAGCTGCTCCATGCAAAGTGGGATGGATGTCGTCTCTCCTAACAAGACCAGGCTTTCCCCAGAAGCTTTGCCAATTATCTATGAAGCCCACCTCATTTTTTGGACACCACTCAGACAGCCAGCAATTCAAGGAGAACATGTGGCTAAACATGTCACTCCCGGTCCAATTCAAGGTGCTTTACATATACATAAATGCTGACATGTTCATTAGCCTATTTTAGCTTATGATGGCTGCATTAGGGATTCAGTTAATTTGTTTAAGCATCGCACCATATACACTAGTCAAGGCAAACAATGTAGTAAGAAAACAAAAGCAAAAACACAGCAAGGGATGAACACTTACAGGTAACCAGGACGAGTCACAGAGATGAGGAACAGGGTGTAAGATAATTGACTGTCAAATGGCTAAAGCGACTTAAATACAAACTAAACTGATTACCAACAGGTGTGCATACTGCGTGAGAGCAGGGAAGCTTGAGAGGACAAAAAGGAACACACAGAGACAACAGGTGAAACAGAAGTGAAAAAGGAAATGCTGGAACACGGGGAAAATAAAAGAATAAACAGAGATCCAAAAATAAATGGACAACCCGAGGTAGGTGGAGAAACATACCAGATAAAGAAATAATACAACAACTAAAGTACCACTCTTACAGAAACTAACGTGAGGATAACCCGTGAAAACACCGAACTGAACCAGACAAATGAGGCAAAAATATAACTGAACACAACACAATAGAAGGACGCAAAAATGGACCAAAACTACACTGATAACAAAGCATAACAAACAATAATGGAGCACACAGGGAAACATAACCAGAACATGAGTGCCAGGGCCCTCAGGCACAGAAGACAACTGCACATGGCCGAAGAACAGAGAGACACAATGAGTGATGCACTCATACACACACGCAGACAACCAGAGTACAGATGACATGCACTCATGAGAATCTAAATCACTTTTACTGTCATTATACAATGTATAGTGGAATTTCTCATGACTCTTCTTCATAAAAAAATATAAAAATACAATATGCAAAAAAATAAAACCAGAAAAGTATGTACATTGCTAAATATACATACATAGTGCAGTTGTACAAGTTTGCTGTGCAAAACTGCAGGTGAGGTAGGTAGGTGTAGTGTGTGGTTTAGTCTTTTAGTCTATATGGTTCCACCCACAGTCCAGTGTCCGTAGGCTGTGTTTTGTGTATCTGAGGTGGATGGCAGGGTGTGATGGATGCTACAGGTCTGGAGTAAAAACTGTGTCTCAGATCGTTTGCACTTAACTTTATTGTTCTGAACCATTTCCCAGAGGGTAGCACTTCAAACAGGATGTTGCCGGAGTGTGTTGTGTCCATTGCAATGTCTCTGGCCTTCTTCATCAGTGTGCTGGTGCATGTTAAGGTGAGGATGCTCCATCCTGATGAAGCGTTGGCCTGCCTTCACCACTCTATGCAGGGCCCTTTTGTCAGCAGATGTACAGCTCATGTACCACAGTGTGATGCAATTCGTGAGGATGCTCTCGATAGTACTCCAGTAGAAATTGAGCAACAGTCACTGGGGGAGTTGGGCCTTTCTCAGCTTTCTGAGGAAGAAGAGTCTCTGTTGGGACTTTTGACCAGGTTTGAGGTGTTGGTGGTCCAGGACAGCTGGTTGGAAACACTGACTCCAAGGAACTTCTAAATCTTTCAATCAATCAATCAACTTCACACTCTGAGCACTTTCCACAGCATCTAGAGGTGTAGAGGTGGAGATGTATTCTTCCCTTTGATCTCCTGAAGTCAGTGATTACCTCCTTTGTCTTGAAGTTGTCGAGGACCAGATTGTTTTTCTGTGTGATGATGAAAATTGGACTCATCTCAAACTGTTGTTTGAGATGAGTCCCACTACTGTAGTATCATCGGCAAATTTGATTATAGAATTGGAGGAGTAGATGGCGGTGCAGTTCTGAGTAAGCAATGTAAAGAGGATGGGGCTCAACACACAACCTTGTGGGTTTCCTGTGTTCAGAGTGAGGATGGAGGAGGTGTGGTGTTCTATTCTCACATGTTGTGGTCTATCCATAAGAAAGTCCAAAATCCATGAACACATGCCCACTCACTCACACACATACATACATGCCCACACGCGCCTGTGCACACATACTCTCTCACACACACACACACACACACACACACCAAGACAGAGGACACAAATCCAGACGACCAAACGACAGGTGATAGGACACACAAAAAAGACACAGCACCAACTAAATGACCCAAACCTAACCGAACCCCAACAGTTTACGACGACTTTACTTAGTAGTACGCTAAATTACGTGCCAGTGGGGGGATCAAATTTGTACAACTGTCACAGCACCTTCAGGCACATGCATGCACTTACCAACAGGCTCTTATCAACTGAGACTTGGAACATATACACTATAATATACGAGGTCTGTTTGAAAAGTAACAGACCTTTTTATTTTTTGCAAAAACCATATGGATTTGAATCACGTGTGATTGCATCAGCCAAGCTTGAACCTTCGTGCGCATGCGTGAGTTTTTTCATGCCTGTCATTTGCGTCATTCGCCTGTGAGCACGGTTTGTGGGAGGAGTGGTCCAGCCCCCTCGGTGGATTTTCATTGTCAGGAAAATGGCTGAGCGACTGCCGCTTTGCTGCATCAAAATTTTTTCAGAAACTGTGAGAGACAGCCAGGTGGAAACCATTCGGAAAATTCAGATGGCTTTCGGTGAAGATCTTATGGGCATCACAGAGATTAAGGAGCATTACAACCGGATTAAAGATGGCCCACAGCGGCTGAGGGTGCGCCGCGCTCCGAGCGGCCATCGACAGGCTGAAACGACCAGATCATTTCCAAAGTGAAGGCTGTGTTGATGGTGCTGCATCGCTGCTTATACAGAAACATTTATATGCACATCCCTTAGTTATGCTGCTATAGACTTAGACTGCTGGGGGGTTCCCATGATGCACTGAGTGTTTCTTTCTCTTTTTGCTCTGTATGCACCACTCTGCATTTAATCATTAGTGAATGATCTCTGCTCCCCTCCACAGCATGTCTTTTTCTTGGTTCTCTCCCTCAGCCCCAACCAGTCCCAGCAGAAGACTGCCCCTCCCTGAGCCTGGTTCTGCTGGAGGTTTCTTCCTGTTAAAAGGGAGTTTTTCCTTCCCACTGTCGCCAAGTGCTTGCTCACAGGGGGTCGTTTTGACCGTTGGGGTTTTTACGTAATTATTGTATGGCCTTGCCTTACAATATAAAGCGCCTTGGGGCAACTGTTTGTTGTGATTTGGCGCTATATAAATATAAATAAATAAATAAATAAATAAACATACGGCACAGCTACACATTGTTGAAAATCAGAGTTCAAATGCATGATGTTCGTGTCTCAGTAACATATCAAATTCACGTTGTTAAAAGGTGCCGTGCACTGACATTCACTTGAAGCAGGTTATTTTGGTGGATGAACAAGGACTTTTGCACTCATGAGCCATGTGGCGTGATCATCAAAGATTGATGCCTTCTACTGGCAATCACTTCTCCTGGCAGCTGGTGTAATGTTGGCATGGTAAAGTGGGTGCAACTGAGAGAGGGGGAATTGATTGAAAGTAATTACTATGGACAATCTCATGTCAAAAATATTGCTCAGCTGACCTTTGCAACGGGCACACTCCATTCAGAGTGCTCAGGGACTTCACCATGTTGGATCAAGACGTCAACAGATCAAGCACTTTTCTTTATTGAAAATATCAACAAGAACCGCAGGAGCTCAAATCTGCTTTAAGTGCAACCAACACAAGTGCCAGAGGGACTGGACAAGGTAATGTGCAGCTTGCTTTAATTAAGAGCTAATTCCTGTTAGTCTCAAGAGGTTTTACTTTTCCCACTTAAAGTGCATAAATAAAATGAATGCGGGCATCATAAAAGGTCAAGACAGAGCTTCGAGATTTTGTTCCTGCATGGCTTGAAGCCTTTATTAAAATGAAAAACACTGCCACTGTGGAGCTTAATGTCACCAGTAATTTTGCCCAGGGAACAACCATATAATTTAGTTTATCAAACACAAATTAAGAAGTTTGAATTTTTTAGCATATCAACTTTTGGATTATTATTATTATGATTATTATTGTTATTAATAATAGTCCTAATTATAATACAACAATGTTTTAATGTTTGTTTTCCCATTAAAACAATGTTCTAATGAGAAAACATCTGAAGAAATTTTAAGGGTTGTGCGCTCCAAGGGTGAAAAAGAAGTCAGCTGGTTATAGGGCCTTTTCTTATCTGGCAGCTTTTTTTGTGTAACAGTTTGCCATTTGTGACAAGACCGTCAGATTCTGTGGACTCATTTAAATTTAGATTGAAGACTTATATGTTTTCTCTTTCTTACAGTTGACATTGATTTGACGATGATGATGGTTTTCATTTGTTGTTGTACCCCTGTATAAATAGATTGATCTAGATAAATAGAATTTGAATTGTGGTTTAACAAATTTTATTTTATTTTATTTTATTTATTTTTTTTTTTTGCTTCATTGCTGTTAGTTGTAATCAAATCTCTTGTATTATGCATTGCTTTCTGCTGATGTTTAATATTGGGTTCAGTCTTTTAGACCCTGCCCTTTTTGAAGCACCTTGAGACAGCCTGTGTTGTGATTTAGTGCTATACAAATAAATTGAATTGAATTGGTTGTTTGCTGAATGGTGCATAACTTTGTTTGTCCATGCATTTTGTTGCAAATGACTTTTTTTTTTTTTAGATTTGCTCAGGTTTCAAGACAATTCAAAACAATTGTCAACTGTAAATGCACCAGCCTGCTGTTCTTGCTATAGGTACTAATAATGGTTCTATGTAATGATGTAAAGGCTGCCAAACCTTCACTTGTTTTTTGTCTTTCAGTTGTGTCCAGTCACCACAGCAGATCCAGTATAGATCGGCATTGAGGTTTGGCACAAGTTTGATGCTGTATGCCCTTCCTGACGCAGCTCCAGTTCACACAACATTAGCAGCAGCTCTATCTACTGCTTGATCAAATTACTGCACCTGTGCCTGAGCCTGTATTGCTGTGATTTTGTGATTACTGAGACCAGGAATAGGTACTGGGGGGTCATGACCTGTTCCTAAGCAGTCTCCCAGCCAAGTACTAATTAGGACCTACTCTGCTTCACTTCTGAGATCTGACGGGATCAGGTGCACACGGAGCAGATGGTGGTGCTGTTTATATATTAATGCACCAGAGTTGGCACCAGAAAAATAAAAAGGGCTGTCTGCATTTTTGGGTTCACTCCTGCTGAAATCATAACCGCGCCTGGAGAGAAACCTATGTAAGCATATGAAACTCCACACAGAAAGGGCTTGAACATTAGAACTCACCCCAGGGTTCTTTGTGGTTTGCTGTTTCAGAGGCCATGAGCAGATTTCTAGCCACAAAACAGTCAAAGATACAAAGGAGTTCATCTCCCAGTTGTAATTCCATGAACCTGAAAAGGCAGGAATAATACACTCTTCCTACAAATCCTGTGCACAGTCACATGCCTCATAAGCTTTTGGGCAGTGTTAACTGTGCTGGCTTTGCATTTTGTGTGGAAATAGACCTGTAGCCAAGTTTATTTTAGCCAATATTTCAGCAAACTAAATGGTATTGATTTCTATGATGTGCAGCACTCTGTAAATTATTGGCCTGAAAGTGCTGTATAAATTTTTTTATTATTAATATTATTATATTATTGCTGTTGTTTGTTTTTTTGTTGTTGTTGTTGAGATTAGGTATTGAGAAAGTGTTTCATATCATGAAACACTTTCTCAAGGTTAGAGCTTTCCTCAAACATTCGGACATGGGGATGATATGAGTAAGTGGCAGCATGTATAGATCCGTTAGAATATCATACAGCCGACATTCCCTATTAAATGTGACTTTAACAATGAGCATTTTTCTCATATTCTGGCTCTCCCTGCATTACTGTCCCACCCAGAAGGTGGTTTCTGAGGAATATTAAGAAAAAAAGAATCTGTTTAGCTGACTAATGCTGTGGAACTACCCACACAAACCTCCACTGCCAAGTCTTTTCAACATAAATTCAAGAATTAAATTCATAAATTCACTGGCTTATAAAATGAAAGAGCTGAAATGTATCATTTTGACACAGAAAAAGGTAGAGGGCTGCTGAGTTAGGATTGCTAAACATGGCTCAGTTTTTCTATTCTAGCTATCAGGCTAATATCAATCCCACCACTAGAGAAGGAAAGGGGTTCAGTAAAATAAATAAATAATCTTCCGCACAAGCGGGTACAAGTGGCCAAAATGGGCTTCCTCAGGAGGGTGGCTGGTGTCTTCTGTAGAGATAAAGTGAGAAGCTCAATCATCCATACGGAGTTGGGAGTAGAGCTGCTGCTCCTTCACATTGAAAGGAGCCAGCTAAGGTGGTTTGGGCATGTGGTAAGGATGCCCCCTGGGTGCCTCCCTAGGGAGGTGTTCCTGGCATGTCCATCTGGGAGGAGACCCTGGGGAAGACCCAGGACTAGATAGAGAGATTATATCTCCACCTCGTCATGGGATCTATGGAGAACGTGCGCACATTTTATTACATTGTGCATTTTAAGCATCGTTTGAGTAAAACAAGGGCACGATCTACTTAAACGTGGCCACAATTTGTAAAATGTGCACTCAGTACTGTCGTGACACATAAATGTTGGTTATTAGCCAACAAACCAGCAGACAGTGTAACACATTTCCCATTTAAAAGTGGATCTGGTCAGGGTATATCATCATGGTTTGGGCACACAAGGACATACAGAGAACTCCAGCTACCCAGCATGACATCATCTGAAGTTTAAGCACATTAAAAAGGAGTTAATTTTGAACAAAAGGAAAACGTGCGGACGTTTTATTAATTTGAGGTCTCAATTAAAAGAAAATGTGCGTACTTTTTATTAATTTGAGGGCTCGATTAAAGGAAAACATGCGCACAAATTATCACGGCCATTAAAACGTGCGCACGAATTATCATGGCCAGGAAAGCGTGCGCATGTTTTATTAATTCGGGGTCTCAATTAAAAGAAAATGTGCGTACTTTTTATTAATTTGAGGGCTTGATTAAAGGAAAACGTGCACACGTTTTATTAATTCGAGGGCTCAGTTAAAGGAAACCGTACGTACTTTTTAGTAATTCGAGGGCTCAATTAAAGGAAAACGTGCGCACGAATTATCACGGCCATTAAAATGTGCGCACAAATTATCACGGCCAGGAAAATGTGCGGACGTTTTATTAATTCAAGGTCTCAATTAAAAGAAAATGTGCGCACATTTTATTAATTCGAGGGCTCGATTAAAGGAAGACGTGCGCACTTTTTAATTAATTCGAGGGCTCACTTAAAGGAAAACGTGCGCACGAATTATCACAGCCATTAAAATGTGCGCACGAATTATCACGGCCAGGAAAACATGCAGACGTTTTATTAATTGGAGGTCTCAATTAAAAGAAAATGTGCATACTTTTTATTAATTTGAGGGCTCAATTAAAGGAAAACGTGCATACGTCTTATTAATTTGAGGGCTCGGAACGAAAACGTGCGTATGTTTTGTTAATTCAAGGGCTCAATTAAAGGAAAACGTGCGCACGAATTATCACGGCCATTAAAACATGCACACGAATTATCACGGCCAGGAAAATGTGTGCATGTTTTATTAATCTGAGAGCACGTTTTATTAATTCGTGGGCTCAATTAAAGGAAAACATGCGCACAAATTATCATGGCCAGAAAAACAATATCACTTTAAGTGACCTCTCATGGTTTCTGTAGGGATCCAAATTGGCAAATGGTGTGGCTGTTGATATAATGACACAGACACAGACCACTGGAGAGGCTTCACTTTTTGAAGATGTGAAAAAATAAATAAAGATTCAGAGATGTGGAAAAAAGAAATGTATTGGTTTATCCTGAAATCCACCAGGACAGATCATGTTTGATGTTTTTCACTGTACTGTCCATTCAAGTGAGTTTTTCTTAGTTTGATGATTGCTAAGTTGCCCTTTCTTGCATCTCTACACTAAAATACCACGCATTGTCCAGCCTTAAATGGAATGCATTTATATAGCGCTGTTCCATCTGCATCAGACGCCCAAAGCGTTTTACAATAATGCCTCACATTCACCCCGATGTCAGGGTGCTGCCACTCACTACACACCAGGAGCAACTAGGGGATTAAGGGCCTTACCCAAAGTCCCCTTCATGATTTTCCAGACAGGATGGGATTTGAACAGAGGATATCCTGGTCTCAAGCCCAACGCTTAACCACTAGACCATCACCTCCCCTAAAGCCCTCCTTTCAAACATTTCTGAGTTCTGTAAGACTTCCAGAAAAAAACAAAACAAATCTCTTTAGAAAATGATATAAATGCATAAAAAATGTACTTCTTTATTCTTTTTTTTTTTTTTCCTGGTTCTCTCCCTCAGCCCCAACCAGTCCCAGCAGAAGACTGCCCCTCCCTGAGCCTGGTTCTGCTGGAGGTTTCTTCCTGTTAAAAGGGAGTTTTTCCTTCCCACTGTAGCCAAGTGCTTGCTCACAGGGGGTCGTTTTGACCGTTGGGGTTTTACATAATTATTGTATGGCCTTGCCTTACAATATAAAGTGCCTTGGGGCAACTGTTTGTTGTGATTTGGCGCTATATAAAAAAATTGATTGATTGATTGATTCATGCTTTCATTATTTGGAAACTGCAGTCTGTCTGTCCAGACTATCCAATATATACTGAATATATAAAAATGGTAAACTGCCCAATCTGCTATTGTGTTACATGCCAGCAGTGAAACCAAAAAAGAGAATAAATAAATGTACATAAAAAAAATCCTAATTATTCCAAATGGAATTTCAGAGTTAGAAGTCAAACTGTCATTTCAGAACACTGAATTTTCAAGAAGCCGTCAGCCGTCAGAGGAGCTCTGCTTTCATCCTCATGTTGTGTCAGTAAATGAAACTGAACAATAGATAAGAACAAACCCGGCAGATCAAAAGACAATCTGAGCTCTAGGAAGTTTCCTGCGTCATTCCCTGCAGGATCCCAGCTTCACTCTAACTATCCCACCTGTCACTGAAGTGAGACAGAGAAGGGAGAGTCATAACTAATTAGACTTGTCCCCCTGGTGGCTGCTGCCATCTGAGCTCTGAGACACGACCCCGGGCCTCATTTGTGAACTATGCAGAGTGCAAAACAACATCACCGCAATGACGTTTGTACTATTTATATGACTTAAGATAACTCTGAGTGTGATGACAGCTGACTGTGTGCAATTACAAGACAAAGTTGATGCCATACATTTACATACACATCTACATACACGATTTTCCCCAACCCCGCACATCTCATTATCCCATGTCTCAATCCGATTCAACTGTCTACTTCATTCC
Source organism: Thalassophryne amazonica (assembly GCF_902500255.1). Taxonomy (NCBI): domain Eukaryota; kingdom Metazoa; phylum Chordata; class Actinopteri; order Batrachoidiformes; family Batrachoididae; genus Thalassophryne; species Thalassophryne amazonica. Next base: position 62,264,003 of record NC_047116.1, on the reverse strand, counting down.
CAAATAAAGCAATTTAAAAATATCCCATTGATATTGATGAGGTACCATACACCAACTACTAGCTACTGTTAATATGGTACCCATTGTTATTTAAGCTACTCAACATCACAGTTCAAGCACAACCCAAACACTAAGTTTTGAACTTGAAATGAGTTAAGTGCCTCCAGTACAGTTTCAGTGCCATGCTTTCGCAATTTTTTCTCACAATAATCATGTTGGTTTATTATTGGATGTTGTACTATCGTGGCTGTTTGTTACTGAATGGCATATGAAATGATGACAGCTACTTCCACAAAAATAGTCATGAAGAGGCAGATTTACAGTTGTGGTCAGACATTTACATAAACTCATCATGGGCATGAATGTCATGTAATTTTGGGCTGTTAATGATGTCCTTGAACTGTTCTTTTGGTTGGCGTGGAATGATCTTACAGCACTAGACGTGAATCTCATCACCGACAATGATTCAATACACACCTCGATACACTACCAGCGATACGATACTATAATATTATGTAGTAACTATATTTCTTGTATATGTTGTTTATTACCCTGATTGTGTAAATATCACTTATATACATGCTGTCCATTTTCTTGAGCCGCTTAGGTGGGTAGGGAGAGTTCCCATGGGATAAAAAAGCTTTCCAACCTACCATCCCTGGTTCTCAAGACCAGGCACCTAAGTGGCTCTACTCTACTCTTATTTTTTTAGATATTTAGATATACTTTAGTACACACCAGTAGAGTTCTACCTTAGAATTGGAATATATTATAGAAGACATACCTTACTAAATTTTCATATAGGGATACATGACTATACTGACGATAAAATGCAATACAATTCGCCCCTGTTCCCGATTCGATTTCATATGTATTTGATGGTGACTCAGTTCCTCACAATGCGATTCGGTGTGATACGATTAATGATGGGCATTGATAAGATTTTATCGATATCGATGCCATTATCAATTCCGCTTATCAATCAGATTCTTTATCGATACCTCCTGTGAATTTTCTGTATACTAAAAGTAGGCTTTACAGGTTTTCTATGTCAACAACATTTTATTGAGTCTTAAAGTAAATGAATATGAAATTGGTCACTGAATCCTTGATCTCTGGACATAAATAAAAATCAATAAAATCTGTACATGGTAACTGGATCTTTGATGTATATGATGGATTCTTGATCTGTGGACAGAAATAGAAATAAAATCTGTAGTTTTTGTTAAAAGCATTTCCTTTCAGATATTAATGACACAAATGTACAGTTGTGCTCAAAGGTTTACATACCCTGGCAAAATTCTTGCTTTTTTGGCCATTTTTAAGAGAACATGAATGACAACACAAACACTTTTTTTCCCACTCATGGCTAGTGGTTGGTTGAAGCCATTTATTGTCAAACAATTGTGTTTCCTCTTTTTAAATCAAAATGACAAGAGAACTACCCAAATGAACCTGATCAAATGTTTACATACCCCTGTTCTTAATACTGTGTATTGCCCCTTTAACATCAACGACAGCTTGGAGTCTTTTGTGGTAGTTGTGGACGAGGCTCTCTGATGGTAAAGCAGAATATGTTTCGGACTTTATTCACATCAATTACAAAGTAATACAAACAATATGGCACTCTATGGTAAATCTGCATGGAGTAGACAGTTCTCAAAAACTGAGTGGCTGTGCAAGAAATAGAAGAGTGAGGAAAGCCACCAAGACAGCCCAGAAGAGGTTATAGGCTTACGTGGCTGTGATTGGAGAAATTATGCACAGTGCAAGCTTTGCATTTTGTATCACCAGTTGTCCATCTTCATGATGAAATGATGTAGAGGAGGATTTTCTTAAAAAGAAGACCTGAAAGTTTAGCTACAAATTGCCAGAAGGTTCATCTGAGATGCAAGCCTGGATTTGATCTGTTTTGGTGAAAGATGAACTGCATAAGTGTAAATGTCAGTGAGAAACATTGAACTTGGAATATTTATCAATAAAATGTTGTCCCTTTTACAGTATATACCAGGAGATTGGATTGCTTGTTACTCTACTATGCCCTCAAACAGCGAGTCAGTCTCAATGCTGGCTTGAGTGCTCGATGACAAGGTGTGTGCAAGCGGTGCACCGCCCTCTTGTTGCTGCTGATGTCTTTCTTGTATTTGCATTGAACTCTGCAATGAAGTGGTTGACCATGCGGTTATCCATAAGCAGGATATGATATGACTATGATTTGACACAAAGTGCAGCAACAGTGAAAATTAAAGATTCTTAAACAAAACAGAAATAATACCACATTAATTCTGCACTCATAAGGTGAGGATACTGTGCCCTCCAAAAGTATTGGAACACTTGGAATTTCACACATTTTAATTTGTTTATGCCATTTTAAATACAAGAAATACAAAAAACAAAGAATGAATTATTATAAAATTATCTTCCTCAAGCTCAAACTGAAAGCATATCTTTAAAACTTGATAAAACCCATAAATAATAATCAGTTTTATTGCCATTTTTCTTTAGACAAGTCAGGGGATGGAAACATGAATAATTCCAAGTCACTGAATATGTGTTGGACTCAGACCCAGCACCACGAGGGGGCATTTGGGGGCGACGCCCCCTCATGTCATCAACCCCGCCCCCTCGGATGTGAGAGTTATAAAAAAATTAAAATAAAAAAGAAAGAAAAAGAAATACTGGAAAATATAGCATAATATTAGTTATTCAATAATATCACGTATTTAACAAATAAACCAAATTAATTAACTAAAGTAATTAATTTTAAAACAAACGGATATGGCGTGTGTCTGTGTTCAAGCAATTTGATAGGTTGAGGGTTGTGCTTGTCAGTGCGGCAGAGAGCAAGGATCCTGAGTCCAGCGATTATGGCAATGTGGACAAATTAAAGCATGCTCGATTTATTCAAGCAGTGTCAGAGCTGGAGTTCCTGGGATTCGTCAAGTCCACCAAGCAAAAGGCAGATCATGCAGCACGACTCACTTGGGGAGGGTGTTAATGCTGCATTTACACATAACGCCGACAAGTCACGAATGCCACGAAGTACACATTCTTGGCCGCTGATCACGAATGTGATGATTCAGGGCAGAGGCGTCAGGTGTCCTCAGGAACTGTTGCAACCTGTTACCACACATTACGATTAATGGCACGTGTTGCTGGAGAATTATTAGGAACCATTACGCACGGTCAAGAATAGTGTTCCGTGTTGTTGCGCGCTATTGCGCGTAACAGCGCATCGTTAAGTTCTGTCACGTTGTGAACGAGGTGAATTGTCTCCACACACACACCCATATTCATCCAACCGAATTCAGATCGTTTCAGTTTTTCAGAAGAACTTTGTGACTGCATGCGTAGTTGGCTCTGTGCCATGGAGTGGCGCACATGCCCAATTGCGCTGTCTTTGCGCTTGTGATGGAGGGCTGTATGTGGGGTTAATCTACTGTCTCGTGTCGTTTCTCAGATCAGTTGTTGGTTTGGTTTTGTGGCATGCAGGAGATCACTTGACTGAGGGTCTATACGTTCAAATAATAACTTAAAAATACTGTCATCAAATCAAAACAATTTTATTTATATAGCGCCAAATCACAACAAACAGTTGCCCCAAGGCGCTTTATATTGTAAGGCAAAAGCCATACAATAATTACAGAAAAACCCTAACGGTCAAAACGACCCCCTATGAGCAAGCACTTGGCGACAGTGGGAAGGAAAAACTCCCTTTTAACAGGAAGAAACCTCCAGCAGAACCAGGCTCAGGGAGGGGCAGTCTTCTGCTGGGACTGGTTGGGGCTGAGGGGAGAGAATCAAGAAAAAGACATGCTGTGGAAGAGAGCAGAGATCAATCACTAATGATTAAATGCAGAGTGGTGCATACAGAGCAAAAAGAGAAAGAAACACTCAGTGCATCATGGGATCCCCCCCAGCAGTCTAAGTCTATAGCAGCATAACTAAGGGATGGTTCAGGGTCACCTGATCCAGCCCTAACTGTAAGCTTTAGCAAAAAGGAAAGTTTTAAGCCTAATCTTAAAAGTAGAGAGGGTGTCTGTCTCCCTGATCCGAATTGGGAGCTGGTTCCACAGGAGAGGAGCCTGAAAGCTGAAGGCTCTGCCTCCCATTCTACTCTTAAAAACCCTAGGAACTACAAGTAGTAGTATGCCCCCTCTCGGAGCCTCATACCATAATAGTGTTCTTCTTTTGCCGACTTATAAGCCAGTCTGTAGACGTCGGGAGCGGACTATAAAGACTGTGAGGTGTTGGTCCGAAGACTGCATCGACAAACTGAAGGCTTGCTTCGAATGGACTGCGTGGGAGGTTTTCTATGATACATGCTCTGATCTGAATGAACTGACACAGACTGTTTCCTCTTATATATCCTTCTGTGTGGATATCAACATTCCTCAGAAGAATATTATTAGCTATGCCAATAATAAACCGTGGGTCACCAAAAATTTAAAGTGTTTTAAATAAGAAGAAAAAATTTTTTTATATAGGAGATAATGTGGAAAAGAAAGAAATTAACAAGGAGGTTAGGAACGAAATCCGTAAAGCTAAAAGAGCTTACAAAGACAAGGTAGAACATATGTACAGTAGTGGTGATCTGCGGGCAGCCTGGATAGGCATTAAATCTATGGCTTCAGTTACTAATGTCCAACAGGATAATAATAGAGCGCCAATTAAAGTAGAGGGGAGCTACGATGAGGATCTGCCGAATGCATTTAACTGTTTCTATTCTAGGTTTGAGAACTATGAGGTTGCAGATAAACTCCCCCTTGAGAGCACTTCCTCTGCTACTGACGATGGTATAATCATTAGTGAGGATAGTGTGAAAAGACTTCTGGAGAAGGTTAATGTAAGGAAGTCTTGTGGTCCAGATGGAATTTGTGGACGTACACTGAGGTATTGTGGTGAGCAACTCAGTAGTGTCCTCCTCTATATCTTTCAGAGGTCACTTAGTTGCGGCCGAGTGCCAGATTTATGGAAATCATCACTTATAATTCCTGTCCCGAAAAAGTCATTTCCTAAACAGTTTAATGATTTTAGACCTGTGGCACTTACATCACTGTGTATGAAGGTCTTTGAGAAAATTATGAAGAATATGATAATGTCAAATATGAAAGGGAATATTGATCCACTTCAATTTGCATATCAGGCGGGTAAAGGAGTAGAAGATGCTAAGCTTTTTATTCTCAACTGTCTTTACAGACATTTGGAAAAGCCTCGAGTTCATGCTCGGCTTTTATTTGCTGATTTCTCTTCAGCTTTTAACTTGATGCAGCCTAGCCTTTTAATTAAGAGGTTAAGGTGTGATTTTAAATTGCCTCACCAGATGGTTGAATGGTTGGCGGACTTTTTAACGAATAGGAGACAGAGAGTTTTGGTAAATGGACGCGTTTCAGACTCCTTAGTTTTGTCCACAGGCTCACCACAGGGCTGTGTTCTTTCCCCCTTGCTTTTCATCTTATATACAGATGAATGCAGAAGTGTCAGGCAACGCAGCTATTTAGTTAAGTTCTCTGATGATACTGCTTTGCTGTCCCTTCTTCAGGGAAAGGAGTCAGGACATGGGGAGGCCCTTGCTGATTTTGTTTCATGGTGCGATACAAATCACTTGGAGTTAAATGTATCTAAAACGAAGGAGCTTATAATTGATTTTAGACGTAACAAAGGGTTTGCTATAGACAGCATTATTCATGGGAAAGCTGTAGAAAAAGTTCCTGCATATAAATATCTGGGCACTTTTTTTGATGAGAAGTTGAGATTCGATGTAAATACGGCAGACATTGTGAAGCGAGGGCAACAGAAAGTGTACCTCCTTTGCAAATTGAAGTCCTTCTCTGTCAGTTCTGTTATTATGGGTTGTTTTTATCAGTCCTTTATTGAAAGTCTTTTATGTTTTTCTTTCATCTGCTGGTTTCCTAGCCTGGCACTGAAAGATAAAAGTAGCTTGCATAGTATCACAAAGACATGTTCAAAGATCATGGGAGTGGAAACCAGAGACCTAGCTAGTTTTTGTGAACAGCAAATGGTGAGGAAGGCAAATTGTATTTTGTCTTCTCCCGGACATGTGCTGGCAGGTGAATTTTCTTTGTTGCCTTCGGGCCGTCGTTATGTTTCACCTGTCTGCAGGACGAATCGGTTGTTAAAATCTTTTATTCCTTCTGCTATCCGTCTTTTAAATTCCTTGTAAGGTGTGGATGTATGGGTATGTGGATGTTGTATGTTGCACATTTTATGTGGATGTAGTATGTTTTTTTTTTTTTGTGATGTGCCGGTATGCAGGCTGCTGAAATTAATTGCCCCTTGTGGGATGAATAAAGTTGTCTAAGTCTAAGTCTAAGTCTAAGTAAGCCTGCAGTCTGAGAGAGAAGCGCTCTATTGGGGTGATATGGTACTATGAGGTCCCTAAGATAAGATGGGACCTGATTATTCAAAACCTTATAAGTAAGAAGAAGAATTTTAAATTCTATTCTAGAATTAACAGGAAGCCAATGAAGAGAGGCCAATATGGGTGAAATATGCTCTCTCCTTCTAGTCCCTGTCAGTACTCTAGCTGCAGAATTTTGAATTAACTGAAGGCTTTTCAGGGAACTTTTAGGACAACCTGATAATAATGAATTACAATAGTCCAGCCTAGAGGAAATAAATGCATGAATTAGGTTTTCAGCATCACTCTGAGACAAGACCTTTCTAATTTTAGAGATATTGCGCAAATGCAAAAAAGCAGTCCTACATATTTGCTTAATATGCGCATTGAAGGACATATCCTGATCAAAAATGACTCCAAGATTTCTCACAGTATTACTAGAGGTCAGGGTAATGCCATCCAGAGTAAGGATCTGGTTAGACACCATATTTCTAAGATTTGTGGGGCCAAGTACAATAACTTCAGTTTTATCTGAATTTAAAAGCAGGAAATTAGAGGTCATCCATGTCTGTATGTCTGTAAGACATTCCTGCAGTTTAACTAATTGGTGTGTGTCCTCTGGCTTCATGGATAGATAAAGCTGGGTATCATCTGCGTAACAATGAAAATTTAAGCAATACTTTCTAATAATACTGCCTAAGGGAAGCATGTATAAAGTGAATAAAATTGGTCCTAGCACAGAACCTTGTGGAACTCCATAATTAACCTTAATCTGTGAAGAAGATTCCCCATTTACATGAACAAATTGTAATCTATTAGATAAATATGATTCAAACCACTGCAGCGCAGTGCCTTTAATACCTATGGCATGCTCTAATCTCTGTAATAAAATTTTATGGTCAACAGTATCAAAAGCAGCACTGAGGTCTAACAGGACAAGCACAGAGATGAGTCCACTGTCTGAGGCCATAAGAAGATCATTTGTAACCTTCACTAATGCTGTTTCTGTACTATGATGAATTCTAAAACCTGACTGAAACTCAAATAGACCATTTCTCTGCAGATGATCAGTTAGCTGTTTTACAACTACCCTTTCAAGAATTTTTGAGAGAAAAGGAAGGTTGGAGACCACTCTTCACTTCTTCTCACTCTTCACTCTTCACCATCACTCTTTACTCTTAGTCAGTCTCTTACAACGGTGTAGCCTAAGTACATGAGCTTTCCAGGAGAGCACCCAATTCATTACGCACGCTCAGAGGCACGTCCCCTCCGGTGCGCACTTTTTTTGGGGGGGGGGGGGGCGACCCCGCCCCTTGTGAGAGACTGTGCTGCCTCTCTACCACTTCATCAGGAAGCTGGATTTTATATTTTTAATTAATTTATATCAAGTTGTAGAGATTTGCTTTCAGTTTGAGTTAAGGAAGATAATTTTAGAAAAAAATGTATTTGAAATGGAATAAACAAATTAAAATGTGTGAAATACAAAGTCTTCCAATACTTGTGAGGGCAACTGAGAAACAGTGAGGAGCAGCATCTTACATCTCATATATAGTGCAGCAGATAACAGAATATTTAGAGTGGAATCCTGCAAATGGTGATACAAACATCAAATTTGTCACAAATAATCCATAGACATTAACTCTTTTAGAAAAACTGATTGGCCACTTGAATTTTTAATAGGCAGCCAGGTAGGGGTCAACTGAAGAATTACACAGGGGTCTAAATCAGGGGTGGGCAACTTGTTCCAGAAAGGGCCAAGAGGATGTAGGTTTTCTTTGCAGCCACTGACTCCACCCGGTGATTTCACTGGTTAACTGATTCCATCTGCTCAAAGTGATATTAACCAGTGAAATCACCAGGTGGAGTCAGTGGCTGCAAAGAAAACTTACATCCTCTTGGCCCTTTCTGGAACAAGTTGCCCACCCCTGGTCTAAATTAAAAGGTGCTCCAATCATATAGAAAACTACACCACATATAGAAAATCATATAGAAAACTACACTACACCACATTATTTGCCTGATCATAAAGATTCCAAAAAGGTATAGTTTGGACAATCTGTGACTGAATGTTATGGAGTTATGAGGTAAAAGCAGCAAGAATGGTGAACAAGGTCAGTTTCAGTTTGTACAGGGGTCAAAAGTCAAAGTTGCTCCACTGATTTAGCTCCAGCTGTATTTGTGCAGAATTTCATGCTTGTATCACCATTTGAAGGATTGTTTCAGTTATCTGGTGCACTAATAAGCCAACAGAGAATGAACCAGCTGTTGTCTGTTACCTTAAACTTGTGTATATAAGGCAACTCGAATTAATGGAGAAATGCTACTTTGAACAACCTGGACCTCATTTCTGACATAAAATATGGTTGTTTACTCTCCAATATTAGTTTGGTGTGATTAGAAGTCCATAGTTCAAACAACATGTTCAGTTCAAATCTGGAGCAAACATTTTTCTTATTCTACTAAGGTGGATTAGAACTTTTTGTGGTACACAGCACAAACCTCTGGACAGGAGGAACCTAGCAGTCAATGTGACTCACTGATTTGAAAATGCAGGTCTTTCAACCAGACGTGCGGTGCCGTGACATGTCAATCTTCTGTGTCCAGTGAGATTTCAGGAGAGTCCAGTGAAACCCCGGCCTCCGCTGTAGCTCCACCCATGCCAGGAAGTGTTTGACATTTGAACATTTCCTGTTTCACTGTGACTGATAAATTGGCACTTCCTGTTTGAGTGTGAGCTTGCCACTGAGTTCCCGCGAGATTCCATGGGATCTCCTCTGTCAATTCAGGAAATGTTTGAAATTTGAACATTTCCTGTTTGACACTTCCTGTTTATGACGCCCTGTACCATGAGTGAGCTTCGCACCACTGTGCGATACTTCGCTCATATTATAACGTTTGGAAAGAGGTGTCATTTGATTTAAAACGGTGATTCCCTCTGAAGTTATTAATTCAGACCAAAATCTGCATGGCTCTTTGGAGCTGTGCACTTAGTCCCTTATTATTTTTATTTATTTATTTATTTATTTATTTATTTATTTATTTCCTTTACCTGATGGACAACTTCAGTTTACGCACTGGCTGGTGCTTATGTCAGTGGACTTGTCACTTCTGAAAATCAGCAAAGCAGAGAACAGCGGGTCAAAGCGCTGCTTCGTTGCTTCAAGAAGACTGCAGTCAACATAGGGAAATAATAATTTTCTCGATAAACACTCTCAAAAACAACGGCCACTCCAGTGTCCTGAACAGTCCATGGTGCATTCAATGTGCCTCGGAAAAAATCAATGCAAGCAGGCAAGTGATGCAACATGATTTCACACGTCAAATGAATCGATGCACAGTGAATGAATCGATGTACTCGCATCACAGACGTTTGTATCTAGATACCGATTCATATCAGTTAATCTTTACATGCCTATACAGCACACATCATTAATGATTAAAAAAATAAGAATTGTGTGCACAAGCAGGAATTTATTTTGGATCTTCTTTCATCCACACAGGGTCAAAATTATACATACAGACTCAAATATATACAATCACTCCTACTAATATTTAGTTAAATGTCCCTTAGCAAGCTGCACCTCGACCAGACACTTTTGGTAGCCATCAGCAAGTTTCTGGCATAATTCTGGCACAATATTTGACCACTCTTCTTGGCAGAATTGGTGGAGCTCATTTAATTTTGGGTGGTTTCCTGGCTCAGACACAGCTTTTAAGTGTAGTACACAAATTTTCAATAGGGTTGAGGTCGGGCCTTTGGGAAGGCCATTCCAGATTCATGCTTTAGCTAGCAGCCCAGAACCAGTTTTGCCAGGTGTTTGGGATCATTGTGCTGTCAAAACACCCAATTGTGGCCAGGTTTCAACCTGTTGTCAGCTGTTGATTTGAGCTGATGTTGAAGAATTTGGAGGTAGTCCTCCTTCTTCATTATTCCATTCACTTCATGCAATGCACCAGTGCCTCTGGCAGCAAAACAGCCCCAGAGCATGCTGCAGCCACCACCATGCCTGACAGTTCTCAAGGTGTTCTTAGGTTTGAAAGCCTCACCTTTACTCCTCCAAACATAGCTCTTGTCATTTGGTCCAAATAGGTCCATTGCTGTTTGTGGAGGTGATGGTCTAGTGGTTAAGTGTTTAAACCAGAGCATCCTCCATTCAAAAACCCAGCCAGAGAGGAAAATCACTAAGGGCCCTTGGGCAAGGTCCTTAATCCCCAGTTGCTTCTGGTGTGTAGTGAGTGCCTAGCATGGCAGAACCCTGACATTGGTGAATGGCTGAATGCGAGGCATAATTGTATAGCACTTTGAGCTTCTGATGCAGATGGAAAAGGACTACAGTATGTAAATGTAGTCCATTCATTTGTCTCGTCTGATCATAAAACCTTGTCAGTGTGGGCCGCTAGTTTGAAGGTGTCAGCTTTGGAGCAGGGGCTTCTTTCTTGATCCTCACCCTCTCAATTCAAAACATGCTTCACTGTGGACAGTGACACTGGTGTTCCAGTAGTTTCCAGTTCATGGGAGGCCTGAGCATTGGTTTGTCCTGGGTTGTTCCAGAACATCCTAACCAATTTTTCATCTGAGGGTAACAGTTTGGGTCATCTTCCACACGTGACACATCTAACAAACTTGCACTTTCATCCAGTTGTTTGAACTTATGATCTTGGAATCTGTAGTTGTTTAGAAATGGCTCCAAGAGATACACCACTCTTTACACTGACCAATACTCAGAACAATAAGAAAGTCCAAACACATCTTTTTTTTATGGTGGTAAAGAGAAATTACCAGTTGTAGTCAAACGTGATCACTAATGAGGAGTTAGTAGGACCTTGTCATATTAGTTGTAAAAGATAGTGTAGAATCTTATTAAAAGATTTAAGTGAATGTATGTATATATTTGAACCAATAAGTATAATTTTTACCCTGTGTGGAAAAGGAAGATCCAATATTCATTCATACTTTTGCACCTAATTTTTTTTTAAAGTCATTAATAATGTATGTTGTGCCACTCTAACCACAAGACTAAAACCCATGGCCTTTGGTGTCTGTTGTCAGCATCTTTCAGCCTTGAGGAGTGAGGATTACTAACTTTTTACTGCACATCACCTCATGCTGGCCTTCGTTACATATGTAAACCTCCAACCACAAATGTATTTGAAATGTCAGATTTTCACTGGGCCAAATACACCACCAAGCTGATTGTCTCTGGAGTCTTCACACAGAAGGCTCCAGAAATTGGGGTAATTCATTTCTGAAGCTCCTGATTAAGTAAATCTTATAAATTAAGGGTTAATTGTGGCACCTTTTTGGCTACATTTAAGAGCCTATCTGTAGAAACAGTGTCATATTGTGTTTAAGAGAATGAGAAAATCCAAAAAACAAAAAAAAAAAATTAAGGCAAGTCTTCCAGAGAGAAATTGTTGATCTCCACAATCTTCTTCCTCAGAAGATTCAACAAACCACACTGTACCTCACCTGGAACAAGTATGGAGCTCCATATTTTTGCTCGACATATAGATTTGGCACTGGATGCTCTTCCTCACACAAATACACATGTATAAGGACAAAGAATCAAATTGCCATGTGCTGTTGGTGGGAGGAAACCAGAGTACCTGTTGTGATCTGTCCCCTGTCCTGTAACCTCGACTGAGTGACGTCATGTATGACCCCGGGTATATATTTTTGTGTCCCATTTTTTTCTAATTTTAATCAGAAAATAGTTTCCTACCATGAATTTGTCAATCTATTTGCCCTGCATTTGGTCATAGAATTTTGCAAGGATCGGCTGATCCGTGTATCAAGTATAACTCAAACTTGAGCTGGGTCACTTATGAACCCCCGGGAAGAGCTATGAGATTTTTGACATTATAGCTTCTGATGGTATTGTAATTTGCCAACTCTAATCATTATATTTTGCTGTTTTGCAGGAAAGCATGGCCAACAGACTTAGAATAGCAACATTTACAGCTGCACAAGCATTAAGACCGATTCTTGGTGCCCAGAGTGAGGATAACAATAGCCCATGATTGTCACAAAGGATGACTGATGGGTTTTTTGTGATTTGTGTTAAAGTATTGGCATATTTGCTAGTCACTTCTTCTATATTTGATACTATAATTATCCTACGACATTAGTTGCTAAAATAGCTTAGTCGCTTGAAGGTTATTAGGGCTAGTCTACATAGCGCTGTTCCCTTCCCGTTTCATTGTGGCATGCTTTAAAGCATCATAGCAACTTCTTGATCCATCTTTGTCAATCTTGAACAAACTTGGCATATGTGGGAGTTACGGCCCTCATCAACACCAGATTTAAAATCGGAATCAAATGTTTACATTTCAACATTTCAAACATTTGATCCCAATTCTCAAAATACGCTGTAACCTCTGGGTATTCATTCTTAAGAGCTTCAGCCATGTTCGAGTTTCTTTAAACAGGGTATTTGTACTGATTACTGCGTGAAATTTGTTTGATTATGCTCCATCGGGGTAAAACTTGAATCCGAAGCAGCCCGGATGTATGTTTGTTGCGGATATTGTTCAGAGTTGAACAGCTCGATCATGTCTGGCCGAGGGCACAACAATACAGTAGATGAGGCAAGCATGTAGCTGATAGTACAGTGGGGTTTAAGCTGTTTCATCCCAATTTTGCACATTTTCTATTGTAGATCATTGTAGAATGGCACCCATTGGAATAGCCCTGTTATGTCCTGCCTGTTAGAATCACAATAGCCTTTATTCACCAAGTATCCACAAGAATACAAGGAACTGCACTCATTCTGTACAACATGTATAAATACACACTAAACACTGAATAATTCACAGTAAAAATAAATGTGCAAATGAAATTTGCAAGTAAAATATGTGCACTAAGAAAAAAAATGTGTGAAACAGACAAACAGATTGAACAAGTTGAGGTATATGAATTAGTGAGTTTTTTGCCAGGTTAAGTTGTTCATCAGTGTGATGGCCTGTGGAAAGAAACTGTTCCTGTGTCTTGTTGTTTTGACATACAGAACTCTGTAACCCCAACCAGAGAGGAGGAGTTTAAACAGTGTGTCTCCAGGGTGTGAGGGGGTTTGCAGAGATGTTACCAGATTGCTTCCTGGTCCTGGACCTGTATAAGTCCTGGATGTGTTTTACTTTTATTTCACACCTTCTTGAATTCCATTTTATTTTACAGCGATTGTCCCTTGGTTTTGTACCCCCATGGTTCTTTATGGTTTGACGTTTCAGTCTGCCTCTCTGTCAGTCCTTGTATGTGTCAGTAAGCATGTTCCTGTCACTTGGTGTTCACAGCTGTGCTACATCACAAAAACCACACCTGTCTCTCATCTTCTCATTGCATTTCAGTGTTTAAGTTTTTCACTGTTCTGTGATAACCTTGCTGGGTTATTCTGGTTCATTCTGCTCCTGTTTAGTAATAGTAAGTTCTGTGTTTTCTCATCTCCCCTTGTCCTTGCATTGCTGCCTACTGTCCTCCTTTGTTCCTGTTCATTTGGACTATTCCTCAGCTTTGGACTCTCATTAGCAACTTCAGCTTTGTAAATAAACTACTTTTATTCCTTCTGGACTGTCTGCATTTTTGAGTTCAATCTTGCTGAAATCATAACAGCACCTGGAGGGAAACCTGTGTAAGCATATAAACATGCAAACTCAATACAGAAAGGGCTTGAGCATTGCAGGCTTGAATCTCAAGCCTTATTGCTGTGAGATGTGCAATGTTGCCACAGTTACTTTTAAAAGTTACTTTGTTAGTTACTTTTTACGGTTACATTTTGCAGTTACTTTATACAGTTACTTCATTAGCAGCTGTGGACAACTTGTCGGCAGCTGCTGAATGTAACTAACAAAGTAACGAGGACTCTACCTTGGTTATTTTTAAGACTGAGTACTCAGAAAAGTAACTATTAGTTACATTGCTGATTAGTTGCTTTGTTGATTAATCAATCTTAAGAGTAACCAAGTTAGATTACTTGTTACCTCATTAGTTACATTACTTATTAGTTACAAGTTGTTGGCAGCTGCTAATGAAGTAACTGTATAAAGTAACTAAAAAAGTAACTAATAAAGTAACTTTTCAAACTAACTGTGGCAACACTGGTGACAAGTGCTATCCATTGCATCTCTGCACATACTAGCGTAGAAATGTCAGAAGCTTAACACATTATATAATTGAGAATCGTCTCCCAAATTGACACCCAGCGATGAACCATCTTTGGTTCAACAAGTCCAATAGAATTCCAAGATCAGGACTAAGGAACTGATGAAGCTGAAGTTGGAGGCATCAGGTAAAAATATGATATCACTTACCATTAAGAAGACACTCCATCACCACAGCCTAAAAGGCTGTCGACCTCAGAGGAAGCCATTACTCCAAAATCAATATAAAATAGCTTGACAAAGGTTTGCAGTTCATCATCAAGATACATTTCAGGAATGCCCTCTGTACATTCCTTGACAATTGGACAAAATTGGAAGTGTTTAGCCCTAATGATCAGCACTATGTGAAGAGGAAAATGGCTGAAACTTTTAGTTCAAAATACATCCATCCCAACCAGGAAATCAGGGGGAGCAGTATCATGTTCTGGGGGTGTTTTGCAGGTATAGGGAGTGCTGCAGTCCATAAATAACTGGCATCATGAAAAAAGCATCATGTGAGAGTTCACAAGCAAGATCTCACAACATTAGAAAGCTAAAACTTGGTCACAGTAAACCAAAGGTGATGGTCTAGTGATTAAGGCATTGGGCTTGAGACCAGAAGATCCTAGGTTCAAATCCCAGTCTGACTGGAAAATCATTAAGGGTACTTAGCCAAGGTCTTTAATCCCCTATTGCTCCCGGTGTGTAGTGAGCTCCTTATATGGCAGCACCTTCACGTCGGGGTGAATGTGAGGCATTATTATTGTCAGTTTGGTGCTAATCACTGGTGTATATATATATATATATCCTGCTCATTTTGCTCTGTTTCTTCGCCAGATTGATGCGCCCTGTGCCTTCTTTCCAGCTCTCTGTATTGTATTCTCTTGTTCTACCTGCTTCATCGTGTTCTCGACCTCCAGCCTCCGACCTTGTCTAAGCCTGATGTTTTTTGTACTGCTGCTGTGTTTTTTGGACTGCCTTCCTGTGTACAGACCTTTGCTGTCTTTCAACCACCAGAGCTGCCTGTGTGAGCCTTGCATTTGTGTCCAAACCAAACAGCCTGTCAAATCAATCTGGCCAACAATGGACACAGCAGGCTCAGATCCTTTTCAGCTAGTGGTACATCACCACAGTCAGCAGCTTGCGCAGCAAGAAGATCAGCTTGCTACGCTCAGCTCCAGGTTTAGCGAACTCACTAAATGCCAGGACGCATTTATGTCATCTATCAATGCGAAGATGAGTCAGTTACTGACGGGACTCAGCCCTCAGGCTTCATCGGATGCGGCCACTAGTGTTTCCAGCCCACCTCCACCGGTGCCGACAGCCGTATCAGCACCAGTGGTGTGCAATCAGCTGTCGCAACCTAAACACTTCTCAGGCGTAACCGGAGATGTCAGACCTTTCATTACGCAGTGTGAGCTCCGCTTCAAGCTGATGTCAGCAATTTTTCTGACTGACAGAGCAATGATTGCTTATATGATCACTCACCTGTCCAGTCGAGCGGTGGTCTGGGCCACCGCTGAGTGGGGTCATCGGTCACCCACCTGTGCTTCTCTCCCAGCATTCACCACCGCTCTCAAACACGTTTTCCAGCACACGGCTTCAGGGCACGAGGCAGCGCGCTCACTCATAAGGCTGAAGCAGGGCAGCCACCAGGTTACCAATTACGCCATTGACTTCCACATTCTTGCAGCTAAAAGTGAGTGGAACCCGGTGGCTCTCCTCAACATCTTCTTCCAGGGTCTGTCCCCCGACATTCAGGACCAACTAATACCGTCAACTTGCCAGACGATTTGGATTGTCTGATAGCACTGGCCATCTGCACGGATCGTTGCCTGCAGGACTGGACTCGCCATGGGAGTCACTATCCGGATCAGCGAACCGACATGCCTCCAAGCCATCTCTCCTCCTCCACTCACACTCGACCCAGACCCTCCTCCACACAGCACAGAGGAACCCATGCAGTTGGGATGCACACACCTGTCACCAGCGGAGCGACAGCGCCGCCATGAGGGCAGACTCTGCTATTACTGTGGACAATCGGTCACTTGCTATCCAATTGTCAAGCCTTAAATGACATCACAGTAAAGAACTGCTACCCGCTCCCGCTAATCTCCTTTGCATTTGAGTTGTTGATCTGCGGAATGCGTACACTTGCTCAGAATAAAACAGGGTGATGAATGGAAAACGGCCTTTAACACCACCCTGGACATTATGAATACCTAGTAATGCAATTTGGACTCATGAACGCACCTTCCGTATTTCAGAATCTACTTAACGACGTGTTACGGGAATTTCTTAATAAATTTGTCTTTGCTTATTTGGATGACATCCTTACTTTCTCTCCTGATCTAGTCACTCACACACATCATGTCCGTCAGGTATTACAAACCTTGCTGCAAAACGGGCTTTTTGTAAACGTGTGAAGTTGTCTGTGATTTTGTATGGTTTTACGGAGGGTGTCGGATCTGACCTCCAGAACGCACGACTGAAAAATTGAGACTGAGTAATTAAATTGAGACTAATTAATTAATGAATGCTTAAATTAAAGTACCTATGCTTCAAATAGGTGGGGCCCTTCTTCGAGGTAAAATTATCCACAAATGATAATTTCAAATATCCTAAAACACATATTATATTCTTCCTGATCCTGCTACATGTGTTACTAAAAATCAAACCTGAAATTATGCCACTTCTTCATTATTATGATTTTTAAAATGTGACATAAATAAATTAGACGTTCTAAATGAGTTAATACCTGATTGATTGGGCATGTACAGAGGTGTGGGAAAATTGGAAAACAACATTTTTAGCCAAGAAAGATGAATGGCAATTTATGGGCTGAACTATTGGAAAGAATATTTAAATGTGTCTCAGATGTCTAAGAAACAAAGGAGCAAGGTGATATGACTCGTGCATCCAATGTTCCACCTGGAGAAGTGCTAGTGCTGCTGCATCACCACATCATTGGCATTTTGATGATCTGAATTGGTGGTTTCAAACTGGTTCAGACAGAAGACATGAGTGGATTAGCTCCACGCATGGTTTCCTCACTCTCGCTGAAGTATTTTGGCGTGAAGGACAGCTGTGATTAGTGCCATCAGTCTGCAAACTGCCATCACATCAAATCATCTACGCATATTTAACAAACCCTCCATGCAACAATTTGAAAGCATCATTTGCCAGTGCAGAAAAAAAAAAACATTCAGCTTGTGTGAGCGTGAAGAACGCCGATAAGGAAAACAGTTATACAACAGCAATAATGTCTATAGAATCATCAGCTGAAAAAAATATATATTTTTGACAAATGTGTTTAAAAGCAAGGAAAACCAAACTGTCTTCTACTACTAAATAATAATTTGCATGGAGGAAATCCACAGCATATTTGCCACACTTGGGGTCAGTGTTTCAACTCGGTGAACATAAGCCAATCCCTACAGAAATTTGTGATACCAGGATTTCAGCAATTAATTCCACAAATAATTCATCCAATCTATATTATAATACCCAAGTGGCCTCTGTGTGCGTGCATGTGTATGGCTTCAATCACAGCAAAACCGGGGAGAGCTAACATTAGTTATTGATTTATTGTGTTTTTGTAGTTCATTTGGTCAGTAGTCATTAGTGATAAAAATGGAGGAGTGGGGTACAATTAGTTAAACCTAACAGCTAACATTAGCTTATCGAGCCAGCTGCAGCACCATTTGTCATAGCTAACAACATAGTCGGTTCTGTTCTGTTTGGGAAGCTAACATTAATACACACTTTTGTTTACATTTGTTGTTGTATGTATTTGTTGTTAAAACCATTATTGTAGGGTGAAGTGATGCTGTTGTACTTTATACACCAGTTACTGGCTTTGCTTTGTTGGCTAGCAAGGTACGGTTGGCTAGTTAACAGCTAAATTAACGGTAGCTCATCTAGCTATAGTTAGCCTACTTTCGTGATTTATACTTTTATTTTACATGGTGTAGATTTTTAATGACTCTTCAGTTTATGGGTTCTTTACTAGATATCAATAAATAGTATCTAAGTTTGGGGTTTCCATTAGAAAGCATGTAGAGTATGGATTTTGTCTTCTTATGGTAACTAGCAGGGTGAACTTTAGATAGAAACCTAAAACATATTACATCATAGCTTCTGTTTCTATAATAACATAACCATATTTATAGCTTAGCCTTATGAGCTATAATTTAGTTTTACAAGAAGTCTACAGACTAAGTAGATGTATACTACAATCTTCTCCTGTATGAACATTTAGGTTTCAGGAGCTAACTCCTACAATATTATGTAGTAACTATATTTCTTTTATCTATTGTTTACTACCCTGATTGTGTAAATATCACTTATATACATGCTGTCCATATTCTTGAGCCGCTTAGGTGGGTAAGGAGAGTTACCATGAGATAAAAAAGCTTTTCAACCTACCATTCCTGGTTCTCAAGACCAGGCACCTAAGTGGCTGTACTCTTTTTTTTTTTTTTTTAGATATTTAGATATACCTTAGTATACTAGTAGAGTAGAGTACTACCTTAGATTTGGAATGTATAATAGATGGTATACCTTACTGAATTTTCATGGATGACACAAGAAAGTGAAAACACATTTCCATTGTGATCCCTTTCAAAATCAAATGACAAAATTGAAGAAAAGATAAAATAATAATTAATATAATATAATATAATATTATTATTATTATTATTATTATTACAATAATAATAGTGGCGGTATTATTATTTTTTTTATTATTATTATTATTATTATTAATATTATTACAATAATAATAATGGTGTGTATGTAAATGTATCATGTAATTAACAGGATATAAAAGTGTTGAGTTCTTCAAAAAGCTGTTGAGGTATAAAGTTCTAAAAACATTCTGGACTCACACACCATTTCAGCTCACTATCGAAACTTTGCACAATTTATTACCACCCTTATCAACACTATCCAATCTAGAGACCGTGGATCCCCACGGGCAACACGCTAGCATATCTATATATCTGTTGTTCTTGTTGTTGTCCATTCAGCTGCTCCCGTTTTGTTCGGGGTCACCACAGCCAGATCTGCATTGGTATTTGGCACAAGTTTTACACCGGATGCTCTTCCTGACGCAACACCAGTGGAAAGTGGAGAAACACACACAGCCGTTGGTGTCCCAAAGAGGTCTCTCATCCAAGCACTAACCAGGTAACGCACTCCTTAGCTTCTTAGATCTGATGGGATCAGGCTTACACAGAGCAGATCGGCTGCATCTATATATCTGTATATAGAGAGATATATAGATATGTCCATCTGTCACTCTCTATAAGTACATGTATATTGGTTGAATTCTTTGTTACTTTTTGAAATCCTGACATCACAAATTTCTGAAGAGTCTGATAAGCTGCACCAGAACTGGCAATATTCAAAATGTCAGATTCAACATATAAATCTAAACTTTTTTGGTTCACTGATCATTTATCAAATCAACACATTTCATCCATTTTTACAACCTGGAAATAAAATGAGCCTCAGTCAAGAAGCAAATTGCTTGCATTATTTGCCTTTAATTAAAATCTACTGTTGCATATAAAGTGCAATGAAATTCTTTCCCTGGACTAGTGAGAGTGATTAGTGCAGATCTGGAAGAAAATCCTTCCACACAGTGGATATTGTGTGTTCATATGGATCAGTCACATGCTGTTTTTAAAGTGTAATTGTAATTTCTCACATTATGTTCTTGAGGCACAAATGTCAAGTAAATGTCAGAAATACATTTATTGTCCACATTTCTCACTGTTGTCTTTCTAAATGAAAATCGTGGCACCACAGCTCTTTATATTCAGCACTGCTGCTCTTCTAGATTGATGCTTTTTTTATGATTTAATTCTAAAGTCTACCTTTGGCCTGCTGAGCTGCATACCTTCACAGCCACAAGGATCAGGGGATTTTCATGTGCTTGTTGCATTCATCTGTGCTGGAAATGACTGCCTCTGTTTTTTTAATCACTCTCTGTGAGATTGTAAAAGCCTTGGCAAGACAAAATTACCACCAAAATGCAGGTACTTTTCAGCATTCATATTTAGAGCGCCGCATAACAAGTGTTATTTTTCTGTTGTGATTTTACACAGCAAATTACACCCAGGCTAATACTCTGTTTAATACTGTCTAAAACTTTAATTTCAGAAACTCACCATTATTAATTCCTTTATAGTTGTCATGGGTGTCTTGGTGGCTTCCCTCGCGAGTCTCCTTCACTCAGTTTAAAAGTTGCCCACCCTATAGAGATTTCCCATGAAGAACCACACTGTTTGTATTATTTACCTTCACCAAGGAGGTATAGTTACTTCACTCCCTGACAGATGCTCATGACAGGGTCACTGGCCCAGTTAATATTTTGATAATAAAATATACATACATAAGAGTCACGGGGGGCTGGAGCCTATCCCAGCAGTCACGGGGCGTGAAACACATTAACACCCACACGCACACCTATGGATAATTTAAAGTTTCCACAGTCACCTAACCTGCATGTCTTTGGATGTGGGAGGAATCCAGAGCACCTGGAGGAAACCCACACAGACATGGGGAGAATATGCAAACTCCACACAGAAAGGTCACAAGTGGGACTCGATCCCATGAACTTCTTGCTGTGAGGCAACAGTGCTAAACCGGCGTGAAGTTAGACAGTAGACAGTAGTTCATTATTCAGACAGTAATTCGCGATGAAGCAGTTCTGGTTGTATTATGGGCAAAAAATGTTTTTAAAATGGAAATAAACATGCCCCATTGAATTCTACCTTTAAAAAATCCAAAATAAAACAGTGATTTGGTTTTGATGCTAAAACCAAAATACGACAGAATATGGAAAGCATAAACAGACATATACTCATTTATTAGGCTTGTGCTTTGAATTAAATGTCAACTCCTTACACCTCACTCTAGTCACAACTTTAGTTAAAAAACTGCTGCAAAAACAATTATGAGAAGAACTGACAGTTACACATCAAAAAACAACTAGAAATAAAAGAATAACAAAAACAATTTAAATTTAAAAAAAAATAGTCAAGATGACAAGTGACTACTGTACAAATAATATTTCAAAAATTCTGATTTTCTATGCTGAATAACTGTCCACATTTAAGAAGTAATAGCTTTTACATGGGCAAGTGCATTTTGGTGCCACATGCCCAGATATGTCAAGTGCCCTTGCCCCATGCCCACCAACCTCCATTTCACCTCCTCCCACCCCTCAATGTCACTGTATTTAATGATATTACTAACTACTGTCTGGAATTTTAATCACTGTCCAGAATCTGAATAACTGTCCACATTTAAGCAGTATTAGCTTTTACATGGGCAAGTGCATTTTGGCCCCACATGCCAAGATAAGTCAAGTGCCCTTGCCCCATCCACCCCAACCCTCATTTCACACCCTCCCACCCCTCCATATGACCGCTTTCAATGATAAGCCGAACAACTGTGGGCAGTGCATCATTATATAGAGTGAAATTGAGGGATGGGAGGGGGTGAAATGGACGTTGGTGGGCATGGGGCAAGGGCACTTGACAGATCTGGGCAGGTGGCGCCAAAATACACTTGCCCATGTAAAAGCTATTACTGCTTAAATGTGGACAGTTATTCAGTATCTGGACAGTGTGATTCAATTTCCAGACAGTAGTTCACCATATCATTAAATACAGTGAAATTGAGGGGTGGGAGGGGGTGAAATGGAGGTTGGTGGGCATGGGGCAAGGGCACTTGACATATCTGGGCATGTGGCACCAAAATGCACTTGCCCATGTAAAAGCTATTACTGCTTAAATGTGGACAGTTATTCAGCGCAGAAAATCAGAATTTTTGAAATATTATTTGTACAGTAGTCAGAATAATGTCTGAATAATGAACTACTGTCTACAGTCGAACTTCACGCCGATACAGTGCTAACCACTAAGCCACTGTGCTGCATACATGCATACATGTATTTGAAAATATTTATATATAATTTTATTATCTTCAGAAATTATTTGATAAATATGATTTGGTTCAATGTTATATTTCACTAGGTATGTTTTAGGTGTGAAATTACTGAAGCGATTTTCTTAAACATGGTGAAAGGGAGGTACTACAGTGCATCCAGAAAGTATTCACAGCACTTCACTTCTTCCACATTTTATGTTACAGCCTCATTCCAAAATGGGGTAAATTCATTTTTCCCCTCAAAATTCTACTCACAACATCCCATAATGACAACATGAAAGAGATTTTGTTATTATTATTATTGTTGCAAATTAAAAAAAATAAAAATAAGAAATCACATGTATGTAGGTATTCACACCCTTTGCTCATTACTTTGTTGATGCACCTTTGGTAGCAATTACAGCCTCAAGTCTTCTTGAATATAATGCCACAAGCTTGGTGCACCTATCTTTGGGCAGTTTTGCCCATTCCACTTTGAAGCACCTCTCAAGCTTCATCAGGGTGGATGGGGAGCGTCGGTGCACAAATATTTTAAGATCTCCCCAGAGATGTTCATTTATGGATGATGGAGGCCACTATGCTCCTTGGAACCTTCAAAGCAGCAGAAATGTTTCTGTACCCTTCCGCAGAGACAGGTCTACAGACAAACCCTTTGACTTCATGCTTAGTTTGTGCTCTGACATACACTGTGAAGAGTGGGCCCTTATATGTAGGCAGGTGTGTGCCTTTCCAAATCATGTCCAGTCAACTGGATTTACCCCAGGTGGACACCAATTAAACTGTAGAAACATCTCAAGGATGGTCAGTGGAAACAGGATGCACCTGAGCTCAATTTTGAGCTTCGTGGCAAAGGCTGTGTATTTTTTTAGTTTTATTATTATTAATAATAAATTTGCAAAAATCTCCAAAAAAAAAAACTTTTTTCACATCGTCATTATGGGGCATTGTGTGTCTATTTTTGAGAAAAAGATATTCATTTCATCCATTTTGTAATAAGGCTGTGAAAGCTGTGCACATAATTCAAAATGTAGTAATTTCTATATAAAGACAGCTTTCATTTACTGTCTTATATGTCGCATTTGCTTAAAAGACAACAATTTGGTTACTCTTTGTGGAAAAAATATCAGATTTCATAATTGGACATTTTCTTTTGGTTAGGGCAGGTTAATAAAAGTGTTCATAAGTCATAGTGAGTCCCAGTATTTTTGAGTATTACCAGTTATTTTTTGTAATTTAGGCATCTTAAATTTTATAATAATACCTTCTTTGACTCTGTAGTGGCATCAGCCATTTTCTAGGGAGTGGTCTGCTGGAGCAGTAGTATCACAACAGCTGAGAGGAGGAAACTTGACAAAGTGATTAGGAAGGCCAGCTCTGTCCTGAGAAGTCCAAGCAGACACGCGCGTCACAGTGGACAGTTGTTAGTTCATGTCCATCGAAACACAGTACATGTTCTCCAGCTGGGCCGTCCAAAACCAAAGATCTCCACAGCAGCTTCTATCGGTGGACACACCCCCTATCCGTACAGCGCACAAACCAATGTGTCACTCTGTTTCTGTGTTATGTGAGCTGTCAGTGAGTCTCTGGTCAGCAGCTACAGGCACCTCGCTGTGCTGTGTGCACTCAGACCTGCCTGTCCGGCCCCCATGTGATCATGTCTGTGCAGCATGTACTGTATATCAGCATCTTATGCAAGTGTGCATAAGATGAACCACACGTATGCCACGTGTTTTTTTGGGGGGGGGTTTTTTTGGAGGTGGGGTGCGATACACACGCACATGTGCGAGACACATGCACCATGTGTGTTGCTTTTTGCAAAGCCACACTTTCAAAATTTCACATCCAGCTCGAAAGTGATTGTTTGCTGACTGTTTTCATGCTAATAGCGCGAATGGCCATTTTCTAAGTGCCAAGCGAGCGGTGTTAGATGTGCGTGTGTGTCACCTTGAATTTGGCCGACACCTGCCGTGAGAGGGACTGAATGGGCTCTCAAAGCGCACAATCTGTCTTTCAGCCTCTGGTGTGTGCAAATAGTTGTAGCGACAGGTGTATGAGGCGTTGGAGGTAGCTCCGAGTTTACACATATTGCATACAATTCCTGCTTCATGTGCACTTCATGCATAATTCGACCACGTCCGTATTATGTGTGAAGGGGCCCTGAAAGTCTCCATGGGCAGTCTGCACTCTTCTACCGTGCTGAACATGTGTGTGACGCACACGTCTCACACATAGTTTCCATTTTTTTGCTCACAGACTGCCCGTAACAGCATGTATAGGGAGTTGAGAGGGAGGCTTAAGGGTGTGGATCCAGCATTTTTTTTTTTTTTTTTTTTTGTCTGTCTCTTTCTTTGACAGTCCAAGTTAGAGCATTTTTCAAATTTCTTGTGAATTTCTCAAGAGATAATTTACAAATAGGGGGGGAAAAGTGGCATATGTAGAGTGCTCATATGTGAGAACAGGTGAGATTTCATGCAGATTTGGATAACAGTTATGTATTTGTGGTTATATTTACTTATTTATTTATTTAGTGTCTGGTAACACATCGAACTATGATCGTGTAATGACTACTAATGTGTGGCTTCAGTAATGAGCATTCATTCGGGTGAAAAGAGATTTCATTTATCACTAATACTTACAGAGTGATGAATTTTGATCATCACTTTTCAAGATGAATTTTGAAACGGCTCCAAATAGACGGGTGGATCCAGAATATTTTGTAGGGTATCTGTGCTTATGTTTATGTTTTGGTGGCTTCCCTCACTGGTCTCCTTCTTGCATAGCCACTGAGCTTGTAAAAATTACCTGGTACAGACAAATTCAACATACAGCACCATACAGTGCCATACTGTTTGTATTCATTAATGAACTTCAAGATGTATTCAGTGACTTGTAAATGTTGAGAAATCCCCTGACTTGGCTGAAGAAAAGTGGCTGAAAAAAGTGATCATTTATTTATGTTTTTTATCCTTAGAATTAATTTGTCCAAATAGTTCTGGTGTCTGAAAATGGAGGGACTGAATAAAATTATCTATAATTCCTAAGTGGTTAATGTGATATTGATAATAACACCGCAAATTAAATCTGAAAGGCTACACTACAAGAACATCTTCATTGTTTAATTTCATCTTGAGCAGGAGGACAGTACCAGGTGCCAATCACATCCAAGAAATGTGCATCCTTCTGCACAAAAGGCCACTGATCCACTGCACCCTTCAGCAGGTGGTAATGTGATAATATTACTTATTTACATAAGTTGTCTTCAATCAATTATGTAATCAGGCAGGTGTTTGCAGATAAGGTGGTAAAATTCAACATCAGAACTTCATGAGAAGGTAATGGGCTAGTTAGCTGCAGCAGCATCTTGTGCGTGTCTTATCTAATCTGATGAAATGGGAATGGAAACATTGACTGTGATTGATAGTGAAGGTCATCCAAAGTGGCTCTGTTCATATAAATGACTCAGTCACCACTAATGGAGCTGCGGTAATAAATATTGACACTATCGAATCATTACGATAAATCCCAAGTCACATGGCAGGTGTGTACTTGGTCAAGTTCATTTTTCCTCATCTGTTCCTTTTCATCTTCTCCACTTTCCCACTCCATCACTATATGTCCATGTCTGGCACGCATGCAATTTCACATCAGTGCATATCACGTTTGCAGCTCACCACCGCAGCTCCTAATGTCTCAGTCTGCTGCTATGTGCCAACAGTGGATGTGTGGTAGTTATCCAATAAATATGCAACTGTTGGAGCACTCAGAAGAGCACATACCTCCACAAATATATATATATATATATATATATATATATATATATATATATATATATATATATATATATATATATATATATATATATATATATATATATCATCCACATAAAAACTTATAAAATTGAGATCTGTGTATTATTTTTCACAAACTGGCCCAAATACAAAAAAAAATGTTAAAAAATAAAAAAAAATAATGATAATAATAATTATTAAAAAAAAATAAAGGTGGCGATTCAAGATCAGTACTTGTACTGGGGTCTGTAACAAACTTTAATGTGTTTTTTTCATTTAGTGCAGTTGGTTTCAGTGCAGGAGGTCCCCGGTTCAAACCCCACCCCTGCCACATTTCTCCATGTACAACCGCAATTCCAATGAAGTTGGGACATTGTGTAAAATGTAAATAAAAACAGAATACAATGATTTGCAAATCCTCTTCAATCTATAGTCTATTGAATACACCACTAAGACAAGATATTTAATGTTCAAACAGATACATTTTATTGTTTTTGTGCAAATATTTGCTCATTTTGAAATGGATGCCTGCAACACGTTTCAAAAAAGCTGGGACAGTGGTATGTTTACCACTGTGTTACATCACCTTTTCTTCTAACAACACTCAATAAGCGTTTGGGAACTGAGGACACTAATTGTTGAAGCTTTGTAGCTGGAATTCTTTCCCATTCTTGCTTGATGTACGACCTCAGTTGTAGAGTCTGGAGTCTCTGTTGTCGTACTTTGCACTTCATAATTCACCACACATTTTCAATGGGCGACAGGTAGCTGCATTTCTGGATGTTGTTAATGTATGGCTTTCGCTTTGCATGGTAGAGTTTTAACTTGCACTTGTAGATGTAGCGACGAACTGTTAACTGACAATGGTTTTCTGAAGTGTTCCTGAGCCCACGTGGTAAGATCCTTTACACAATGATGTCAGTTTTTAATGCAGTGCCGCCTGAGGGATCGAAGGTCACGGGTATTTAATGTTGGTTTTTGGCTTTGCCACTTACGTATAGAAAGTTCTCTAGATTCTTTGAATCTTCTGATTATATTATGGACTGTAGATGATGGAATCCCTAAATTCCTGGCAATTGAATGTTGAGAAACATTGTTCTTAATCTGTTGGACTATTTTTTCATGCAGTTGTTCACAAAGTGGTGATCCTCGCCCCATCTTTGCTTGTGAACGGCTGAGCCTTTTGGGGATGCTCCTTTTATACCCAATCATGACACTCACCTGTTAACAATTAGGTATTCTTTGAGCATTCATCAACTTTCCCAGTCTTTTGTTGCCCCATCTGTTGTGAAAGTGTAGTGACACGGACCCACAACAGGGGGCGCAAATGAACGGCCAGTAGATGAGCCAAAAAGTAACAATTTAATGTTGTGAAATGTGCACAACGAAATACAGACAATCTCAGAATATAATTACAGTCAATCCACAAAGGTGACGTGTTGGGCAGGCTCGAGGATAGAAGACGTCTGTCCTGAGAAGAGCCGGAACCACATGATTTCCGCCGCCACTGAACCTGGTGAATACTGGAGCTGCCAAGTCCCGAATTCCCAGGTGATCACCGTCCCCGACTGTCGGATCTGGTACTGCTGGCGAAGAACAAAGACAGTCAAGTGTAGGTGTGTGCACACCCAGTAACAACAACGGTGGGAATGCCACCTCCACCTCTCACTCAATATGTGTTGCAGCGGTCCCTCAGAGGAAAAAGAGTGCCGTCCTGCACAGCCTCCACAAACGAAGGACCGGTACTCCTGCAAACACTCACAATAGACAGATTCAGAAAATACCACAAAGGCTGAGGATATTACCTTCAATGAAGTACGATATCTCGGCAATGAGGTGGAGATGACGTCTGGGTTTTATGGAGTGCGATGATAAAGAATGAGTGACAGCTGTCACTCATTAACTCCCGCCTGTGTCTGTGGCGGCAGCGCCCTCTCGTGCCTGAAGCCCGCACTTCAGGCAGGGCGCCATCTGGTGGTGGGCCAGCAGTACCTCCTCTTCTGGCGGCCACACAACACCATCCCAACTTTTTTGAAATGTGTTGCAGGCATCCATTTCAAAATGAGCAAATATTTGCACAAAAACAAAAAAGTCTATCAGTTTAAATGTTAAATATCTTGTCTTTGTGGTGTATTCAATTGCATATAGGTTGAAGAGTATTTGAAATATTTTTATTTACATTTTACACAACGTCCCAACTTCATTGGAATTGGGGTTCTAATGTGGAGCTGCATCAGGAAGGGCATTCAGTGTAAAACTTGTGCAAAATCAGCACGCAGATCCACCTTGGATCTGGTATGGCGACCCTGAGTAAAAACAAAGGAGCAGCCAAGGGTATTTACTTTTTTTTAATTTCCTTGCAACAGTCTTTATGGAAATCAACATTAAAATTTTTCAACACTGCTTGTTGTCCATTCGGCGGCTCCCGTTTGGTGGTCAGGTCGCCACGGCAGATACAGCCAGATCCGCATTGGTATTTGGCACAAGTTTTATGCCGGATGCCCTTCCTGACGCAGCTCCAGTTTTACCTGGAGAAACACACGCAGTCGCTGGTGTTCCAAAGAGGTCTCCCATCCAAGTACTAATCAGATCCGGCACTGCTTAGCTTCTGAGATCTGACGGGACCAGGCTGACACAGAGCAGATCAGCTGCAAAATTTTTCAACACTGGTGATTTAAAAAAAAAAAAGAAGAATTTATAATTAACAGAAAAAATATAGATGTTCCTTGGTGGAATTAAAAGAAAATTGATATCTGCCCTGAAACAAAGATAAGCACTGAGCTGTACTTGGATCAGGATCTGCTCCAACATTGTATGGGTTCTGTTAGTCTATGCCTCACCAGAAGGCAGGTGTTTGAGCCTGGGGACAAAGTGTGGGTCTACTGCATGACCAAAAGAAGAGAGGTTACCCAAACTGTGCAGCCAGAGGCAGGGAGATGGTGACGTGATAGCCTGGCTGACAGGGTCAAATACTGAGTACAGCATGGTGGCGCTGCATCAGGACAGACCGGTAACATATAATATGTAACATATACCGTTAAGGCCCTGTCACACCTTGATGATGATTTAGACTGTATGCCGACTGTATTGAAAACGATGGCATACACTGCCATACGTCCAATAAATTAAGGTCAAGGTCTGACAGAGCCTTTTCCAAACATGACGATGACCACAGTGCATCATGCATTGAACAGACCATCCTCTGCTTTGGCATCCTTTAGACCAGGGCGCTTCAACTCATTCCAGAAAGGTCTGAGAGGGTGCCAGGTTTCTTTACAACCTCCCACTCCACCAGGTGATTTCACTGATTAACATTGCTTTGAACAGATGGAATCAGTAGAGTGGAGTGGGTGGTTGCAAAGAAAACCCTGCTTTAGACTGTGTCAGTGGTGGCAGCTTGACACTTGTGAGACTATGGGTTGATCTGATAGGGTCTCCATGAATGACTAACCCATCAGGTGGGAGTTAAGTGTGTGCCTTGGGGCAACTGTTTGTTGTGATTTGGCGCTATATAAATAAAATTGATTGAAATTGATTAATTGAGAGAAACATGATTTAAACAATGTAAAATACTACTGGAAATGCAACCAACCATGAAGGAGCAGATATTTTGATGATACTTCACAGGAGCTGTCACACTGTCCATCCTTTACACACATACAGTTACAGAAAACTTTATTAATCCTTGAAGGCAATTAAGTTTCTACAGTTCATCAGCCACATATACACCTTCATACAAAATAAAAAGAAATGTAAAATGACAGAAGAACTGTCAAGCGGCAATGTGTTTAAAGTGACATGACAGAATCTTGAACAACATCCAGTGCTGAAGTTTCAAATTGTAACCCTGCAAATGTCTTCTCAAAAAGGATGCGGGTCAGATCATGCAGGAGAATCCATATGTTTACATAAACTGCACATTTGTGCACACTCTCGAGTAGAGCCGGCAAAGTTTGTGCAGCTAGAAACATGGACTCTGACATTACTTCTACATCCCGCTTTCTTGTATTCTACAGCCCCTGGCAATAATTATGGAATCACCGGCCTCGGAGGATGTTCATTCAGTTGTTTAATTTTGTAGAAAAAAAGCAGATCACAGACATGACACAAAACTTTCAAATGGCAACTTTCTGGCTTTAAGAAACACTATAAGAAATCAAGAAAAAAAGATTGTGGCAGTCAGTAACGGTTACTTTTTTAGACCAAGCAGAGGGAAAAAATATGGACTCACTCAATTCTGAGGAATAAAATATGGAATCACCCTGTAAATTTTCATCCCCAAAACGAACGCCTGCATCAAATCAGATCTGCTCATTAGTCTGCATCTAAAAAGGACTGATCACACCTTGGAGAGCTGTTGCACCAAGTGAACTGACATGAATCATGGCTCCAACACAAGAGATGTCAATTGAAACAAAGTAGAGGATTATCAAACTCTTAAAAGAGGGTAAATCATCACGGAATGTTGCAAAAGATGTTGGTTGTTCACAGTCAGCTGTGTCTAAACTCTGGACCAGATACAAACAACATGGGAAGGTTGTTAAAGGCAAACATACTGGTAGACCAAGGAAGTCATCAAAGCGTCAAGACAGAAAACTTAAAGCAATATGTCTCAAAAATTGAAAATGCACAACAAAACAAATGAGGAACGAATGGGAGGAAACTGGAGTCAACGTATGTGACCGAACTGTAAGAAACCGCCTAAAGGAAATGGGATATACATACAGAAAAGCTAAACGAAAGCCATCATTAACACCTAAACAGAAAAAAACAAGGTTACAATGGGCTAAGGAAAAGCAATCGTGGATTGTGGATGACTGGATGAAAGTCATATTCAGTGATGAATCTCAAATCTGCATTGGGCAAGGTGATGATGCTGGAACTTTTGTTTGGTGCCGTTCCAATGAGATTTATAAAGATGACTGCCTGAAGAGAACATGTAAATTTCCACAGTCATTGATGATATGGGGCTGCATGTCAGGTAAAGGCACTGGGGAGATGGCTGTCATTACATCATCAATAAATGCACAGGTTTACGTTGATATTTTGGACACTTTTCTTATCCCATCAACTGAAATGATGTTTGGAGATGATGAAATCATTTTTCAAGATGATAATTCATCTTGCCATAGAGCAAAAACTGTGAAAACATTCCTTGCAAAAAGACATAGGGTCAATGTCATGGCATAGGGTCAATGTCATGGCCTGCAAATAGTCCGGATCTTAATCCAATTGAAAATCTTTGATGGAAGTTGAAGAAAATGGTCCACGACAAGGCTCCAACCTGCAAAGCTGATCTGGCAACAGCAATCAGAGAAAGTTGGAGCCAGATTGATGAAGAGTACTGTTTGTCACTCATTAAGTCCATGCCTCAGAGACTGCAAGCTGTTATAAAAGAAAGAGGTGGTGCAACAAAATACTAGTGATGTTGGAGCGTTCTTTTATTTTTCATGATTCCATAATTTTTTCCTCAGAATTGAGTGATTCCATATTTTTTTTCCCTCTGCTTGGTCTAAAAAAGTAACCGTTACTGACTGCCACAATTTTTTTTCTTGATTTCTTATAGTGTTTCTTAAAGCCAGAAAGTTGCCATTTGAAATGACTTTAGTTTTGTGTCATGTCTATGAGCTGCTTTTTTTCTACAAAATTAAACAACTGAATGAACATCCTCCGAGGCCGGTGA
This sequence comes from Thalassophryne amazonica, assembly GCF_902500255.1. NCBI lineage: Eukaryota > Metazoa > Chordata > Actinopteri > Batrachoidiformes > Batrachoididae > Thalassophryne > Thalassophryne amazonica. The sequence continues at coordinate 62,232,076 of NC_047116.1, read as the reverse complement.
TTCCATAATTTTTGCCAGGGGTTGTACTAAAAACAGCCAACGTATTTGTGTGTGTGTGTCTGTCTGTGTGTGTTTATGCATTCACAGCCCATATATGTGTAAGTTGGTGGAGCATGGATGACACTGTGTATATTTTGGGCAAGTCAAATCAAATCAAATCAATTTTATTTATATAGCGCCAAATCACAACAACAGTTGCCCCAAGGCGCTTTATATTGCAAGGCAAAAGCCATACAATAATTACAGAAAAACCCCAACGGTCAAAACGACCCCCTATGAGCAAGCACTTGGCAACAGTGGGAAGGAAAAACTCCCTTTTAACAGGAAGAAACCTCCAGCAGAACCAGGCTCAGGGAGGGGCAGTCTTCTGCTGGGACTGGTTGGGGCTGAGGGGAGAGAATCAGGAAAAAGACATGCTGTGGAAGACAGCAGAGATCAATCACTAATGATTAAATGCAGAGTGGTGCATACAGAGCAAAAAGAGAAAGAAACACTCCACAGGAGAGGAGCCTGAAAGCTGAAGGCTCTGCCTCCCATTCTACTCTTAAAAACCCTAGGAACTACAAGTAAGCATGCAGTCTGAGAGCGAAACGCTCTATTGGGGTGATATGGTACTAAGAGGTCACTAAGATAAGATGGGACCTGATTATTCAAAACCTTATAAGTAAGAAGAAGAATTTTAAATTCTATTCTAGAATTAACAGGAAGCCAATGAAGAGAGGCCAATATGGGTGAAATATGCTCTCTCCTTCTAGTCCCCGTCAGTACTCTAGCTGCAGCATTTTGAATTAACTGAAGGCTTTTCAGGGAACTTTTAGGACAACCTCATAATAATGAATTACAATAGTCCAGCCTAGAGGAAATAAATGAATTAGTTTTTCAGCATCACTCTGAGACAAGACCTTTCTAATTTTAGAGAAATTGCACAAATGTAAAAAAGCAGTCCTACATATTTGCTTAATATGCGCATTGAAGGACATATCCTGATCAAAAATGACTCCAAGATTTCTCACAGTATTACTAGAGGTCAGGGTAATGCCATCCAGAGTAAAGATCTGGTTAGACACCATGTTTCTAAGATTTGTGGGGCCAAGTACAATAACTTCAGTTTTATCTGAATTTAAAAGCAGGAAATTAGAGGTCATCCATGTCTTTATGTCTGTAAGACATTCCTGCAGTTTAACTAATTGGTGTGTGTCCTCTGGCTTCATGGATAGATAAAGCTGGGTATCATCTGCGTAACAATGAAAATTTAAGCAATGCTTTTTAATAATACTGCCTAAGGGAAGCATGTATAAAGTGAATAAAATTGGTCCTAGCACAGAACCTTGTGGAACTCCATAATTAACCTTAGTCTGTGAAGAAGACTCCCCAATTACATGAACAAATTGTAATCTATTTGTTGTGTGGGCCGCTGAAGAGGAGGTACTGCTGGCCCACCACCACCAGATGGCGCCCTACTTGAAGTGCGGGCTTCAAGCAGAGAGGGTGTCATAGCAACTGGGAGTGACAGCTGTCACTCGTCATCAGCACCAGCTGTCACTCATCCACATCACCACCACCTTAAAGGCCAGACTGCAACTCCACCTCCCCGCCGAGAAATCAGCTACCTTGGAGGTCATTTCTCTGCTGTATTTAACGCTGACTAATAGTCTGAACTTCTTTGCAGCCGTTTTCCTGTGGCGTTGCCTTATCTGTGGGATTGGCGTTTGGTGTGATCAGCGACGGCTTCGCTTCACACCCCAACCAGATAAGTGGTTAGACAGGAGCTGCACGAGTGTGTGACTGGAGGTGGAGGTGCTCCCTCCCAAAAGAACACAGACTGTGAGATTACTGAGTGTGCGCACTCACACTCACCTGTGCTGTTTCTGTTCTCTGCCAGCAGTGCCAGGTCTGACAGCTGGAGACGGTGACCACCTGGGGACTCAGGACTTGGCGGCTCCGGTGTTCTTCAGATCCGTTGGCGGTGAGGGCCGTGTGGGATCGGGCTCGGTTCTGGACGGGCGTCTCCTATCCTCAAGCCTGCCCACACGTCACCCAACGTGTAATTGACTGTAGTTCCAAACTTGTTGTTGTCTGTATTCCGTTGTGCACAATTTACAACATTAAACTGTTACTGTTTGGCTTATCCATTGCCCGTTCTTTTACGCCCCCTGTTGTGGGTCCGTGTTCCTACACGTTCACAACACTATTAGATAAATATGATTCAAACCACCGCAGCGCAGTGCCTTTAATACCTATGGCATGCTCTAATCTCTGTAATAAAATTTTATGGTCAATAGTATCAAAAGCAGCACTGAGGTCTAACAGGACAAGCACAGAGATGAGTCCACTGTCTGAGGTCATAAGAAGATCATTTGTAACCTTCACTAATGCTGTTTCTGTACTATGATGAATTCTGAAACCTGACTGAAACTCTTCAAATAGACCATTCCCTGCAGATGATCAGTTAGCTGTTTTACAACTACCCTTTCAAGAATTTTTGAGAGAAAAGGAAGGTTGGAGATTGGCCTATAATTAGTTAAGATAGCTGGGTCAAGTGATGGCTTTTTAAGTAATGGTTTAATTACTGCCACCTTAAAAGCCTGTGGTACATAGCCAACTAATAAAGATAGATTGATTATATTTAAGATCGAAGCATTAATTAATGGTAGGGCTTCCTTGAGCAGCCTGGTAGGAATGGGGTCTAATAGACATGTTGATGGTTTGGAGGAAGTGACTAATGAAAATAACTCAGACAGAACAATCGGAGAGAAAGAGTCTAACCAAATACCAGCATTACTGAAAGAAGCCAAAGATAATGATATGTCTTTGGAATGGTTATGAGTTATTTTTTCTCTAATAGTTAAAATTTTATTAGCAAAGAAAGACATGAAGTCATTACTAGTTAAAGTTAAAGGAATTGTTAAAGATTTTATATATATGTTATCACTGTTAAACATTTGTACCTTTTGTCTTCTTTCTGATGAGAACGGTGTTGTGCTGTTTGCACCTGACCCCGAGAATGTACGTGTTATTCAACCTTGTTTTAGCATGCTGGGGTCAATCTGAACTGGGAATGAGGAGCTGGATGTACTTATTATTATTATTATACAACTTGTTTTTGTAGCCGCTAACGACTGGGAGTGAAGCATGACGGGGTCAGTCATGAACTGGGAGTAATAGACCTGAAGGTTGTTTTGACTGTTGTGATGTGATGCTTAGCGTGAAGACCAGGACACTCCAGGCAGATGCACAACAGCTGATAACTGCAACAGACGAACGAGATGTGCTGACCTCCGACGATAAGAGTAAAAGAAAGAAACTGTTTTTCCTTACAGCTGCGCTTATTGACGTATGTGTTTATGTTACGGGAAGAAACTTGTCTCGCGTTGTCCCCCCCCCCCTTAGGACAAGTTTTATGATGTAATGAGGGCATCTCTAATAAAAAGAGCGGGAGCACAGGCCAGACTTTAGTGTAGCCTTGGTGTACAGCCTGGCCGCACTCCGCACGTGATTAATTTGACTTTCTGTCTCACTGGTGTTTCTTGACTCTGTTTGTCTTATCAAAGGTTTTAAGAATGTTTGGAGGAGAAAATACCCAACAGGAATACTCGGCTCAATAGAGCTCCGACTCTGTCAGCCTGGCTACAGTGCTGAAAAGAAACCTGGGGTTGTTCTTATTTTCTTCAATTAGTGATGAGTAGTAAGATGTCCTAGCTTTACGGAGGGCTTTTTTATAGAGCAACAGACTCTTTTTCCAGGCTAAGTGAAGATCTTCTAAATTAGTGAGATGCCATTTCCTCTCCAACTTACAGGTTATCTGCTTTAAGCTGCGAGTTTGTGAGTTATACCACGGAGTCAGGCACTTCTGATTTAAGGCTCTCTTTTTCAGAGGAGTTACAGCATCCAAAGTTGTCTTCAATGAGGATGTAAAACTATTGACGAGATAATCTATCTCACTCACAGAGTTTAGGTAGCTACTCTGCACTGTGTTGGTATATGGCATTGGAGAACATAACAAAGAAGGAATCATATCCTTAAACCTAGTTACAGCGCTTTCCGAAAGACTTCTACTGTAATGAAACTTATTCCCCACTGCTGGGTAGTCCATTAAAGTAAATGTAAATGTTATTAAGAAATGATCAGACAGAAGGGGGTTTTCAGGGAATACTGTTAAGTCTTCAATTTCCATACCATAAGTCAAAACAAGATCTAAAGTATGATTAAAGTGGTAGGTGGACTCATTTACATTTTGAGCAAAGCCAATTGAGTCTAATAATAGATTAAATGCAGTGTTGAGGCTGTCATTCTCAGCATCTGTGTGGATGTTAAAATCACCCACTATAATTATGTTATCTGAGCTAAGCACTAAGTCAGACAAAAGGTCTGAAAATTCACAGAGAAACTCACAGTAACGACCAGGTGGATGATAGATAACAACAAATAAAACTGGTTTTTGGGACTTCCAATTTGGATGGACAAGACTAAGAGTCAAGCTTTCAAATGAATTAAAGCTCTGTCTGGGTTTTTGATTAATTAAAAAGCTGGAGTGGAAGATTGTTGCTAATCCTCCCCCTCGGCCCATGCTACGAGCATTCTGACAGTTAGTGTGACTTGGGGGTGTTGACTCATTTAAACTAACATATTCATCCTGCTGTAACCAGGTTTCTGTAAGGCAGAATAAATGAATCTATGAAAGAAAGAAATCTAAGAAATAAATGAAGCCCATACACCAACAAGCTCAGTTACCTGTCTCACCTTGGCTCAGGTGTTTATTTGTTCATATTTTTGGATGCTGAGCGGTGTTTGGATTTGGTGTCGGCATTAAAAATTATGACCCACTTATTTTTTTTTTCAGTAATTACTGATTAAGAACTTAATGTTTTTGAGCTACTGATAGCTGCTACAAATGCTAACACCATTATCATCCAAAATTACATCACACAATAACACCCAAATACTTAGACAATCCATCCAGAGAATTAACCACAGAACAAGCCACATGATTAGAGATTTGGGTAATGTTGTCTTTCAGGCTACTCCTGTTTGTTTGGGGTTGTCACAGGAATACAACCAGAGCGGCACTGGTATTTGACACAAGTTTTACACTGGATGCCCTTCCTGATGAAGTTTACCTGGAGAAACACACAGAAGCTACCACCAAAATTACCACACCTCTAACATTAGGAGAACTGGGTTTTAGTGAATGTGGTAGTGAACATGATGATGATACAGTTCATCCGGCAAATATTCAGTGTTTCACTTTTTCCACTTTTTGTTATGTTATAGCCTTATGCCAAAATTTTCCTTCAAAATTCTACTCACAACACCCCATAATGACATTTTTTAGCAAATTTATTAAATATAAAAAACGTAGAAATGACGTGTACATAAGTATTCACCCCCTTTCTCATTACTTTTTTGATGCACCTTTGGCAGCAATTACAGCCTCAAGTCTTCTTGAATATGATGCCGCAAGCTTGGTGCTCAGTTTTGCACATTCTTCTGTGCAGCACCTCTCAAGCTCCATCATGTTGGATGGGCAGTGTTGGTGCACAGCCATTTTCAGATCTCTCCAGAGATGTTCAATCGGGTTCAGGCCTGGTCTCTGGCTGGGCCACTCAAGGATGTTCACAGAGTTGTCCTAAATTCACTCCTTTGATATCTTGGCTGTGTGCTTAGGGTCATTGTCCTGCTGAAAGATGAACTATCGCCACAGTCTGAGGTCAGGAGCGCTATGGAGCAGGTTTTCATCCAGGATGTCTCTGTACATTGCTGCATTCATCTTTCCCTCAATCCTGACTAGTTTCCCAGTTCCTGCTACTGAAAAACACCCCTACAGCATGATGCCACCACCACCATGCTTCACTGTAGGGAAAGTGCCTGCACACCAATTTTTGCAGAATAAAATGCACCCTACAGCAACTATAATGGATCCCAATCCAAGAAGAGTTAAATAAACTCTATTATAGTGTGAAATCAGCTCTATCATCTTGTAAAAATCAAGTTTTTCAACTGCAATGAGACATTCACAGCATGATGGAGTTGATTTAACACTGTGAAAGAGTTTATTTCACTCTATTTGGAATGGGACCAAATATAGCTCTGGCAGAGTTTATTTTGCTCTGCAAAATTTACTATGTGGTTTTGTCCAGACATGACACCTGGCATTCATGCCAAGGAGTTCAATAGTTGTCTCATCAGACCAGAGAATTTTGTTTGAGAGTCCTTCAGGTGCTGTTTGGCAAACTCTTGGTGGGCTGCCATGTGCCTTTTACTAAGAAGTGGCTTCCGTCTGGCCACTCTACCATACAGGCCTGATTGGTGGATTGCTGCAGAGATGGTTCTCCTCTCTCCACAGAGGAATGCTGGAGTTCTGACAGAGCGGCCACCGGGTTCTTGGTCACCTCCCTGAGTAAGGCCCTTCTGCCCTGATCACTCAGTTTATATGATCTTCTTCCATTTATGGATGATGGAAGCCAATGTGCTCATTAGGAGCTTCAAAGCAGCAGAAATGTTTCTGTATCCTTCCCCAGATTTGTCCCACTAGACAATGCTATCTCAGACAATGCTTGTCTACAGACAATTCTTTTGACTTCATGCTTGGTTTGTGCTCTGACATTCACTGTCAACTGTGGGACCTTATATGTAGACAGGTGTGTGTGTGTGTGTGTGTGTGTGTGTGTGTGGTGTGTGTGTGTGTGTGTGTGTGTGGTGTGTGTGTGTGTGGTGTGTGTGTGTGTGTGTGTGTGTGTGTGTGTGTGTGTGTGTGTGTGTGTGTGTGTGTGGACAAGTAAGATAAGTATTCACAGCAAAAGCTGTGAATACTTATGTACATTTGATTTTTTAGTTTTTTTTATTGTTTGTTTTGTTTTTAATAAATTTGCAAAATCAAAAAAAAAGACTTCTTTCACATTGCCAGTATGGGGTATTGTGTGTAGGATTTTGAGGAAAAAAAAGAATTTCATCCATTTTGGAATAAGGCTGTAACATAACAAAATGTGCAAAATGTAAAGCACAGTGAATACTTTCCGAATGGACTGTATGTCTTAAAAGGCAACACATTTAGATTGCATTATTAGTTTTGATCTTACATGTATTCTGATCTGTTGATTTAATTTCTTCAACTTGCTTGAGCAGAGAATTTAGCAATAGTACATTCAAAGATGATGACAGTAACCATTGGTTTCCCACAAAAAAGGACAGCACCTGTGGCCAGTATTTACAGTCTTTTTCAAACTGTTTATTTTATGACTAATATGGTCACTGCATTTGTTTGTTTGTTTTTCCTAATTCACATGTAGTATTCTACCCAACAGGTATTATGTTTGTATGTTTTATATATATATATATATATATATATATATATATATATATATATATATATATATATATATATATATATATATGTTGCTAATACATATGCCTGAACAGTCTCTCAGAGCAAGATTTACAACCATGAATTTCCATAGACAGATCATAAATGGTGTGTCTGCACTGAGTTGACAAAGACTATATTTTAGCACCAATCCACTCATGAGTAACCTAAGCTGTATTGTGTCTGAACAGTTACAGCTCATAACACTGCGAGAGATTTCTTTGATTCAGTCTTGGAAATGGAAAGGACAGGAATGTATTATACAGAGCTATTGTGTGCCCTCCTAATTGCCTGATGGCTTGAACTGAACTTGAGGTTCTTGTTCTTGACTAATTACCATTGCACAGTGCCCACCCTCTAAATGGTCCTCGCAAGACTTTCTGCAGATGTCAGCATTCTGTTAAATGGAAGTTGGTTCAAAATGGCTACTTAACAGGACTCAGACACTGTACAGAGATGAAGTTCAAGTATCGTCAAGTGAGACAATTTATCAGATGAACCATTACAATTTGTCACCATCCAGTTAACCATGACGTATAAGTCAGAATGCTCTCAAACAGCTGCAATTCCAAATCATTTTTCAAATTAAGTATCAATTTATTGCACATTACTGTTATGCCTTAATTACCCTGAAACACACAGAGAAGTAGTGATAACCCACATTCTTGTGCAACTCCAACAATGTATCATCTAACAGTGGTGCTAATAAGAATTTGTATGCAGGCGCTATATTTTTGCTTTAATGAACCAGAAAAAAAATGGCTCCCTGCAGCAGCCAGAAACAGCACTCTGTGGAAAAGCTTTTATTTCAGGAGGTCCGGGAGTTAATGCCCTACTTATATATTTTGTAACCTTTAAAATAATGCCAGTGTTGTCACTATCCTACACCGCATCTACTTGTAACCTTTTGCAAATGCATACATAAAATTATTCAGATTACTCAAGGACAGTGTTGCTATTAGAAAACCTGTGCTCGATAGAAATATATGAGGCACATGAGGTTCATAAGATGGAAAGGTTTATTGTCAGAAGACTATGTAATCATTTCCCCTTGCAATTTTGCATAGAGCTTGCATAATGCAAGTTTACGAGGTCTGTTAGAAAAGTATCCAACCTTTTTATTTTTTTCAAAAACCTGATGGATTTGAATCACATGTGCTTGCATGAGCCAACCTTGAACCTTTGTGCACATGCGTGATTTTTTTCACGCCTGTCGGTTGCGTCATTTGCTTGTAAGCAGCCTTTGTGTGAGGATAGGTGGAGTCTCTCATCGTTTTTTCTTTGCAAGGAAATGGCGGAACGACTGGAGCAGCGCGACTGCATCAAATTTTGCATCAAATTTTGCCAGAAACTGGGCGACAGCCAGGTGGAAACCATTCGGATTATTCAGATGGCGAGAGGATCGTCACCGAAAGCCATCTGAATAATCCGAATGGTTTCCACCTGGCTGTCGCCCAGTTTCTGGCAAAATTTGATGCAGTCGCGCTGCTCCAGTCGTTCCACCATTTCCTTGCAAAGAAAAAACAATGAGAGACTCCACCTATCCTCACACAAAGGCTGCTTACAAGCAAATGATGCAGTCGACGGGCGTGAAAAAAAATCACGCATGCACATGAAGGTTCAAGGTTTGCTCATGCAAGCACACGTGATTCAAATCCATCAGGTTTTTGAAAAAAATAAAAAGGTCGGATACTTTTCTAACAGACCTCGTACATGGAGTTTATAGTCTCACGCATGGCTCTTTGGCATGTCAGGTGCTTGATGGAACTGTAGCCCACTCACACCTCAAACATTTCACCAACCTTACCACAACCCTACCAGCACTCAAAGAATTATGTTTCTCAACACCTCCACCATTCTTTGAACTGGTTTTATAGTAGTTTCAGCTCTATTATATCAGCTGGCATCACCTTTCTCAGTTGATGCCAGTCACACAATGAAAGAGTTTCCTCATTATTATACCGTGTTGCCCGTGGAGATCCATAGGCTCTAGATTGGGTAGTGTTTAAAAAATAGGAAGCTAACATTTTTCAAGGGTGGTAATAAATTACCGGTCCAGAATGTTTTTAGAACCTTAGACCACAACAGTTTTTAGAGAAAGAACTCAACCCTTTTATTTCCTATTAATTTCATAACTTTTTAAATGTTAATTTACTGTTTTTGTTATCATATACACACTATTATTAGTAGCATTATTATTAGTGTTATTATGATGATGATGATGATGATTAATTCTATTTTGTCATTTGATTTTTAAATGGACCACAATGGAAATAAGTGCTTTTAATTTCTTGTGTCATCCATGTATTTTAAATGTATTTACAATTATATTATGCACCTACATTGAACTTGCTAAATACAATCATGCACACACACATACACATACACAGATGCTACTTCACTTTTAATATATAGATGATTTTCTACCCCCTGCTGGAATGGTGTGTGAGTCCAGAATATAATTATCAGTGTCTATTGTTCAGTGTTGTTCGCTAATATCCATAGTTTCTCCAAAAATATTAGTTCTATCAACATTCCATTTTAGCGGTGTTCATCCTTGACACAAAATACATAAGCATACCAAAAGGAAAATGTCAGCTCTTAACAGTTTCTCTGTGTTCAAAGCCATACACACACACACACACACACACACACACAGAGGCCACTTGGCTGTTAATATCTTTCTTTCTTTATTTTATTTGAATTAGGACAGTGCATATTAATCAATGTTTAGCACAGCTTAAACATAAATATGCCAGAGTTAGCACAATAGCTAAATTTCATCTGTTAGGCAGGCTAAAACAGAAACAGTTACAACACAACATGTGGCAAATGCATAGACTGAACAGACTACAGTTTCAGACAGACAATACACTATAAGAACACAACAGGGACAGACTATTTACCGTTAAAGACACTCTGAAGTTTAGTGACCCAAGAGGATGATGAGTTTAAGTGTGAGTACATGACTGGTTTGCTTTCAGCCATTTCTTTAGATATGTTTTGAATGTTAGGTAGGTTTCACAGTTTCTAATACGGTCTGGTAGAGTATTCCATAATTTTGTTCCTCTGACGGACACCACCATCTGACTGAATTTAGTTCTACGCCTCTGTACTTCACAGTCTCCTCTTGTTAATTCTCTGGTATGAATTCCAACATTACTTTTTTTTTGTATAAAATACATTAAGGGTGGAGGGGCAAGCCCATTAAAACCTTGAAAATAAGACATGCATCCAGTAGCATCTGGTAACTTTCAAAGTCTAATATGTTGTACTTATTTAGAATGTTACAATAATGATAATGCAGAGGCTTTTTATCCATAATTTTCAGGGTTTTTTTAAACACTGACTTCAGTGGTTTCAGGGTAGTTGCATCTGTTTGGGACCATGTTGTGAGACAATAAGTTAAATGACTAAAGACCATCGAGTGCATGTGCACCTTCACTGCCTCCGTGGTCAAATAAGGTCGTATATGTTTAAAGTTTGATAGGTTGAATTTAATGATATTGGACACTCTCTTTATATGATCTTTGAAGTTTAATTTTGAATCAAAAGTAACACCAAGATACTCAAATTGTTCTACCACTTGCAATTGTTCTCCATTGACTAAAACAGTTGGCTGGTTACTAGTTGATGTCTGACGTGAGAAAAACATGCAAACGGTTTTTTTGGTGTTAAGGTGAAGGCATGAGTTTTGGAGCCAGTGGGAGACTGGCACCATAACCCCAGAAAGCATTGCAGCAACTTCATCTTTTGTTTTCGCATGAACATATATAACTGTGTCATCTGCATATAGCTGCATGTTTACATTCTTGCATACTTTTGGCAAATTGTTGACATATAGACTGAATAGGAGTGGTCCCAATATTGAGCCTTGGGGTACTCCTGCTGATAAGGTTAGATATGATGATTGACAATTTTTTATTTGTACAGCCTGTGTTCTGTCCATAAGATATGACTTTATCCAACACAGAGTACGTTTTGAGATATTGAAGTAAGTTAATTTGGCAAGAAGAACATTATCAATCAATCAATCAATTTTTTTTTAATATAGCGCCAAATCACAACAAACAGTTGCCCCAAGGCGCTTTATATTGTAAGGCAAGGCCATACAATAATTATGTAAAACCCCAACGGTCAAAACGACCCCCTGTGAGCAAGCACTTGGCTACAGTGGGAAGGAAAAACTCCCTTTTAACAGGAAGAAACCTCCAGCAGAACCAGGCTCAGGGAGGGGCAGTCTTCTGCTGGGACTGGTTGGGGCTGAGGGAGAGAACCAGGAAAAAGACATGCTGTGGAGGGGAGCAGAGATCGATCACTAATGATTAAATGCAGAGTGGTGCATACAGAGCAAAAAGAGAAAGAAACAGTGCATCATGGGAACCCCCCAGCAGTCTACGTCTATAGCAGCATAACTAAGGGATGGTTCAGGGTCACCTGATCCAGCCCTAACTATAAGCTTTAGCAAAAAGGAAAGTTTTAAGCCTAATCTTAAAAGTAGAGAGGGTGTCTGTCTCCCTGATCTGAATTGGGAGCTGGTTCCACAGGAGAGGAGCCTGAAAGCTGGAGGCTCTGCCTCCCATTCTACCCTTACAAACCCTAGGAACTACAAGTAAGCCTGCAGTCTGAGAGCGAAGCGCTCTATTGGGGTGATATGGTACTACGAGGTCCCTAAGATAAGATGGGACCTGATTATTCAAAACCTTATAAGTAAGAAGAAGAATTTTAAATTCTATTCTAGAATTAACAGGAAGCCAATGAAGAGAGGCCAATATGGGTGAGATATGCTCTCTCCTTCTAGTCCCCGTCAGTACTCTAGCTGCAGCATTTTGAATTAACTGAAGGCTTTTTAGGGAACTTTTAGGACAACCTGATAATAATGAATTACAATAGTCCAGCCTAGAGGAAATAAATGCATGAATTAGTTTTTCAGCATCACTCTGAGACAAGACCTTTCTGATTTTAGAGATATTACGTAAATGCAAAAAAAGCAGTCCTACATATTTGTTTAATATGCGCTTTGAATGACATATCCTGATCAAAAATGACTCCAAGATTTCTCACAGCATTACTAGAGGTCAGGGTAATGCCATCCAGAGTAAGGATCTGGTTAGACACCATGTTTCTAAGATTTGTGGGGCCAAGTACAATAACTTCAGTTTTATCTGAGTTTAAAAGCAGGAAATTAGAGGTCATCCATGTCTTTATGTCTGTAAGACAATCCTGCAGTTTAGCTAATTGGTGTGTGTCCTCTGGCTTCATGGATAGATAAAGCTGGGTATCATCTGCGTAACAATGAAAATTTAAGCAATACCGTCTAATAATACTGCCTAAGGGAAGCATATATAAAGTGAATAAAATTGGTCCTAGCACAGAACCTTGTGGAACTCCATAATTAACTTTAGTCTGTGAAGAAGATTCCCCATTTACATGAACAAATTGTAATCTATTAGACAAATATGATTCAAACCACCGCAGCGCAGTGCCTTTAATACCTATGGCATGCTCTAATCTCTGTAATAAAATTTTATGGTCAACAGTATCAAAAGCAGCACTGAGGTCTAACAGAACGAGCACAGAGATGAGTCCACTGTCCGAGGCCATAAGAAGATCATTTGTAACCTTCACTAATGCTGTTTCTGTACTATGATGAATTCTAAAACCTGACTGAAACTCTTCAAATAGACCATTCCTCTGCAGATGATCAGTTAGCTGTTTTACAACTACCCTTTCAAGAATTTTTGAGAGAAAAGGAAGGTTGGAGATTGGCCTATAATTAGCTAAGATAGCTGGGTCAAGTGATGGCTTTTTAAGTAATGGTTTAATTACTGCCACCTTAAAAGCCTGTGGTACATAGCCAACTAACAAAGATAGATTGATCATATTTAAGATCGAAGCATTAAATAATGGTAGGGCTTCCTTGAGCAGCCTGGTAGGAATTGGGTCTAATAAACATGTTGATGGTTTGGATGAAGTAACTAATGAAAATAACTCAGACAGAACAATCGGAGAGAAAGAGTCTAACCAAATACCGGCATCACTGAAAGCAGCCAAAGATAACGATACGTCTTTGGGATGGTTATGAGTAATTTTTTCTCTAATAGTTAAAATTTTGTTAGCAAAGAAAGTCATGAAGTCATTACTAGTTAAAGTTAATGGAATACTCAGCTCAATAGAGCTCTGACTCTTTGTCAGCCTGGCTACAGTGCTGAAAAGAAACCTGGGGTTGTTCTTATTTTCTTCAATTAGTGATGAGTAGAAAGATGTCCTAGCTTTACGGAGGGCTTTTTATAGAGCAACAGACTCTTTTTCCAGGCTAAGTGAAGATCTTCTAAATTAGTGAGACGCCATTTCCTCTCCAACTTACGGGTTATCTGCTTTAAGCTACGAGTTTGTGAGTTATACCACGGAGTCAGACACTTCTGATTTATAGCTCTCTTTTTCAGAGGAGCTACAGCATCCAAAGTTGTCTTCAATGAGGATGTAAAACTATTGACGAGATACTCTATCTCCCTTACAGAGTTTAGGTAGCTACTCTGCACTGTGTTGTTATATGGCATTAGAGAACATAAAGAAGGAATCATATCCTTAAACCTAGTTACAGCGCTTTCTGAAAGACTTCTAGTGTAATGAAACTTATTCCCTACTGCTGGGTAGTCCATCAGAGTAAATGTAAATGTTATTAAGAAATGATCAGACAGAAGGGAGTTTTCAGGGAATACTGTTAAGTGTTCTATTTCCATACCATAAGTCAGAACAAGATCTAAGATATGATTAAAGTGGTGGGTGGACTCATTTACTTTTTGAGCAAAGCCAATAGAGTCTAATAATAGATTAAATGCAGTGTTGAGGCTGTCATTCTCAGCATCTGTGTGGATGTTAAAATCGCCCACTATAATTATCTTATCTGAGCTAAGCACTAAGTCAGACAAAAGGTCTGAAAATTCACAGAGAAACTCACAGTAACGACCAGGTGGACGATAGATAATAACAAATAAAACTGGTTTTTGGGACTTCCAATTTGGATGGACAAGACTAAGAGACAAGCTTTCAAATGAATTAAAGCTCTGTCTGGGTTTTTGATTAATTAATAAGCTGGAATGGAAGATTGCTGCTAATCCTCCGCCCCGGCCCGTGCTACGAGCATTCTGACAGTTAGTGTGACTCGGGGGTGTTGACTCATTTAAACTAACATATTCATCCTGCTGTAACCAGGTTTCTGTTAGGCAGAATAAATCAATATGTTGATCAATTATTATATCATTTACCAACAGGGACTTAGAAGAGAGAGACCTAATGTTTAATAGACCACATTTAACTGTTTTAGTCTGTGGTGCAGTTGAAGGTGCTATATTATTTTTTCTTTTTGAATTTTTATGCTTAAATAGATTTTTGCTGGTTATTGGTAGTCTGGGAGCAGGCACCGTCTCTACGGGGATGGGGTAATGAGGGGATGGCAGGGGGAGAGAAGCTGCAGAGAGGTGTGTAAGACTACAACTCTGCTTCCTGGTCCCAACCCTGGATAGTCACGGTTTGGAGGATTTAAGAAAATTGGCCAGATTTCTAGAAATGAGAGCTGCTCCATCCAAAGTGGGATGGATGCCGTCTCTCCTAACAAGACCAGGTTTTCCCCAGAAGCTTTGCCAATTATCTATGAAGCCCACCTCATTTTTTGGACACCACTCAGACAGCCAGCAATTCAAGGAGAACATGCGGCTAATTATGATTAATGGTGTCAAATGCACATTTCAGATCAAGGAAAACAGCCCCCACATAGCCACCTTGGTGAAGTAGATGTTTAACATTTTCCAAAAAAAGTAGCATTGGCTGTATCAGTGGAGTGATGCTTCCTAAAGCCAAACTGCATTTTATGAAGAGGAGTTGGACCATTGTCAAGATATGATATAAGCTGTGTTGCCACCCATTTTTCAAAACTTTTGAAATGCTTGGTAAAATGCTTAGTGGTCTATAGTTTTCTGGTTGTGTTGTCACCTGCCTTAAATATTGGTATAACCCTAGCAACTTTCCATGTTTTTGGTACTATACTATGGAATGGAAGCCTGGTTAGCTGTAGCTGTAGCCCAGAGAGTGGAAGCCTGGTTAGCTGTGGCTGTAGCCCAGAGAGTGGAAGCCTGGTTAGCTGTAGCCGTAGCCCAGGGAGTGGAAGCCTGGTTAGCTGTAGCTGTAGCCCAGAGAGTGGAAGCCTGGTTAGCTGTAGCTGTAGACCAGGGAGTGGAAACCTGGTTAGCTGTGACTGTAGCCCAGGTAGCTGAGGTAGGAACCAGGGTAGCTATGGTTGTAGCCTGGTTAGCTCAGGTGTGGGGCCTGCTAGCTGCAGCCCACCCAGGCCCGTGCTCAGAGCAGGTCCAGGATTTATTTCAGGTCCAGCATTTATTTCAATATCACCAGCCAAAAGTAGTATTAACACAAATTCTAAAGCCCCCAGGGATGATTTAGATGTGTGTGATCGATCAAGTTTACCTGGGGGTGGCTTGGCATATCCGGAGTCAAGAAATCTTGTGAACAAGAGGTACTGTCTCCTCTTTCTTAGGCTCAGGGTTGAACTGTCCATTTTCTGAGGGCCCATTAAACTCCATAGAAGGCAACAACAAATACATATGTTGAAGGCACAGTCCAAGGAAATTTATAGATTGAATACAGAATATATAGATTGCATGACTGTACTTTGTTTGAGTTTGGGCCTCATATTTATATTGGATGGAAATCGTGTTTAAACTTGACTTGAATTTGTCCACTGAGTCATTTATGGTTAGATGCCATATGTCCAGATTTTGCTGCTGTTGTAATTCCGTTACCATAGAATTGCCCTATTGTTAATTACATCCGATGTGTATGGCATGCATGAATTAACATGCAAGTTGTCAACACTTACAATTAATTCATTATTACATGAAATTTAAAATGCAGATTGGTACACTGACTACAAATTCTGTCAACAACACTAAATAATTGTGCCTCGTCCCACCAAAAAATATATAAATATATTTATCTACATGGTGTTTCATGAGTGAATCAGTTGATGAAGCAGTTTATTTAGTTTCAGCCATTTCAAAACAACAAATCTATATCAGAAGTCTTTCGTTCATTTGCTGTTTTAAGTGTTCCAAAATTGGCAGTGCTGTGTGAAGCACTTGGTTCATTTACTGTCTCTAGCATTGTGAAACAGTGAATAATTCTGTAAACCAATCAGAAGTTCAGAGTTTCAAAAAGCCTGATTTCTGCCATCAAATTGTGTTGAATATTTAAATAGGGGTATAAAACTTGAAATCCTGCCCTCTAACCATATGAGACAATCTACTTAAATATGCAAGAATATAAAAGCTATGACAGCTGATGACTTTTTAAAATAAATCATGTTTCAAGAAAGGTGACTTCTAATTGCTTGACAGCCACATTTATCTTTTATGTTCCATCATAATGTCATTCAATTTGGTGACATCAGACTCGTAACTAGCAGAGGAAGTTAATTCACTATTAAATCAATGATCTGTGTGATAACGATGTACCGTGGGTCCAAAAAGTATTCACAGCGCTTCACTTTTTCCACATTTTATGTTACAGCCTTATTCCAAAATGGGGTAAATTAATTTTTTCCCTCAAAATTCTACTCACAGCAGACCATAATAACAGCATAACAAAAGTAAAGTAAAGTAAAATAAAAAAGTTTTTTTTTATTTTAATTATTGCAAATTTGTAAAAAAAAAAAAAAAAAAAAAAAAAAAAAAACTAAGAAATCACATGTACTTAAGTATTCACACCCTTTGCTCAGTATTTTGTTGATGCACCTTTGGCAGCAATTACAGCCCCAAGTCTTCTTGAATATGATGCCACAAGCTTGGTGCACCTATATTTGGGTAGTTTTGCCCATTCCTCTTTGCAGCACCTCTCAAGCTCCAGGTTGGATGGGGAGTGTCGGTGCACAGTCATTTTCAGATCTCTCCAGAGATGGTCAATCATATTCAGGTTTGGGCCACTCAAGGACATTCATAGAGTTGTCCTGAAGCCACTCAGTTCAAATGGACAGGCAGCTCTAGGAAGAGTCCTGGTGGATCTGAACTTCTTCCATTTATGGATGATGGAGGCCACTATGCTCTTTGGGACCTTCAAAGCAGCAGAAATATTTCTGTGCTTTTCCCCAGACAGAGAGCTACAGACAATCCCTTTGACTTCATGCTTGGCTTGTGCTCTGACATACACTGTCAACTGTGGGACCTTATATGTAGACAGGTGTGTGCCTTTCCAAATCATGTCCAGTCAACTGAATTTACTCCATGTGGACTTCAATTAAGCTGTAGAAACATCTCAAGGATGATCAGTGGAAACAGGATGCACCTGGGCTCAATTCTGAGCTTAACGGCAAAGGCTGTGAATACTTATGTACATGTGATTTTTTTTTTTAGTTTTTTATTATTATTTTCAGTGCACAGCCATTTTTAGATCTCTCCAGAGATGTTTAATAGAATTCAAGTCTGGGCTCTGGCTGGGCCACTCAAGGAAATTCACAGAGTTGTCCTGAAGCCATTCCTTTGATATCTTAGCTGTGGGTTTAGGGTCATTGTCCTGCTGAAAGATGAACTGTCACCTCGGTCTGAGGTCAAGAGCACTCTGGAGCAGGTTTTCACCCAGGATGTCTCTGTACATTTCTGCATTCATCTTTCCCCCAATCCTGACTAGTCTTTCTCTGCAGAGGAATGCTGGAGCTCTGACAGAGTAACCATCGGATTCTAGGTCACCTCTCTGACTAAGGCCCTTCTCCCCCGATCACTCAGTTTAGATGGGCGGTTAGGGCTAGGAAATATCCTGGTGTATCTAAACTTTTCCATTTTCCAAACTTTTCCGTTTTCCAAACTTGATGTTTGGTTTGTGCTCTGACATGCTCTGTCAACTGTGAGACCTTATATGTCAGCCCAGGCTAATGCCTTGTGTGTTTTTTGTTTTTGTTTTTTTGGTGCTCCTGTTGCAAATTGAGTCACATTTCCGTAACGTGCGTTTTTTATTTTATTGTTTCTAGCCCTCTCCCTTCCCCTAACTGTATCCATAACCCCCAAAGACTCCCCCAAAGAATATTGAGGGGAAAACTGAATTTACTCCATTTTGGAATAAGGCTGTAACATAACAACATGTGGATAAAGTGAAGCACTATGAATACTTTCTGGTTGCACTGTATATTCTGCACCGTAAGTTTTGAGAGTGTGGGAAATGGCAAAGACATTAGAATGTTGTGCAGAAATTCAGGCAATGGGGATAGTTGGAAAGCCATAGCAGAAGAAACTGAAATTACATTTTTATCAAATTTTGTAAAAACTCCACACAGTAAATCCACAGATCTCCACATGGAATACCACACCACAAACTAAATCTTCTCTTTCATTTTCACCATTGGATTCCACCTGTTCTCTGGACAGATAAGGTGCTGTGATGCCCTGTGCTCTCTATCTAATCTATCTCAGTGTCACAAACTCACAGACCGGTGATTATTTTTTATGATATCTTTTGTTTTGTGGGCAAAACACTGAATCTGTTGGACAGCTCTTATTTACTGTAAAGTGTCACACTCCAGCACTCTGTTCCAGCCGTCACACTCCTGATGCAGCTTGATTACAATAATTTGTTCATGAATGTGTAATTAAAGTAATGAGTAGTAATTAATGAATGTGTTCAGACTCTTCTGCATATTTTTTTTACAATTTACATAAACCATGACGGAAAACATTCAAATTCAGTTTTCCATCGCTGCTTGTATTCCATTTTATCAAACAAGTCAGTTGGAATGTCTACTTTATTACCACACGAGGTTGTTTTAAAAATAGAAGTTAAAAGGCAGATTTCAGTTTTTATTCACTATGTCAGATTTTCAGTGGGTCAGCTGATTATACGAGGTCTGTTAGAAAAGTATCCGACCTTTTTATTTTTTCAAAAACCATATGGATTTGAATCACGTGTGATTGCATCAGCCAAGCTTGAACCTTCGTGCGCATGCGTGAGTTTTTTCACGCCTGTCGGTTGCGTCATTCGCCTGTGAGCAGGCTTTGTGTGAGCAGTGGTCCACCCCTCTCGTCGGATTTTTATTGCAAATAAATGTCTGAACGATTTGGAGCTTTGCTGCATCAATTTTTTCCAGAAACTGTGAGAGACCTCCATGTGGTAACCATTCAGAAAATTCAATTGGCTTTGAGGGACGATTTTATGGGGATTACACAGATTAAGGAGTGCTCCAGTCGGTTTAAAGACCACCCACAGCTGCTGAGAGCGCACCGCGCTCCGAGTGCCGATCAACAGGCTGAAACCCTGCTGAAACAACCAGATCATTTCCAAAGTGAAGGCTTTGTTGATCCGGGACATCGTCACTCCTCTTTCCATGACAAAAACTCCTATAACAGTGGAATGGGCCGTTCATTTCCAAACTGGACGCTGTGTTTTATCTGGGACGTCCTCTGACTAGCACAGGAATTGCGGAAGACGTGGACATCAGCACTTTTTCGGCACATTGAGACAGACATGCGGAAGAATTCCGCGCGTCGCGGTGGAGCCGCATGGTGCAAAGCAATGCCATGATGAAGCCTCACAGGACATGTTCTGGCATGTCCAGGCTCATCCACAATTTCTCGGTTAGTCACACGACTGAAAACCCACCGACAGCCATCTGAAAGCCGTCCTGTGAGACCAACACGGAGGTAGTTTTGTGCCGCGCCATGAGCGGCACGGTGGCGCATCTGTCCACTTTTCTTTCCATGGAAAAAACTCCTGTACCAGTGGAATGTGCCGAAAAAGTACTGATGTCCATGTCTCCTGCCATTTTTGTGTAAGTCAGACGACGTCCCGGATCAACAAAGCCTTCACGTTGGAAATGATCTGGTTGTTTCAGCGGGGTTTCAGCCTGTCGATCGGCGCTCGGAGTGCGGTGCGCTCTCAGCAGCTGTGGGCGGTCTTTAAACCGGCTGGAGCACTCCTTAATCTGTGTAATCCCCATAAAATCGTCCCTCAAAGCCATCTGAATTTTCCGAATGGTGTCCACCTGGAGGTCTCTCACAG
Organism: Thalassophryne amazonica; assembly: GCF_902500255.1. Classification (NCBI taxonomy): domain Eukaryota; kingdom Metazoa; phylum Chordata; class Actinopteri; order Batrachoidiformes; family Batrachoididae; genus Thalassophryne; species Thalassophryne amazonica. The sequence continues at coordinate 62,211,663 of NC_047116.1, read as the reverse complement.
TTTCTGGAAACAATTGATGCAGCAAAGCTCCAAATTGTTCAGACATTTATTCGCAATAAAAATCCGACGAGAGGGGTGGACCACTGCTCACACAAAGCCTGCTCACAGGCGAATGACGCAACCGACAGGCGTGAAAAAACTCACGCATGCGCACGAAGGTTCAAGCTTGGCTGATGCAATCACACGTGATTCAAATCCATATGGTTTTTGAAAAAAATAAAAAGGTCGGATACTTTTCTAACAGACCTCGTATATATGCTAAGATGAATGCCTTTTTTTCATGGAAAACTGGAAGATACCCTAAATTGCTGGAATTATACTTTTAAAACCTTCTCAATGATTAATTCACAAGATTCTGGATTGAGCATTTAAACCCCCCAACCTGTTGAGGACTGGGTTTTTAAGGCCAATTTTAGTCACTTTTCCTGGTGACAACTGTTTTTTTGCAGACCCACCCAAAAATATTGAACCATGTCATTAGTTTGACATTTTCAGTGAAATAGAATGGGAAATATTGTACAATAAGTAATAACCATCTGAATTTTACAAATAATAATAATTACAATGACATGGACATGTTAGTTTAAAAAAGCGGTTGGATTTAGTGGTTCAAATGTATTTTTGTAAATTACAAGTGTTTTAGTCTGCTCTGTGTGAGTCTGATCCTGTCAGATCTCAAAAGCTAAGCAGAATGGATTCTGGTTAGTTCTTGGATGGGAGATCTCTTATACCCCGTCACACTAGAGGTCGAATGAGCCCGAATCCTGTCTGAATGAAAATGCGACCCACATTCCGGAAGTGTTGAGGTGCATTCAAAAATGTTGGACAACATTCTCAGAGCAGTCTAAACAGTCAGGCACAGTCATGCGGCCGCCTCAAATGTTTTGCTCATGTTCAAAACAGTCATTTTGCAGTCGAGGTGGAAAAACTATCGGCGGCAGACGAAGTGCCATCTGACTGCAGGTTGACTGCATTCTGAACAATCGGGCAGCATGAAAACGGCATTTGTGACATTCTGATCGCGTTCGGGGGACGTTTAGCATGGTTCCGCCATAGCTGAATGTCCTGAGTGCACCTGAACACACCACAAGCACACCTCAAGTGCTGCTGGATTATATTTCCTCCACCCGCAATCAGACCTGTCATACAGCAATGTAAGTGCATTTGTCATATTCTCACTGCATTCTAACAGCACTCTGGGTAATCCAACATTTGTACCGCATTCCAAGGCTCATGTGTACGACATGCGTACTAATCAGTCGGGGCGGGGTGGAGCGCAGTTTGAGTGTTCGAGTGTTCAATTCTTATGCTCCCCCGATGTGGCACGAATCCTGCCACTCACCACTGCTCAGAAGCTGCAGTGGCCTCTCTCGGTTGGGCCAAACCACTATTAAGATTTTTAATATTCTGTGCACATGCGCGCTCTGGCCTCATCACCAAGAAGTGATCATGACACCTAAAGTAGTCCCACAGAAACAAATAACTTGCCGATGTAATAATTTGCCCATTTTTGTTAAGTCACACAAATGGCAAAAATTTAAACTCAATTATGATTACTTACCCTCTCACTGATGCATGTGGCTTCACGCCATGTTGAATATCTTCTTGTTTACATCCAGGAAACCTCGAAAGCAGTCCGGCAGCCTTCCCACAAGCCCATCTTGCAGTTTTGGGACTGCACAGCACAGTCAGAAGCTGCGGGCAGTGTGCATTTGTATGAAGTGTGATGCGGGTCTTAGGAAGACCAGGGGTTGTTCCTGTTTCTCCAGGTAATACCGGAGTAGTGTCAGGAAGAGCATCTGGTGTAAAAGTAGTGCAAAATCCCAATGCAGGTCTGTACTAGTTCTACTGTGGTGACCCTGAACAAACACAGCCAGCTGAAAGTCAAACAACAGTTGTATACTGTAAAATGTATAGGCTGTTCTATGAAGTTATTTACATGTGTACTGCAATTATTAATTCTCCCTTTTTTTACAGTGCCTTGTTACCACCACTGCAGATTAAATTTTGCTACAGCATTAGCTACAACATTGTTCCTATGTAGTTCCATAAATTTAGCCAAGTTTATATCATCACGGGTACTTAATTTAGTGTGTATGTGGATTACATCAAATGTTGTAGGCATTTGCCCATACAGTATTTGCAGACTAATGAGTTTGAAATTATGCAGCCCATTTGCCTTCCTTTTGTTTGTTTTTTTTAACTAAACTAATATACATGTCCAATTCAAATCTGTTCCGATCCGAATTTGTGTCCGATCTCTGACTCTACTCACTTACAAATATGAGTGTCAGATATCACGATGAAAAGACAAGATCCACCAACAAAAAAAGGGGGGAAACACGGATTCAGGTCACCAGTAATGTGAACATAGCTTCTGAAGCCATTTGAGTGCAGCAGTAAATCAGTGACCAACAATGAATGAAGGGATTTTTTTTTTTTTTTTTACCTTTTTGTCTCTTCAGAGGCACAAATTGCAATTTCAGTAGAGCTGTGACAACTGCACTTCTTTGCAGAAACACTTTTGAAGTTCAGAGTGAACACTCTCCTTACAGTTTCTTTATTTACAGGGACTGATAACACACATTTTCCTATAAGTATTTTCACTGCATCGACATCAACTGCTTCTACCCTCTTTTGTAACACTGTGAAGTCAGAAAACAGGCATTTTCAGATGTCTCAAGACTGCTGGTGGAGTCAGACAGCAAAGAACCATAATTAACAAGCCACTGCCTCTGCTGGGTTTCTTTCCTATATAGTCAGCAGTCAAAAGTTTGAAAGTCAGGTTTTGAGTGAAATAAAATAAAACCTTTTCTACTCTGGAGTTTGAATCGTCCAAGCTGTTGGGCCTTCAGCCACACGCAGCAGTAGATCTGTATGGTTAAAACGGGTACTGTGCCAAGCTGAAGCCAGTCAGTCATCACGAGCAAGATGGAAGGAGAATGAAGTCCATTCATTATTCATGCCACTGCACAGCTGCTAACATCTTGGAGGCACAAATCACATACAGGATATAGATCCTATAACTTTCATTGAGCTCTCTGTGCACATGAACAGTCTGTGAAGTCCTCAATCATGCTGAATCTGACAGACGGCTCTGGTTATTGATTTTAAAAGTGTGGCTATTGGAGAAGCCTCCGGGTGCCATTAGAGACCAAAGAAGCTCCCACTGCTTAACATTTATAGGTGCAATCCTACCCTGCTCAAAGATCCTGTGTGGGGTTTTACCCCGTTGACACAGCTGGGTTGAATTACTTTTGAAATGTACACAGTTACTGAATACAGAATGCAATACTTTTAGAATTCCACACCTGGTAGCCACTTTATTAGGTGCACCTTGCTCATACCAGGTTGAACCCCATTTTCTTTCAAAACTGTCTGAATTCTTCAACAATTTCAATTCAATTTATTTCATTTGTATAGCGCCAAATCCCAACAAAGCTCCCTCAAGGTGCTTCACATGAGGAAAGTCTAACCTTACCAACACCTTGAGCAAGCACACAGGCGACACTGGTAAGGAAAAGCTCCCTCTGATGATGTTGAGGAAGAAACCTCAAGCAGACCGGACTCAGAGGGGTGACCCACTGCTTAGGCCATTCTAACAGTTACAGGGTTTTCACAAAGTTTTCACGAAGGTGAAGAAGCATGAAATGGGAAAAAAAAAACAGAATAGCATCAAAATAGCATCAAAAGTGTATTATTGAGATGACCACACAGTCATTGGCAAGGGGGCAGCTCCCTGGGGTGCAGGGCCAGTATTTATCCATCATAGCATCAGTGGGCCTGTCATTCGGTCACCCTGTATTCCAAAAGCAGATTGCAGTGTGCTGCATGAGCTTCAGCCATGGAATCTCATGGTCTCTCGTGGTCAATCCAGCACCCTGTGGTGTGCAGCTGTCAGCCTTGTGCAACGTCATCAGTGCCTAGGACAGAGAGAAAACGAGCAGAATCAGTCGGCTGGAAAAGCTGCACATAAGATATGAGTTCATCAGCAGTAAATCAACAGGGAAGTAGAGAGAGTACTAAGGTGATCGGTGCCCGTTAGCCCTAAGCTTCACCCACAGACCAAGACTTTAGATGAAGTGAGGCTGAGAAACGTTCCATTGCTAATAAGATGAATTAAAGGGATAAGAAGGAGACACTACCATACTATGCCAGTATGCTAGCCATACAAGAGGGAGAACAGATGTGTCTTATGTCTGGACTTGAATGTCTCTACAGAATCTGACTGTTTTGTCTCCATAGGGAGATCATTCCACTAAACAGAGGCAGGATAAGAGAAAACTCTGGGCCCGCAGAGTTTTTATTTGACCTAGGGACACAAAGTAGTCCTGGACCCTGAGAACGCAAAGCCTGAGCCGGTACATAGGGTGTAATTAGGTCAGCTAAGTAGGGAGGTGCTAGTTTGTGAATAATTTTATAGGATAGTAACAGAACCTTAAAATCTGACCTTACAATTCAATTCATGCTCTCAATGTGCCCCATCAATAATCAAGACCACACAATGTATTTCAAATGTTCTATTTCCCACTTCGGGTGAACCTGGTTCCACTGTAGCCTGATTTTCCTGTTCATTGCTAACAACAGTGGCACCCAATGTGGTCTTCATTTGATTGAAGGTTTGACATGCTCTTTGTTTAGAAATGCTCTTCTGCACACTTTGGTTATTTCACTTCTTGGTGTCTTTCCATCCGTTTCAATCAATCTGGGCATTATTCTTTGGTGTTGCCCATTAAAAAGATATTTTTACCAGAGAACCGCCACTCACTAGTTTGTTTTTTTTTTTTCTCTTTTAGACCATTGTCTGTACAGCCTAGAGATGGCTGGGCTTGAAAATCCCAGTCGATCAATAATGACCCATGTGACACCGAGGAACATATCACATTTAAAGTCACTTAAATCACCTTTCTTCCCAATTCTGATGGTTGTTTTGAAATTCAGGAAAACCTCTTGATGATGTCAATGTGTGTTGACTTTCTGCTACTTGGTTGGCTCATTAGATATTTGGTTTAATGAGCAGTTGAACAATTGTACCTAATAAAAGTGGCAGGTGGGTATACAACCCCTGGCAAAAAATTATGGAATCACCAGCCTCGGAGGATGTTCATTCAGTTGTTTAATTTTGTAGAAAAAAAGCAAATCACAGACATGACACAAAACTTTCAAATGGCAACTTTCTGGCTTTAAGAAACACTATAAGAAATCAAGAAAAAAAGATTGTGGCAGTCAGTAACGGTTACTTTTTTAGACCAAGCAGAGGAAAAAAATATGGAATCACTCAATTCTGAGGAAAAAATTATAGAATCACCCTGTAAATTTTCATCCCCAAAACTAAGACCTGCATCATATCAGATCTGCTCGTTAGTCTGCATCTAAAAAGGAGTGAACACACCTTGGAGAGCTGTTGCACCAAGTGGACTGACATGAATCATGGCTCCAACACGAGAGATGTCAATTGAAACAAAGGAGAGGATTATCAAACTCTTAAAAGAGAGTAAATCATCACGCAATGTTGCAAAAGATGTTGGTTGTTCACAGTCAGCTGTGTCTAAACTCTGGACCAAATACAAACAACATGGGAAGGTTGTTAAAGGCAAACATACTGGTAGACCAAGGAAGACATCAAAGCGTCAAGACAGAAAACTTAAAGCAATATGTCTCAAAAATCGAAAAATGTACAACAAAACAAATGAGGAACGAATGGGAGGAAACTGGAGGAAACTGGAGTCAACGTCTGTGACCGAACTGTAAGAAACCGCCTAAAGGAAATGGGATTTACATACAGAAAAGCTAAACGAAAGGCATCATTAACACCTAAACAGAAAAAAACAAGGTTACAATGGGCTAAGGAAAAGCAATTGTGGACTGTGGATGACTGGATGAAAGTCATATTCAGTGATGAATCTCGAATCTGCATTGGGCAAGGTGATGATGCTGGAACTTTTGTTTGGTGCATGAAAGTCATATTCAGTGATGAATCTCGAATCTGCATTGGGCAAGGTGATGATGCTGGAACTTTTGTTTGGTGCCTTTCCAATGAGATTTATAAAGATGACTGCCTGAAGAGAACATGTAAATTTCCACAGTCATTGATGATATGGGGCTGCATGTCAGGTAAAGGCACTGGGGAGATGGCTGTCATTACATCATCAATAAATGCACAAGTTTATGTTGATATTTTTGACAATTGAAAGGATGTTTGGGGATGATGAAATCATTTTTCAAGATGATAATGCATCTTGCCATAGAGCAAAAACTGCAAAAACATTCCTTGCAAAAAGACACATAGGGTCAATGTCATGGCATAGGGTCAGTGTCAATGAGCAGATCTGATTTGATGCAGGTGTTAATTTGGGGGATGAAAATTTACAGGGTGATTCCATAATTTTTTCCTCAGAATTGAGTGATTCCATATTTTTTTTCCTCTGCTTGGTCTAAAAAAGTAACTGTTACTGACTGCCACAATCTTTTTTTCTTGATTTCTTATAGTGTTTCTTAAAGCCAGAAAGTTGCCATTTGAAATGACTTTAGTTTTGTGTCATGTCTGTGATCTGTTTTTTTTCTACAAAATTAAACAACTGAATGAACATCCTCTGAGGCCGGTGATTCCATCATTTTTGCCAGGGGTTGTATATCAGTGGGTATATATATATATATATATATATATATATATATATATATATATATATATATATATATATATACTCTCCTTTAGTAAAACTCTCCAGAATAAAGTGATTAAGTATGGCTTTAAGAACTTTTCTTTTATGTTCCTTGGAGATGTTTTTAATAATGGAAAGAATTTGACATCAAACAGGGTCACATACGGTAATGTACTCCAGACCAACACATAGTCTGTATTCTCAATTTATGCTTGTTCCTTAAAATCCTTCAACAGCCAGGTTGATAATTTGTTTTAAGGCAGATGTGTCTCAACTGTTTCATACAAATAGTAATGTGGAGCGATGTGGAACAGAGCTCACATGGGTGACGTGACAGTGAGATCGCCTGCTGCGTGTTATGATCTGACAGCCCGTTTCAACCTGGGAGCAGCCTGTCCATGTGCACGCGTGCACTTGCTTGTTGCAGCCCATCGCCACAGTCAATCAATCAACTTCAATCAACTTTTTTCTTATATAGCGCCAAATCACAACAAACAGTTGCCCCAAGGCGCTCCATATTGTAAGGCAAGGCCATACAATAATTATGAAAAACCCCAACGGTCAAAACGACCCCCTATGAGCAAGCACTTGGCAACAGTGGGAAGGAAAAACTCCCTTTTAACAGGAAGAAACCTCCAGCAGAACCAGGCTCAGGGAGGGGCAGTCTTCTGCTGAGACTGGTTGGGGCTGAGGGAAAAAACCAGGAAAAAGACATGCCGTGAAGGGGGGCAGAGATCGATCACTAATGATTAAATGCAGAGTGATGCATACGGAGCAAAAAGAGAAAGAAACAGTGCATCATGGGAACCCCCCCACAATCTACGTCTAAAGCAGCATAACCAAGGGATGGTCCAGGGTCACCCGATCCAGCCCTAACTATAAGCCTTAGCGAAAAGGAAAGTTTTAAGCCTAATCTTAAAAGTAGAAAGGGTATCTGTCTCCCTGATCTGAATTGGGAGCTGGTTCCACAGGAGAGGAGCCTGAAAGCTGAAGGCTCTGCCTCCCATTCTACTCTTACAAACCCTAGGAACTACAAGTAAGCCCGCAGTCTGAGAGCGAAGCGCTCTAATGGGGTAATATGGTACTACGAGGTCCCTAAGATAAGATGGGACCTGATTATTCAAAACCTTATAAGTAAGAAGAAGAATTTTAAATTCTATTCTAGAATTAACAGGAAGCCAATGAAGAGAGGCCAACACGGGTGAGATATGCTCTCTCCTGCTAGTCCCCGTCAGTACTCTAGCTGCAGCATTCTGAACCAACTGAAGGCTTTTCAGGGAACTTTTAGGACAACCTGATAATAATGAATTACAATAGTCCAGCCTAGAGGAAATAAATGCATGAATTAATTTTTCAGCATCACTCTGAGACAAGACCTTTCTGATTTTAGAGATATTGCGTAAATGCAAAAAGGCAGTCCTACATATTTGTTTAATATGCACTTTGAATGACATATCCTGATCAAAAATGACTCCAAGATTTCTCACAGTATTACTAGAGATCAGGGAAATGCCATCCAGAGTAACGATCTGGTTAGACACCATGCTTCTAAGATTTGTGGGGCCAAGTACAATAACTTCAGTTTTATCTGAGTTTAAAAGCAGGAAATTAGAGGTCATCCATGTCTTTATGTCTGTAAGACAATCCTGCAGTTTAGCTAATTGGTGTGTATCCTCTGGCTTCATGGATAGATAAAGCTGGGTATCATCTGCGTAACGATGAAAATTTAAGCAATACCGTCTAATAATACTGCCTAAGGGAAGCATGTATAAAGTGAATAAAATTGGTCCTAGCACAGAACCTTGTGGAACTCCATAATTAACTTTAGTCTGTGAAGAAGATTCCCCATTTACATGAACAAACTGTAATCTATTAGACAAATATGATTCAAACCACCGCAGCGCAGTGCCTTTAATACCTATGACATGCTCTAATCTCTGTAATAAAATTTTATGGTCAACAGTATCAAAAGCAGCACTGAGGTCCAACAGAACAAGCACAGAGATAAGTCCACTGTCCGAAGCCATAAGAAGATCATTTGTAACCTTCACTAATGCTGTTTCTGTACTATGATGAATTCTAAAACCTGACTGAAACTCTTCAAATAGACCATTCCTCTGCAGGTGATCAGTTAGCTGTTTTACAACTACCCTCTCAAGAATCTTTGAGAGAAAAGGAAGGTTGGAGATTGGCCTATAATTAGCTAAGATAGCTGGGTCAAGTGATGGCTTTCTAAGTAATGGTTTAATTACTGCCACCTTAAAGGCCTGTGGTACATAACCAACTAACAAAGACAGATTGATCATATTTAAGATTGAAGCATTAAATAATGGTAGGACTTCCTTGAGCAGCCTGGCAGGAATGGGGTCTAATAAACATGTTGATGGTTTGGATGAAGTAACTAATGAAAATAACTCAGACAGAACAATCGGAGAGAAAGAGTCTAACCAAATACCGGCATCACTGAAAGCAGCCAAAGATAACGATACATCTTTGGGATGGTTATGAGTAATTTTTTCTCTAATAGTCAAAATTTTGTTAGCAAAGAAAGTCATGAAGTCATTACTAGTTAAAGTTAATGGAATACTCAGCTCAATAGAGCTCTGACTCTTTGTCAGCCTAGCTACAGTGCTGAAAAGAAACCTGAGGTTATTCTTATTTTCTTCAATTAGTGATGAGTAGAAAGATGTCCTAGCTTTACGGAGGGCTTTTTTATAGAGCAACAAACTCTTTTTCCAGGCTAAGTCAAGATCTTCTAAATTAGTGAGACGCCATTTCCTCTCCAACTTACGGGTTATCTGCTTTAAGCTACGAGTTTGTGAGTTATACCACGGAGTCAGACACTTCTGATTTAAAGCTCTCTTTTTCAGAGGAGCTACAGCATCCAAAGTTGTCTTCAAAGAGGATGTAAAACTGTTGACGAGATACTCTAACTCCCTTACAGAGTTTAGGTAGCTACTCTGCTCTGTGTTGGTATATGACATTAGAGAACATAACGAAGGAATCATATCCTTAAACCTAGTTACAGCGCTTTCTGAAAGACTTCTAGTGTAATGAAACTTATTCCCCACTGCAGGGTAGTCCATCAGGGTAAATGTTATTCAAAAATGATCAGACAGAAGGGAGTTTTCAGGGAATACTGTTAAGTCTTCTATTTCCATACCATAAGTCAGAACAAGATCTAAGATATGATTAAAGTGGTGGGTGGACTCATTTACTTTTTGAGCAAAGCCGATAGAGTCTAACAATAGACTAAATGCAGTGTTGAGGCTGTCATTCTCAGCATCTGTGTGGATGTTAAAATCGCCCACTATAATTATCTTATCTGAGCTAAGCACTAAGTCAGACAAAAGGTCTGAAAATTCACAGAGAAACTCACAGTAACGACCAGGTGGACGATAGATAACAACAAATAAAACTGGTTTTTGGGACTTCCAATTTGGATGGACAAGACTAAGAGACAAGCTTTCAAATGAATTAAAGCTCTGTCTAGGTTTTTGATTAATTAATAAGCTGGAATGGAAGATTGCTGCTAATCCTCCGCCACGGCCCGTGCTACGAGCATTCTGACAGTTAGTGTGACTCGGGGGTGTTGACTCATTTAAACTAACATATTCATCCTGCTGTAACCAGGTTTCTGTTAGGCAGAATAAATCAATACGTTGATCAATTATTATATCATTTACCAACAGGGACTTAGAAGAGAGAGACCTAATGTTTAATAGACCACATTTAACTGTTTTAGTCTGTGGTGCAATTGAAGGTGCTATATTATTTTTTCTTTTTGAATTTTTATGCTTAAATAGATTTTTGCTGGTTATTGGTGGTCTGGGAGCAGGCACCGTCTCTACGGGGATGGGGCAACGACGGGATGGCAGGGGGAGAGAAGCTGCAGAGAGGTGTATAAGACCACAGCTCTGCCTCCTGGTCCCAACGCTGGACAATCACAGTTTGGAGGATCCAAGAAAATTGGCCAGATTTCTAGAAATGAGAGCTGCTCCATCTAAAGTGGGATGGATGCCGTCTCTCCTAACAAGACCAGGTTTTCCCCAGAAGCTTTGCCAATTATCAATGAAGCCCACCTCATTTTTTGGACACCACTCAGACAGCCAGCAATTCAAGGAGAACATGCGGCTAAACATGTCACTCCCGGTCTGATTGGGGAGGGGCCCAGAGAAAACAACAGAGTCCGACATTGTTTTTGCAAAGTTACACACCGATTTAATGTTAATTTTAGTGACCTCCGATTGGCGTAACCGAGTGTCATTACTACCGACGTGAATTACAATCTTACCAAATTTACGCTTAGCCTTAGCCAGCAATTTCAAATGTCCTTCGATGTCGCCTGCTCTGGCCCCCGGAAGACAATTGACAATGGTTGCTGGTGTCGCTAACTTCACATTTCTCAAAACAGAGTCGCCAATAACCAGAGTTTGATCCTCGGCGAGTGTATCGTCGAGTGGGGAAAAACGGTTAGAGATGTGAACGGGTTGACGGTGTACACGGGGCTTCTGTTTAGGGCTACGCTTCCTCCTCACAGTCGCCCAGTCAGCCTGCTTTCCCACAGTGATATATGTTTTTATTTAAATCCACATGGTGACAGCAAACAGACACACGCGGCACTGGCATAAACAGATGTGAGAGGACCCATTATATTTCAGTGGTGATCCAGGTGTTTTTGTCTGTAGCTGAGAAACAAATACATATTTAGATTTTTTTTTTTTTTTTTTTTTTTAATAGAAACATGAATGAGTACCCACAAAAGCAGTCTATTGTGGTCCAAATAGGTTTGGAAGATGTATATATATTCTACTGAGTGCCAATCTGGTATCAAAATTACATTTTTTATCTTTTTTTTTTTTATATATATATATATAATTTTAGTAACTTTTTGTGTCCCTTTTAAAAGGACACACTGCAGAGGCATTGGTGCGTTTGATGTCTCTGGCTGCTGTTAGAAACAATCACATGGTTTACTGCACACCGCACTGTGACTTCTTGGCTGGAGTGCCAGAATGTGTTGTGAAAGCAGTGAGAGAGTGGTAATCTGGAAATATAACCAGCACATCTGACAGTCCTCTGAATTTATAAGGCAGATCTTTTAGCAGCAGGGTGCCAAGTGATGCCCTGGTGATGCTCCAAATATTTGACCACTTTGCACTAAAAGGTTTAAAAATGTAAGCAAATCAAAGCAGAAAGCCATTGGCTTTAGGGCCAGAAAACAATCTGTAACTGCTTCATAAAAAATAGTAGATTCTTTGAAAATCAATCACAGTGCATCGCAATTAGTATTTTTATATCCTGTTTACAATATAATAACTGATCCTTTGTCATGCCACCTGCTGTAGTTTGGGCACAGATACCTCATATTTCTGTAAACTACAGAAGAATGATAAGTCCGTTCATATCAAGTTGGAGGCAAGACTTTTGTGATGTACAGCACAGTAATGATAATAACAGCAATTATTATAATTCAGAGGAAGAATTTGTTATTGCACCTGTTCCCCCAACCCAACACACACAGTTTGTGTAGAAATATCGGTAACACTTTATATTAACTGCACGCTATAAAGCATTAGTAAAGCATTTATAAAGTGTAAGTAAATGCTAAAAAACTACTTGTAAAACATTTACAAAGCATTCTTTTTTATTAGCTACTCATTGGTAAGAACATAAATAGATGGCTTAATAATTATTAATAACAAAATATGTAATGTCTTTATAAAACATTTTGGTGATTCTACGGTAACGGAATTATGATGACGGGAAAATCTGGCCATATTTTAGCTCCCCATTAAAAATGTGCTCCGATTGTAATTCCGTTACCATAGAATCGCCCATTTATGAATGATTTTTTAATTCTCTTTAAACCATTTAAGAAAAGTCAATCATTAATAGTTCATCATTTACAAATGTAAAGTCAGACACTATTCATTAGTGATAAAAATACTTTACAAATCATATTTTTATTGTCTTTACATTTTTTACTCACAAATTATTAAGCCTTTACTAAGCATTAATAAACCATTAATTGATGCTCAATGTATCAGTTATAACATTTGTAAAGACTACTTATCCTTATTCCTCAATACTATATGTATCATTTGTTAATAATGTACAAAGCTCAAGTCTCTTTACCCATCACTATAAGTATGCAGTTTAAAGACTTTATCTATGTACGAATTCTTCTTTCAATGTACAAATAAGCCTTAACTGAGCATTAGTTAAGCATTTGTAATATCCTTGTGGTGATTAAATTTGTTTTATAACTCATTTGTAAATGCTTAATATATTTTAATCACAATATCAAACAGTTGACCAATTCACTTAAATATGCCCATTTATAAATGCTTATCAATGCATTAGTAAACTTAAAAATACTATTATAAAGCCTTTACAAGTTGTTAGTAAAGTATTTGGTGTGACCTTAACTAAAGTGATGCTTAAATTTGCATTATAACTCATTTGTAGATGCTATTTATATGTGTTACGCAGAGTCACCAACAGTTGACCAATTCACTTTTATATATCCATTCATAAATACTTATCAAAACATATTTTGTTTTGAGGAATTGGTAAGGCAGTATTAGATGAGGAGTGTGGGTTTATTCTTCGCAAAATGTTAAAGTGGTGTACGGTTAGGAGGTGGTGTCGATTTGCAAGTAACTGCGCCACCATTAGTTGCTAACCAATAGCTAAATGTGGGTTCAGAACGGGTCGCCATTAGCCACTAAGCAATAGAGCCTAATCAGCTAACTGGTATTAACTAAACTAACGAGGTTTTACATCCGATGATATAAATTCACATCGATAAGTGGATAGCTTCTCGGACGGAAACAAAGTGTCCGCTTGATGATTTTCAACCTTAGAATATTTTAAGCAGTTACATTTGGTACAACAAATGCAGCTTTAGCCTAGCTTTCACTAACACTTACGCACTAGCTGATTAACCATTGTTTTAGGCGAAGTGTCCACTGGAAGTGTGCATGAGAATGCCAGTGATTAAGCAACATTAATCCAAATGGGCCGAAAAACAGTTCAAACCAGTTTTTCATTTTAATATTTCTCCTCGGACGCACGTCAACAATGAGAACAGAAACAGGAAGTGTTGTAGAACATCTTCCTCACCATTTTAATTTGTTGAACAATTGTGTGAGCCGCTGCCATCTGGTGGCGATATAGTATCATTTGCACTTGGTGTTGCAGCCATTTGTCGGTGAGGTAAGTAAAATCACATCTTATTTGGTTTGAAAAAACATTAGGTTTATATTCCTAGAAACGACTGGGTGCTTAAAATTAAGAAATTTAATTAATAAAACACAAAATAAATAAACCTCTCCTGGAACCATCACCTTATCATGGTGAAGAGGTCTGTGTGCCCCTATGAACCTGACAGCTGTGTTGTCTGGAACCTTTGTTCTCCTGGTAGGGTCTCCCATGGCAAATTGGTCTCAGGTGAGAGGTCAGACTAAGAATGGTTCACAAGACATCAGGATAGAACGAGGTAGAGGAAACGTGACCCAGCCTGGAGGAAGCCAGGGGCCCTCATTTGGAGACAGGCCTGGATGTAGGGCCCGTCAGCGAGCACCTGGTGGCTGGGCTTGCCACAGAGCCCAGTCGGGCACAGCCCGAAAAAGCAACATGGACTTTCCATCTCCACCCTGTGGGCTCACCACCCACAGGGGAAACTGTGTGTGTCAGGTGCACTGTCCTTTGGCTGGCAGTGAAAGTCGAGGGCCTCGACGGACCAGACCCGGGCGGCAGGGGCTAGCTCTGGGGGTGTGGAATGTCACCTCGCTGTGGGCAAAGGAGCCGGAGCTCGTGCGAGAGGTGGAGCGATACCAGTTAGATCTGGTGGGTCTCGCCTCCACACACAGCCTTGGCTCCGGAACCACGCTGCTTGATAGGGGTTGGACCTTATTCTTCTCTGGAGTTGTCCACGGGGTGAGGCGCCGGGCAAGTGTGGGGATACTCATGAGTCCCCGGCTGAGTGCAATATATTGGAGCTTACGCCAGTAGACGAGAGGGTTGCCTCCCTGCGTGTTTGGGTGGCAGTTGGAAAAACTCTGTTGTTTGTGCATATGCACCAAACAGCATTTTGGAGTATCCGGCCTTCTTGGAGTCCCTGAATGGAGTCCTGTATGGGGCTCCAGTGGGGGACTCCATTGTTCTGCTGTGGGACTTCAACGCACACGTGGGCAATGACAGAGACACCTGGAGAGAGCAGGTAGCAGCTAAAGGAACAGAAGAGGAATGTGATGAACAAATAATAGGTGCAGAGAGAAATTGTTGTTGTGGGATTCTTAAACGGTTTATAGAGAATTAAAAAAAATTATAAATGTTTTATGAAGACATTACATGTTTTGTTATTAATAATTATTAAGCCATCTATTTATGTTCTTAGCAATGAGTAGCTAATAAAAAGAATGCTTAATAATTTGTGAGGAAAAATGTATAGACAATAAAAATATGATTTGTAAAGTATTTTTATCACTAATGAATAGTGTCTGAGTTTATGTTTTTAAATGATGAACTATTAATGATCAACTTTTCTTGAATGGTTTATAGAGAATTAAAAAAATAATTTAAAAATGTTTTATAAAAAACATTACATATTTTGTTATTAATAATTATTAAGCCATCTATTTATGTTCTTACTGATGCTTTGTAAATGTTTTAAAACCAAAAAAGACTGCTTTGTAAATGTTGTACAAGTACTTATTAAAGCATTTACTTACACTTTATAAATGCTTTACTAATGCTTTATAGCATGCAGTTAATATAAAGTGTTACCGAAATATCCACTAGATGAAAAAACATAACTAGATGCTTTAACTTCTAAATATCATTACAATGGCTGTCCGGATACCACACATACACATTAATGACATGAAACACACTTAAATAATCTGTTGATATATTTTCCACCTCTGAAATGATTAAAAGTGACAAGCAGTAGACATATTTTTGTAAGATGGGATAAATAAGTAAAACACGTATTGAACACATCACGAATTTTATCTATATATGTAAGGATTAAACAACGAGAAACCGTGCATTATATGGTTTGAATGTATGACGCGGAGTCTAAAACACTCCACGAAGTGCATTCATACTGTATAATGCACAGCTTCAAGTTGTTTAATCCGCTTACACCATGGTCCCACACAGTGAGCTAAAACACAAATATTTATTTAAGTTAACTTTTTCATGTTCTCTTCTTCTTTCCATCTTCAATCTTGTCCAGTTCGTCCGATGTTAAATCTCTCTGCCGTTGCATTTGCTGTTCTTCTCGTTTGCTCTCCTCCTCTTCCCATTGCTCAAGCGTTTTATTTTGGCCAAAAATATTAAAATTCACTTGGAAATCTGTTTCTGTCATTCACCTGTCAAAACACAGCTGATCTGTGCCAACTGATTTGTGCGTTGCTGTGGTGATGACCAGAGCGGAGTGATATTATAGTGACTTAACTCGGCGAACAACATGTGCGTATACACAAAAATAATGCACACCAGATAGACATGGAATATATACTGTAATTTTATATATATATATATATATATATATATATATATACCGTATTTTCTGCACCATAAGGCGCACCGGATTATAAGGCGCGGCCTCAACCCTGACAAAAGGCGCACGCTAAAACATATAGTCTACCAAAAAAAAAAAAAAAAAAAAAGGTCACGAAAGCAAAACGGTGAGTTTATTTGAACTTTTTAACAACTTTGAACTACCGGTAGTCAACAATATGGTACTCACATTATTTTTTATTATGCTTCTGTCACAAATCCATCGAAGTCCTCATCTTCTGTGTCTGAATTGAACAGCTGGGCAATTTCGCCATCAAACACGCCAGGTTTCCGCTCATCTTCCCTCTCATTGCTGTCGTTTTTGCCTTCAGCCGAATGGTGACTATAGAGACGCTTCTCCTGGCTGTTCTTTGTTCAATGACCCATTGCTCGAGTTGGTCTTCTAGCTGTGGCCACCTCGCTTTGTTTCCACGGAAACTCCATTTGGTCTTTTTAACTCGGCACAGTTCATTTTCTTGTTTCCTCTCGCAGCTGCTCTATTCCCATGAACAACCGCGTAACTGATAGCCTGCAGTTTGAATTGTGCCTCGTAAGCATGACTCTTTGCTGGCGCCATTTTCGGGGGTCCTTAGACAAACAAATGTTGTTTTGCAGATACCTGTAGTATACGGTAACTACCGGAGGAGTGGCGGAGGTAAGTGTACGTACCACGGACTCACGGACTCTTCTCTGATTGGTTTATCGCTGGCAGCGTATGTACTCTACGCTCCCAGCGTACGTACTTTACGTATTACGTAATGTTCTCCGATTGGTTTATCGCTGCCAGGGTACGTACTCTACGCTGCCAGCGTACGTACTTTACGTATTACGTCCTTGTGTCAGCGGGAAATGGTCCGATATTCCGACAGTCAAAGACAACGTCGGTCGTTTTTACAGATTTTGGAATTCAGTGCGCACATAAGGCGCACCGGATTATAGGGCGCACGGCCGATTTTTGTGAAAATTTAAGGCTTTTAGGTGCGCCTTATGGTGCAGAAAATATGGTATATATATATATATATATATATATATACACACACACACACACACACACACACACTGAGCATAAGTATTTGATCCACTTTCGATTTTTGCAAGTTTTCCCACCTACAAAGAATTGAGAGGTCTGTAATTTTTATCGTAGGTACACTTCAACTGTGAGAGACAGAATCTAAAACAAAAATTCAGAAAGTCCCAGTACTTTGCATTTCATTGCATGAAATATGTTTTTGATACAATAGAAAAACAGACCTTAATATTTAGTCCAGAAGCCTTTGTTTGCAATAACAGAGTTCAGATGTTTCCTGTAGTTCTTGACCAAGTTTGCACACTGCAGCAGGGATTTTGGTCCACTCCTCCATACAGATCTTCTCCAGATCTTTCAGGTTTTGAGTTTCAGCTCTCTCCAAAGATTTTCTGTTGAGTTCAGGTCTGGAGACTGGCTAGGCCACTCCAGGACCTTAGTTGCATTGGCTGTGTGTTTCAGGTCATTGTCATGCTGGAAGACCCAGCCATGACCCATCTTCAATGATCTTACTGAGAAAAGGAGGTTGTTTGCCAAAATGACCGGTCCATCCTCCCTTCAATACGGTGCAGTTGTCCTGTCCTCTTTGCAGAATAGCAGCTCCAAAAATGATGTTTCCACCCCCATGCTTCACGGTTGGGATGGTGTTCTTGGGGTTGTTCTCATCCTCCAAACACAGCGAGTGGAGTTGATATCTAAAGGCTCTATTCTGGTCTCATCTGAACACATGACCTTTTCCCATGCCTCCTCTGGATCATCCAGATGGTCACTGGCAAACGTCAAACAGGCCTGGACATGTGCTGGCGTGAAAAGGGGTACCTTGTGTGCCCTGCAGTATTTTAATCCATGACGGTGTAGTGTGTTACTAAAGTAATCTTTGCGACTGTGGTCCCAGCTCTCTTCAGGTCACTGACCAGGTCCTCCCATGTAGTTCTGAGCTTTCTCAGAATCATCTTTACCCCACAAAGTGAGATCTTGCATGGAGCTCCAGACTGCAGAAGATTGACAGTCATCTTGTGTTTCTTCCACTTTCTAATAAATAATCATAACAGTTGTTGTCTTCTCACCAAGCTGCTTGCCTGTTGTCCTCTAGTCCATCCCAGCCTTGTGTACATCTACAATTTTGTCCCCGGTGTCCTTAGACAGCTCTTTGGTCTTGGCCATGGTGGATAGGTTGGAGTGTGATTCACTGAGTGTGTGGACAGGTGTCTTTCATACAGATAACGAGTTCAAACAGGTGCAATTAATAGAGGTAAAGAGTGCATAATAGGAGAACCTCTTAAAATTATTAAAAATTAAAAATTAACAGGTCTGTGAGAGCCAGAATTCTTACTGGTTGGTAGGTGATCAAATACTTATTTCATGCAGTAAAATGCAAACTAATTATTTAAAAATCATACAATGTAATTTTCTGGATTTTTTGTTTGCTTGTTTGTTTGTTTTTTTTGTCTCGCACAGTTGAAGTGTATCTAGGGGAGGTGATGGTCTTGTGGTTAAATATTGGGCTTCAGACCAATATCCTCAGTTCAAATCCCAGCCTGACCGGAAAATCACTAAGGGCCCTTGGGCAAGGTCCTTAATCCCCTAGATGCTCCCGGTGTGTAGTGAGTACCTTGTATGGCAGAACCCTCACATCGGGGTGAATGTGAGGCATTATCTGTAAAGCGCTTAGAGCTGATGCAGATGGAAAGTACTATATAAATGTAGTCCATTTACCTACGATAAAAATTACACACCTCTCCATTCTTTGTAGGTGGGAAAGCTTGCAAATTCCACAGTGGATCAAATATTTGTTTTCCTCACTATATATATGTGTGTGTGTGTGGGGGGGGGGGGGGGGGATTTCTCTTCTGAGTTCCTCCCCTCAGCCTCATTAGTCAAATTACTTGCTGAGCTAAACGGCTGGAAGGAAAACCTGCAGACACCTGGCTCTTCACGGTAAATAGTTCCCATCCCAGGCCCAGATTTGGACCAGAAATCAGAGCCCAGTCAGATGTTCTGAGAGGCTGAAACACTGAAATAGGCAGCAACTGGTCAAATACCACCAGCTGAGATTGTATTTAAGTCAAAGAATCTCATTTCACATCAAAGAAAACTCACAAGGATCAGTGCAACAAGATCAGTGTGTATATATGGAGTCATACTGTGAGTCCTGTTCCTGTATACTAATTGCTGCTTCTCTTACACTGAAGACTACATTTTGTTCTTGCTATCTAACAGAACAAAAATCACCCGGGGCGCTGTGGAATGTGTGCATTTTTTTCCACTTTGGGTCAGGCCTGATGCATTCATTGATACAGGACCAAAGTACATACAAAGAGAATGTTTTATTCATGAGGAGGAGAGTTTCACCTCAATAGAGATGGGAGCCGGCTGATGAGGTCATTCACTGCAGCTTTTATGATAGCACCCTCTCTTTCTGCATCTTTGGTGTGATATTCTCTTTTATTTATTTCATCCAGCTGCCTAAAAAAGAGCCCTTCTGCAGAATGGATGATGACATCATTACAGTGGCATAAAAACGTTTGGGCATCCTTTGGCTGATTCACATTCAGTTTTTTACAACATCAAATTTTAAAAATAGAGAAGAATCCATGCTTCTCTATCATAAAATGTGTAAAAGTATGCTCTTTAAAGTCACAGTGAATACAATTTTCAACAAAAAGTATTTAAATGAGTAAAACTATCAAAGCCAAAATAATGGAACCCATAAGGACGAGCACCCTCGAATATAACACAACTAGTAAATCATCACTTATACAAACAGGTTTCTTTTCTGAAGTTAGAGGTGGGATTCAGAAACGATTCCAAGTTAATGAATATGTGTTCAGCTACTTTTACATCAATTATTAAAGCCACAGTGTGTAGAATTTAGTGTCATCTTGTCGTGAGAATGCAGATTAGATTATGCCATCACCACTATCAATTCTGTCCACATTTTTGCTTTTTTGGTGCCTCCTTGCTTTCGCTTGTGGTAAGCAATATGACTGATCATCCATTTAACAAAAATCTGTGTTTTATACTTGTTAACTCACACTAGCAACTAGTAGATAGTGTACAGGGGAACATCTGCTCTCCTCTTCTTTTTTCTTCATTCATCTGGGCGCATTGCAAAATGGGTAAGGCAGAGTAAGTACTGTATGTCCTTTTAGGCTACTGTATTAACATGGTACTGTAACACAGCAGCCTCCGTGAGGTGGAAAACATATCATTCCTTGTTGCAGGTACATGCTAATGAACAGATGGTCATGAATGCTATATTCCATTTCTTCATAAAGTTTTGCGTTGGTGTGAGCAATAAAAATTATAGCCTGCTTGTTACCTCAGTAATCATGGACAAGGTGAGTCCCTGACTATTGAAGACCTATGCGGCTGAACTTGGAGAACGGCTACAAAGTATCTTCAACCTTAGTCTACAGCTAGGAAAAGTGCCCACTAGCACAGAAGTCCAAAAAGAAACGACTGCTTGAGTTTAGTTCAGGGAGGCTGGCACTCCTAATCACGACTCTCCAGGTGTCTCTGTCATTGCCCACGTGTGCGTTGAAGTCCCACAGCAGAGCAATAAAGTCCCTCAGTTCTCCAAGAATGCCGAATACTCTGAATTACTGTTCAGTGCATATGCGCAAACAGCAGTCAGAGCTTTCCCATTCCCACCACCTGAAAGCGCAGGGAGGCAATCCTCTCACCTACGGAGTAAACTCCAATGTAACGGCGCTCAGCCGGGAACTTGTGAATATCCCCACACCCACCCGGCACCTCACACCCTGGGCAACTCCAGAGAAGAATAAGGTCCAAGCCCTATCAAGGATAGTGATTCTGAAGCCAAAAATGTGCATGGAGGTGAAACCCACCAGATGTAACTGATAGCACTCCACCTCCCACACAAGCTGTGTTTTTTTTCCCCACAGCGAGGTGACATTTCACACCCTGAGAGCTAGCCTCCGCTGCCCGAGTTTGCTCCATCAAGGCCCTCGACTTTCCCTGCCACCCATGGAACAGCGCACACGACCCCAGCAGTTCCCCTGCATGTGGTGAGTCCACAGGGTGGAGATGGAAAGTCCATGTTGCCTTTTTGGGCTGTGCCCAGTTGGGCTCCGTGGCAAGCCCAGCCACCAGATGCTTGCTGACAGGCCCTTTATCCAGGCCTGGCTCCAGATAGCCATGTCACCTTTCCTCTTCCTTGTTTTTCCATGGATTCACTGTGAACCATTGTTAGTCTGGCCCCTCGCCTGAGACCATTTTTCCATGGGAGACCCTACCAGGAACATGAAGGCTCTAGACAACACAGCTGTCAGGTTCATAGGGGCACACAAACCTCTCCACCATGATAACGTGATGGTTCCCATAGAGGGGAACCATTCATTCATGACTGATGTAAATATAAGATATATTCAGTGACTTTAAAAGATCATGTATCATCTCTTGATTTGTCTAAAGACAACTGGCTGGACAAGCCCAATTCCAATGAAGTTGGGACGTTGTGTAAAATGTAAATAAAAACAGAATACAATGATTTGCAAAACCTCTTCAACCTATATTCAATTGAATACACAACAAAGACAAGATATTTAATGTTCAAACTGATAAACTTTATTGTTTTTGTGCAAATATTTGCTCATTTTGAAATGGATGCCTGCAACACGTTTCAAAAAAGCTGGGACAGTGGTATGTTTACCACTGTGTTACAACACCTTTCCTTCTAAAAACATTTAATAAGCGTTTGGGAACTGAGGACACTAATTGTTGAAGCTTTGCAGGTGGAATTATTTCCCGTTCTTGCTTGATGTATGACTTCAGTTGTTCAACAGTCCGAGGTCTCTGTTATCGTATTTTGCGCTTCATAATGCGCCACACATTTTCAATGGGTGACAGGTCTGGACTGCAGGCAGGCCAGTCTAGTACCCGCACTCTTTTTTTACGAAGCCACGCTGTTGTAACACCTGCAGAATGTGACTTGGCATTGTCTTGCTGAAATAAGCAGGGACGTTCCTGAAGAATATGTTGGATGGCAGCATATGTTGCTCCAAAACCTGGATATGCACTTGTAGATGTAGCGACGAACTGTGTTAACTGATATTATCAATCAATCAATCAACTTTTTTCTTATATAGCGCCAAATCACAACAAACAGTTGCCCCAAGGCGCTCCACATTGCAAGGCAAGGCCATACAATAATTATGAAAAAAAACAAAAAAAACAAATTATGACTATAACTGATATATTATGGACTGTAGATGATGGAATCCCTAAATTCCTTGCAATTAAATATTGAGAAACATTGTTCTTAAACTGTTGGACTATTTTTTCACGCAGTTGTTCACAAAGTGGTGATCCTCACCCCATCTTTGCTTGTGAAAGGCTGAGCCTTTTGGGGATGCTCCTTTTATACCTAATTATGACACTCACGTGTTTCCAATTAGAGGTTCTTTGAGCATTTATCAACTTTCCCAGTCTTTTGTTGCCCCCTCCCAACTTTTTTGAAATGTGTTGCAGGCATCCATTTCAAAATGAGTAAATGTTTGCACAAAAACAACAAAGTCTATCAATTTGAATATTGAATATCTTGTCTTTGTGGTGTATTCAATTGAATATAGGTTGAAGAGGATTTTCAAATCATTGTATTCCCTTATTTACATTTTACACAACGTCCCAACTTCACTGGAATTGGGGTTGTAAAAGTGATCATCTGCATCAGACGCTCAAAGCGCTTTACAAATAATGCCTCACATTCACCCCGATGTCACGGTGCTGCCATACAAGGTGCTCACTAAACACCGGGAACAATAAGGGATTAAAGACTTTGCCCAAGGGCCCTTAGTGATTTTCCAGTCAGGCTGGGATTTGAGCCGAGGATCTTCTGGTCTCAAGCCCAACACCTTAAACTACTAGACCATCACCTCCCCCTTGATAAAGGATAACATCTAACATAACGCTCTCAAATAAGAAGGGAATTTAATCTTTTTTGACAGAGTTATGAATTTTTGAAAATCCATTCAGTGTTAAAGGATAGAAATCGTTCCAATTTTCCAAGATTTGTTTCCTGAGTTTGACCTTTGGCCTTGAAAATTAAATCAGTTCTTGCCTATCAGGATGTGAGTCCTCTGCAAAATTTTCATAATGATATATGAAAAAGTGTGGATTACAGGCTGTTCACAATCAGACAAACAGACTAGAGCACCGCGCTTGTAGGGCAAACCTCCGCCAATATTAGTTTCCAATTCCACAAATTTTTACCTTTGAAAAAAGTTTCAAGGTCAAAGTCCTGTTAGAAGTGACTTTTTTCATAAACTAAATTAGATGTGATCAAATATCAGGAGTATGTATTTAGTTCATGCTCTTGAATCAATGTTATTTTTTTTTTTTGTGGTGTTCTCAGGTTGTTGGGGGTTTTTTTTTTCAACTTTTTTCAGTTTCTGAATTATTTTCAGATCATTTTCACACAACATTGGTTACCTTTACTATGCACAATTTCTCATCGCTTTTTTGGCACTTGGTTTCTGACTGATAACTGAAAGACAGACAAACAGGCATAAAATTTGAACCTCCATCATATTTTCATGGTGTAGGTAAATCCATAACAGAAAATAAGAGTAATTGAGGCAATTTTGATACAATGCAAAATGTACACCAAATGGGCTTTTCAATATTAAATTCAAATATTCATGAAATTCACAGTCCAGATCAGATCCAGATCAAACTTTGTCAGGTGATAGTGAGTGCCAGTCTGCACCTCACTTTCAAATATGAAAGTGATTGGGAAATGTTTGATGAAGATATAATGTAACACATTGAATGGAGTTTAAATGTTAAATTTAAATGGCCGCAAAATCTGTAATCTGGATCAGATCTGGATCAAACTTTGCCAGTCACTTCCAGTCATTCACTTCCAGTCATTTGCCAGCAATAACACCAGATGCGCTTGTAAAGTACAGTTTCTGCGTGTTTTCTTGTGTTTTCTGCCGTGGCTTCAGCATGTTGTCCTCTTGAAATATGTTCAAAGTGTAGCTTGAATGAAATTCTTGTTGATTTTAAATCGTGTTCAGGACAAAACTTGCTAATATTATTGATAAGAGCATGCAGACTGTCAGCAACTGTCGCAGAAAATCATGGTCAATAATCATTAATTATTCATAAAATTACAATAAAAGTACACATCATTCATCATTTAAAAAATGCATCATAGTATAACCATATAAAACTCCTAAATAGCACAGTAAAAGTCATCAAACACCACAATAAAATTGTCAACCAATAAAAATCAAACACTAAAAATAATCATAGTATTCCATTGAAGTAATAACTCTTGGAGCATTTACCACATGATGAGGGAGGCTGTTCCACAAAGTTACCAGCTAATATAAAATATTTTATTGAGTCACATCTGCCTCAAAAATGTGAGATTGACCTCTCAAACATAAATAAACTCTATTTTAGAAAAAAAAATTAGAGCCTGAAAAAAAAAAAATATATATATATATATATATATATATATATATATATATATATAATATATATATATATATATATATATATATATATATATATATATATATATATATATATATATATATATACGAGGTCTGTTAGAAAAGTATCTGACCTTTTTATTTTTTTAAAAAACCTGATGGATTTGAATCACGTGTACTTGCATGAGCCAACCTTGAACCTTCGTGCGCATGCGTGATTTTTTTCACGCCTGTCGGTTGCATCATTTGCTTGTAAGCAGCCTTTGTGTGAGGATGGGTGGAGTCTCTCATCGTTTTTTCTTTGCAAGGAAATGGCGGAACAACTGGAGCAGCGCGACTGCATCAAATTTTGCCAGAACCTGGGCGACAGCCAGGTGGAAACCATTCGGATTATTCAGACGGCTTTCGGTGACAATGCTATGGGCATCACACAGATTAAGGAGCGGTACAACCGGTTTAAAGACATCCACACAACGGTGGAGAGCGCGCCGCACTCCGGGCTGCCATCGACATGCAGAAATGACCAGATCATTTCAAAGTGAACGCTGTGGTGATGTGGGACCATCATGTGACTATCTGAGAAATTGCGGAAGAGGTGGACATCAGCACTTTTTCGGCACATTCCACTGTGACAGAAGATTTTGCCATGAAGAGTTGCAGCAAAATTCATCGGCACGAAGCTGATGGCACAGCAAAAGCGCCTCCGTGATGAAGTCTCACAGGACATGTTGTGACATGCCCAGCTCTTCCACCATTCGGAAGATTCAGACGGCTTTCGGTGGGTTTTCAGTCGTGTGACTATCCGAGAAATTGTGGACGAGGTGAGCATGTCACAACATGTCCTGTGAGGCTTCAACATGGTGGCTTTTGCTGCCACGCTGTTCCAGACATGTGTGATACGTGGGTTGTATCTTGATCTTTCAACCTCACCGGTTGTTTCCAAAACTCTGCAGCAACAACAGTTTGGCACCGACGAAGCATTTTCATTCTGAGTATAGGGTGATTTTGTGAGCTACAAAATGTAAGCCTTTGTAAATTATTCAGAATAATTGATCAAAACCTTTAACCTTATTTTGTGATGTTTGATATTGTCGATTCCAAGTAGAAGTTTATAATACCTGTGAACGAAATTGTGACTGCAGAGCAAAAGACTGGAAGTGAAAAACTCCAAGTCCTCTCGCACATATGCGGCACAACCTCACCCCCCGAGATCAGAAGTTGGGGTTCCATCTCTCTACTTCTATGCCTCCACCCAACTTCATTGGCAGAGGTAAAAATGGCTGCAGCCATATCCAAATAAAAAAAAGAATCAATTACAAATAATGGAAAAATTGGCCATATTTTCAACATTTTACAAATGAAAAACAATTTGTACAGGGAGGACTAGCTTTTATTTACTGGGAAATTATATTGTTCATCTGGAAATTCAGAAATTAAACTTTCATCACTGATTATGTGCTTTTTTTGTAATTTGTTGTGTTACAAGATTCATTGTTTTTGAGTTACTGCTTGCATAAGCTGTGGACTAACTCATCTGCCCACTCATCTACATTTTTGTTGTGCAAACCCGACACTTTTACCATCAAAGACAGTACAGAAGGCCGAATGCTTTTAATTTTTTTTATTGATGTCATTAAAAATAAATTATTTAAAACTTCAAAGATGGTCAAAATCGTTCATGCCGCAGTATGTATTGTGGATTTTCAAGGATAACATTGTATAGCAGACACATAAAAGCTTAATTATGAAGAACATCCATTCAGTTGCTTATCACATTCACAAAAAGGTCTTTTTTCTTTCACAACATCTTCAAATTCTTTCCATTCTCTAAATACTTCAGCCTCACTCTTCAAACTAATTTCCCTTTGAAGTTACTTGATTTCTGTACTGTCATCAGCCTGGTCACAGGGGCGACACTGGAAATGTAAAATGTTCTATCTCAAAGAGAAACCTTGAATTTGTATTTTTCATCTAATATTTCACAGAACGGGAAGAGTGCTGAAAGCATGTGGGGGATAACAAGTGTGAATTAATCAAGTCATTCCCACAAGTAAAGACACATCATTTCCGTTCCACTGTCATTTTTTTTGGAAGGCTGTAAATCTGTCAAATTATTGCATCACTGCAAATGTCACAATTTTTTCAAGCACACTGTTATGTGAGTGCCATCCGTTATGCTGAATAAAGCTGAACTCTCCTTTTACGTGTTTGTCCCAGCACATGTGTGCATTTTGGTGCACGTCAGTTGTTGCATTTTATGGAGTTTATGGAGTTGCTGCGCTGCTCTTTTAATACAAGCTTCCAGCATGACTTATTCCCACTGTCTGCTATCAGCCAGCAGAGATAAATCGGGGCTTGTTGAGTGCTTGCTGAGGCAATAACAGTGCCGGTTATTCTGTTTCTCGATACATTTACCCATCTTATAAGCTGCAACTCTTATTTAAATTCAAATCCCTCATCCTATGGATGAAGGGACAGACAAGATTTAGACATCTTTGCCTGTCTGAGACAGACCTTCTGTGGAGCAGCTGATATGAGAAGAGTGCTTGGTTTCCGTAAAATACTCCAGCAAATAAAAAGGGAGTTTTCAAAGCAAACATATTTAAGTAAAGGAACACTATCACACTTCACAGCTGTGCAGATATTATTATTATTATTGATATTATAATTATTATTATTATTATTATTATTATTATTATTATTATTATTATTGGGCGGGGGGGGGTCATATTCCAATGTGTGTGTTTTTTTTGTTTTTTTTTACAAAGTGCATGCTGTGCAATTTAAAATCAGTGATGCATTCATTCGTGAAGACGCAATCAGTATTTTTTCTGGTATTTTGAGGCTGGTAAGCGAGTCACTCCCCGCAGAAGCCCATGTTAAAATCTACAACTTTACAGCAGAAATAAACATGTTTACAGCATGGTACAAAAAAAAAAAGTTTTGTTTCCTTAGTAATGAATACCGATAGGTCCAATGCGCCACTAGTATTAGATACTAGCTGCTGTGGACTCGACCATTTTTGTTTTCTTCTCAACTTTCTGAGAATTTTATTACAAATATCTTCGGTGATATGGCTTGCCTTGCAGGTAACTATAGTAAATAGAAGACTGTGCACCAGTATTTCAGAGTGAAATTTTAGTATTATTTATGGTCACACTGTTAGCATTAATTAGCAGGTATTGAGAGCTGTATTACGGGAGCAAAACTATTACTCTTCAGTTACTGAGACAATTTTCTGGTCATAGGTTTTAATATAATCCACAAGCTGCCAGCTATGACAACCGCTCCCCATTCCACAAAAATATGAGTTAGGCCCCATAAAAACATAAAATATTTTATCATCCTTGACATCAGAAAAAAGTGGTGAGGGAGGGTGGATGTTTTTTCTCTTAGAAACAGGTACATAGAACGTCATTTCAAACTTGAAAACGATACATACAGCACCTGTATACCAAGTGAGGAACTGAAAACATCAGATATTTTTTAAATAAATCTTGTTTCCATGTTGAATACAGTCACTGCACACTGGCAGCGTGATAAACATGTGTA
Source organism: Thalassophryne amazonica (assembly GCF_902500255.1). Lineage (NCBI taxonomy): Eukaryota > Metazoa > Chordata > Actinopteri > Batrachoidiformes > Batrachoididae > Thalassophryne > Thalassophryne amazonica. Next base: position 62,183,386 of record NC_047116.1, on the reverse strand, counting down.
CTGTGTGTGAATGAAACGTAGCAACTGTCTGTGTGGTTGTCAGTGACAACAAGCCGCAAGTTCCAGTCCCAGCTTGGGCCGTCTTCAGCCAAAGCATATTCGCCACCTAACGAACATGCCAGTTCTTGCACCAGCTGTACTGCCATCAATGAAATTCGCCAAAATAAAAAATACAAAAAAATTATGTGGGCCGATTTCGGCATGCGGGTGGGGATGATAAACTAATGTTTTTTTGTTTTGTTTTGTTTTTTTTTTCTTCTATGGGACTTTAATCAAACATCTGAACCACAGTTAGCCTATTAGCTTTAGTTTGTTTAGCTTCACTTGTTTAGCCATTTATACGTTGGCCAGGAGTTAGGTGGAGTCAAGCACTGCCAAAATGACCACATTTACAGCTACCCATTTGAGTTTCAAACCAACTCTTCAGAAAACCTATTGGTGACATCACAGAGTTAGTATTGTACTATATCTAGTACACTAATATTCGCCCTCCCGCAAAACTTCGGAGAGTTCGCCGCGCTATGAGATCCCAGTAACATTGAGAACTGCATTGAGACGCTCTGATCGGGCTGCACTTTAACTGCTGCACACGGACAACACCATTAACATCGCAACATAAAACTATTTTTATATTGTGCCTAAAACTCTCATGAATATATTCTCTGGGTTTATAGACGTTGTTATTGCATTTGTTTTATGTAAACATGCGAGAATCACACGCTGTCTCTCCCTTTTTTTCAATGGGAGCTGCTGTGAGCTACAATCGCTTCCTGTTCATATCGTTCTGGGGGAAAGTGAAGTTTGCTCTTTAACATCTTGATTATTGTTCTTTACAACACTATTTGTCCTCTTTGTTCCAGACTAATATATATATAATATGTCTGAAATTTGGTTTGCGTTTATTAAATTCCACATAGATTAAACACAGCAGACATGGATTATTTGTTAGAATTGTTTTAGCAAGTTTTCAGGGTATCATGCAGCAGTCTCTTATTAATGTGACAAAAAGTATAAAAAAAATAATTTTTTGTAGTATAATATTCATTTACAATTGTCATCATGTGGATTCTCTATGTTGTTTGACTGCAGCGACTCTCTGGCACGCAAGGGATTATGGGATACGTCAGTAGGGCGAATATAAAGCCTACAATCATCAGGGTAAGCAGTGGCTGATGAAATACCAACCCCAGTCCGCAGCCTGGTGTGTACTTTTGTGGGTGGGGCAACCTAAAATCACAAGCACTTCATTTCATGGCCAAAAACATCTTGTCAGGTTTTTTTCTTAGTGGTGTTTCAAAGTAATATCAGTTTAATTGGATTTGCGTCTAGTGAGGGCTTTTAAAAGAAAGGCAACTCTCTGGTTTCATCCTGCTGGATAACATCAGTAGATTACATTGTTTACAGTTGTGCTGCTGTTTCCCCACATTAATTCTTTAATCAATTCTGGTATCATCTTCGGAAGTGATGTTTGCACAGCAATCATTTTACTGCATGATTACTGACAAAAACTACTTCCTTGTTAAATTGGGATAATTGTGCAGACAGAAAATGGACTGCGTTCTATACCACTTTTCCATCTGAATCAGAAGCAAAGACACAGTACTCTGCCTTCACTCTCACGATCAGTTTCTGTGTTCATTTTTGTGAATGTAACATTATGCTACTGAGCAGTTTCCTAGCATTTGGGAGACTGCCAAAATCCTTAATCATTAAACAAATGCTTAACAATTTGTCATCAACTATTCCACCAAGCTTGTGCAGATCCATCAGTGATGTCAGCAGACTGTTTTGCCCACAGTTTATATCCAGATGCACATTTAATGATTTGGTCCACATGAATCAGTATAATTTGATCAAATGAGTATTAAATGAGTGCCTTCTGCAAAATAAGCCACCGACATGACAGGACAGTTATTTCACAACTAAATATGTGTGCACAATAGTGTGCAGAATACAAGCCAGTTTATAAAAAAAATGGATGGATGGAATTTTCAGAAGAAATTCCTTGCTGCAATGAAAAAACAGAATTTCGTGCTGATTTATCTTCAGTGATGGTTTATGATGGAACACTGGGGTGTGTCCAGCGGCGCTTTGATATTTATATGATGCATAATCTGAGCACACAGTAAGGTGCATGGATCAAAAAAGTTGTATTTAGTCACTTTAACTTAAATAATCCAGATAGTCGTGTCATTCCCTTGAAATGTGGTGTTCACTTGAAACGTGCGCATTGCTATTTAAACAGAGAGTCGTTTTGGCAAATATATCCTCCTATACTTGGTTTTGGGGTGGGGGGGTATTCCCGTTTGGCTGATCTGGTAGTCAGTTGGTCTGAAGAGTGAGAAGTCTGGTGTTTGAAACCCACAGATGTATGTTGCTCATTTACACAAGAAAATGTATCTGTAAAGGAGAAGAACACTATCATAAAAACAGTATGCAGCAGGAATATTAAAGTTGTGTACTTTTCCATCAAGATTTTTTATTATTTTTTATTTAAAATTCAGGAGTTTCATTTGATAATGTACATTCCTGTATGTAATAGCAGAATGTACACACATAATGAACCTGTCTATGTGAAGTGCACCTGAATATAGTGCTGGATGCAGTAAAATCAGAGGAACTCTACACTTTACTTCAGACCAAGTTTTTGTTGATCTCTGATGCAATCAGTTTTTGGCTGCTTCACAATAGGCATTGATTTTAAGACCAACATGTCCATGGGCGCACAAATAAGTAGAAGTACATCTGGTAATTACACAATGTGTGGCGTGATCCTGGACTTTGTGGTTGTTTTCTCCCTCACACTGCTTTGTCATTGAATACGTTCATTGAAAATACCTCTGGTGGATGACACACCTGTTGCTCATCAACCTGCAGTACAAGTACATCTCGATAAAATAGAATATCATTGAAAAATTATTTTTATTTCAGTAACTGAATTCAAAAAGTGAAACTCATATACAGTGGGTACACATCACCATTTTTCTGTTATTTCTAAAGGAGCTATTGACATGAAATTTTCACCAGGTGTCAGTAAAAAGCCAAGGACTCCACACATACAAAGAAACCAAAACAAATATCTACACAAATGAAGTTATGTGTAATTAAATAGAATGACACAGGGAAAAAAGTATTGAACATGTTTACTGAAATGTATTTACTACTTTGTGCAAAAGCCTTTGTTGGTAATTATAGCTTCAAGATGCCTCCTGCTTGGAGAAACTAGTCACTTGCATTGCTCAGGTGTGATTTTGGTCCATTTTTTCCACACAAACAATATTTGATGGTTCTGTGGACCTCTTCTATGAACGCTGATCTTTAGTTCATTCCATAGATTTTTGATTGGATTTAAGTCAGGTGATTGGCTGGGCCATTCTGGTAACTTTATTTTCATTCTTTGAAACCAGTTGAGAGTTTCATTGGCTGTGTGTTTGGGATCATTGTCTTGCTGAAATATCCACTGTTGTTTCATTTTCATCATCCTGGTAGACTTTTATCAAGAATGTCTCTGTACATTTTTCCATTCATCCTTCCTTCAATTATATGAAGTTTGCCAGTGCCGTATGCTGAAAAACAGCCCCACACCATGATGTTCCCACCTCCAACCTTCACTGTTGGTATGGTGTTTTTGGGGTGATGTGCAGTGCCATTTATGGTGTGTATTATGGCCTCCAAATATTTCAGTTATGGTCTCATCTGACCAGACAATATTCGCCCAGTATTTCACAGGCCTATCTAAATGTTGTGCAGCAAACTTTAAACCAGGTTCAACCTTTAAAACAGGTTCAACATGCTTTTTCTTCAGCAATGGAGTCTTGTGTGGTGAGTGTGCATACATGCCATGGTGGCTGAGTTGGCTCTTGGAAAATCTTCTGATCATTCTTTTCACTCCTCCGTCAAAAATCTTGCAAGGAGTCCCTGGATGTGACCGGTTTATGGTGAAATTATGTTCTTTTCACTTTCAGATTATGGCCCCAGTGCTCACTGGAACATTCAAAAATGTAGAAATCCTGTAACCTGTAACCAATACTATCTGTATTTATTGCAACAATAAGGTTGCAAACATCTTGAGAGAGTTCTTTGCTTTTACCCATCATGAGATGTCTCTTGTGTGACACATTGGTGAGACACCTTGTTATAGGCCATCATTTGAGAATGAACTAGCTGATATTAACTTGCACTGACAAGGGACATGAGTGCGTTCTAATTATGGATAGATTTCAGCTGGTGTTTTGGCTTTCTTTAGGTGTTTAATACTTTGTTCCTGTGTCATTTCACATTATTTCACATAATTTATTGACATCTGTGGTTTGATTTCTTTTTTTTTGTATGTGTGGACTACTTGGGTTGTTGCTGACATCTGGTGAAAATGTCTTGTCAGCACCTTTAGAAATATATTTACTGAGAGAAATGATGACGTGTTCAATACTTATTTTACCCACACAGAGTGATATATTTCAAGCATTTATTTCTTTTAATTTTAATGATTATGGCTTACAGCTAATGAAAACTCAGAATTCAGTATCTCAGAAAATTAGAATTTTACATAAGAGCAAAAAAAAAAAAAAAATCACTCAGAAATGTTTGTCTACTGAAAAGTATGCCCAGTACATGGGCAGTAAAGTGCTGCTTTTGATACTGTTGACCATAAAATTTTATTACAGAGATTAGAGCATGCCATAGGTATTAAAGGCACTGTGCTGCGGTGGTTTGAATCATATTTATCTAATAGATTACAATTTGTTCATGTAAATGGGGAATCTTCTTTACAGACTAAGGTTAATTATGGAGTTCCACAAGGTTCTGTGCTAGGACCAATTTTATTCACTTTATACATGCTTCCCTTAGGCAGTATTATTAGACGGCATTGCTTAAATTTTCATTGTTACGCAGATGATACCCAGCTTTATCTATCCATGAAGCCAGAGGACACACACCAATTAGCTAAACTGCAGGATTGTCTTACAGACATAAAGATATGGATGACTCAGATAAAACTGAAGTTATTGTACTTGGCCCCACAAATCTTAGAAACATGGTGTCTAACCAGATCCTTACTCTGGATGGCATTATCCTGACCTCTAGTAATACTGTGAGAAATCTTGGAGTCATTTTTGATCAGGATATGTCATTCAAAGCGCATATTAAACAAATATGTAGGACTGCCTTTTTGCATTTACGCAATATCTCTAAAATCAGAAAGGTCTTTTCTCAGAGTGATGCTGAAAAACTAATTCATGCATTTATTTCCTCTAGGCTGGACTATTGTAATTCATTATTATCAGGTTGTCCTAAAAGTTCCCTGAAAAGCCTTCAGTTAATTCAAAATGCTGCAGCTAGAGTACTAACGGGGACTAGAAGGAGAGAGCATATCTCACCCATACTGGCCTCTCTTCATTGGCTTCCTGTTAATTCTAGAATAGAATTTAAATTTCTTCTTCTTACTTATAAGGTTTTGAATAATCAGGTCCCATCTTATCTTAGGGACCTCATAGTACCATATCACCCCAATAGAGCGCTTCGCTCTCAGACTGCAGGCTTACTTGTAGTTCCTAGGGTTTGTATGAGTAGAATGGGAGGCAGAGCCTTCAGCTTTCAGGCTCCTCTCCTCTGGAACCAGCTCCCAATTCAGATCAGGGAGACAGACACCCTCTCTACTTTTAAGATTAGGCTTAAAACTTTCCTTTTTGCTAAAGCTTATAGTTAGGGCTGGATCAGGTGACCCTTAACCATCCTTTAGTTATGCTGCTATAGACTTAGACTGCTGGGGGGTTCCCATGATGCACTGAGTGTTTCTTTCTCTTTTTGCTCTGTATGCACCACTCTGCATTTAATCATTAGTGATTGATCTCTGCTCCCCTCCACAGCATGTCTTTTTCCTGGTTCTCTCCCTCAGCCCCAACCAGTCCCAGCAGAAGACTGCCCCTCCCTGAGCCTGGTTCTGCTGGAGGTTTCTTCCTGTTAAAAGGGAGTTTTTCCTTCCCACTGTCGCCAAGTGCTTGCTCACAGGGGGTTGTTTTGACCGTTGGGGTTTTTACGTAATTATTGTATGGCCTTGCCTTACAATATAAAGCGCCTTGGGGCAACTGTTTGTTGTGATTTGGCGCTATATAAATAAAATTGATTGATTGATTGACTTTGTCCGGGCTCCTTTTGCATGAAATGCTGCATCAATGCGGCATTACATGGAAGCTGTCAGATGGTAGCACGGCTGAGGTGTTAAGGAAGCCCAGGTTGCTTTGATGGTGGCTTTCAGCTCATCTGCATTGTTGGGTCTGGTGTCTCTCATTTTCTTCTTGACAACACCCCATAGATTCTCTATGGGGTTTAAGTCAGGCAAGTTTGTTGGCCAGTCAAGCACAGTGATACTATGGTCATTAAAACAGGTATTGGTACTTTTGGCGGTGTGGGCAGGTGTCACGTCCTGCTGGAAAATGAAATCAGCATGTCCATAAAGCTTGTCAGCAGAGGGAAGCATGAAGTGCTCTAAAATTTCCTGGTAAATGGCTGTGTTGACTTTGGAATCGATGAAAGAAGTGGACCAACACCAGCAGATGGCATGGCTCTCCAAATCATTGCTGACTGTGAAAACGTTGCATTGGACCTCAAGCAACTTGGACTCTGTGCCTCTCCACTTTTTCCCCAGACTCTGGGACATTGATTTCCCAATAAAATGTAAATTTAATTTCAGCTGAAAAGAGGACTTTGTACCACTGAGCAACAGTCCAGTCCTTTTTCTCCTTAGCCCAGGTGAGACACTTCTGGTATTGTCTCTGGCTCAGGAGAAGTGGCTTGACACAAGGAATGTGACAGTTGTAGCCCATGTCCTGGATACGTCTGTGTGTGGTAGCTCTTGAAGTACTGACCCCAGCCGCAGTCCACTCCTTCTGAATCGCCCCCAAATTTTGGAATTCTCTTTGCTTCACAATCCTCTCAAGGCTGCGCTTATCTCTCTTGCTTGTGCAACTAGAGTGTGACACCATGAGTCTACAATATTGAATTTTTTCACAGTATTCTAATCTTCTGAGATCTTGAATTTTGGGTTTTCATTAGCTGTAAGCCATAATCATCAAAATGAAAAGAAAGAAATGCTTGAAATATATCACTCTCGGAATAATATATGAGTTTTACTTTTTGAATTGAAATACTGAAATAAAATGATGATATTCTAATTTACTGAGATGAACCTGTATATCTACCCTGGGTTTCTCATCCATCTTTGCTAGATCCATTTTACTCAGCGGTACACTTTGGCCTCTGACATCTTTTAAATTTCTAGGTTTTGCTCTCTTATCTTCCTTGTCTTTTTGCCTCAGATAATTTTTGGCCTTTCTCTCAGTCAGCACCCAGATATTAGCTGTCATCAACTCCAGTGGCACTCCACCTGGTTCTATGGCTGTCTGGTTCCTGGCTTCCTCACAGACCTACAGCGCTTCTCCCTCCATGTGCCACTTCAACCCCAGCAGTATCCTTCTCCATTCCAATCATCATCTTGTAAGGAAATTGTTTTTCCTTCTGACATTACTGCCTTTTGCAGTTGAGTGCTCTTGTTGTGGTGCAGATCATAACTGAATAATCTGGCCATCTTGGACTCAGCAGGGGTAGACCCAGTTCATAAGGCTCCTACCCACTACTCGGCCATCATGTACAGCAGTGCTGAACATTCACTGATGACAGTCAAGCCATGACAGATCGTAGAGAAGCTTGAATCTTCGACTGGACTGGGTTGCTTGACGCGGGGACATTTCGCTTCAAATCGTAGAAGCTTCCTCAGCTCAGTTTCTTCTCTACAAGAGTCAAGACAGAAGTCAGACCACCAGAGCAAGAATTTTAGCTGAGGAAGCTTCTGCAATTTGAAGCGAAACGTCCTTGCGTCAAGCAACCCAGTCCAGTCGAAGATTCAAGCTTCTCTACTATGGAAACCACCTGGACAACTGCGAGCCTACACAGAAACCATGACAGATCAGTAAAATCTCATTTGTATGCAAATCTCTGCACTCTAGGATCAGGTAGCGGAGTTCACCCCAGGGGTTCAACCCGTGGCGCCACAGTTGTCGCTTTTGAGCCCGACTCACTTCAACTAAACCAGTCAACACAAGAATCATACGTCTGCAATCCTGAACCCTACTCTGTTTACCTTACTTCATGTAAATCATTTTATTACACTGTTATATCATTTTCAATCAATGTACATTTAACTTAAGCCACAGAACAACTGAAAATAGCTTATCTCACTAGTCTGTTGCAGCATAGCTCACCTGGATGACAACCCTCATCTCCCATATTGCCCTCATATTGCACATTCATCAACAAATTCTAAAAACAAAAAATCATTCCCTGATGCAGGGGTAGGCAGCATCTAAAAGATGGTCTTTACTCCACAAGGATTCTCACCACACTGCAGAATTCACAACCAAATTCCAGATATTGGCTGCTGAATCCCACTGGAATGACACGTCAATGCTAAGTGCATTAATTCATGGCGGACAATAGAAAGGATAAATGAACTGTTAAACATGAACCTGTCTCTGTTGATGAGTTAATTTTATTAACCATAAAAAATGGACAGCTGGTTGCTGTGAAAAGGCCGAAGGGAGGAGTTTATTTCTTCTTGTCAGATCCTTCAGCGAACAGCACGATTTTCCTCTCCTGACTTCACTGACAAACTGTCCTCTCGAGCTCCTACACCCCCTGTTGATACGCCTGTACAAGTTGTCAGGGCCAAATTAACTCCTGAGGAGTGGCAATGTAGAATTGCTGCTGGAGAATACATGTACTTAGGCCTCAAGAGCCACATCTCCAGTAACTGTCCGATTCGACCAAAAGAGAATCTCACCAGCAGACACCGGGCTCTTGGTGAGCTATACCATGTTTTCAGATTGTAATTGTTCCCCAAATCAAATCCTGGCCTTTAGTAGATTAAACTCTTTCCTTTCGTCATTAATAGATTCTGGAGCAGAAGCAAGGTTCCCCAACAAAAATTTCATTCGTCACACTGGTATACCTACTGATCAACTAACTAGACCCATGAATGTTAACGCTCTCGACTGCATGTTTCTCTCCAAGATCACTCATCACACTTCTGTCCTTCTGTTATTCACTTCATGCAACCACCATGAAAATATTAATTTTGTTGTTGTTGTTGTTTTTGGTGTTAGGTCATTCCTGGCGTAGTAAGCACAACTCTCAAATTGATTGATGACCAGTTACATTTCCCAGTGGAGTGATTCATGCATATCAAACTATATGCAATCTGCTATTCCACCAATAGAGGTCACCAAATCTTTATTTCCATCCAAACCACCCAATTTGACTCAAATACCAACAAATCACAACCTAGCTGGGGTGTTTAGTAATGACATGGTATAATCTCTTCCACCTCACTGTCCTTACAACTGTTCCATTGAGCTAATCCCAGGTGCACCATTACCATCTAGTCGGTTGGACAACCTGTCACACCTGGAGAGCGAATCGATTGAACAGTACATTAATGACTCTCCAACTGCAGGAATTATTAAACACTCATCCTCTCTGTTAGGTGCGGGTGTCTTGTTTGTTAGCAAAATGAACATCACGATCTGTCCATGTATCGATTACAGCGGGTTAAGAATAACATAAACATATAAAACGAATATCCACTTACACTCCCCAGTTCAGCTTTTCAGCCCCTCCATGGTGCTTCTATATTCACTAAAGTTGACCATCATAACACCTATCTTTTAGATCACATTAAGAAGGGAGATGAATGGACGACTGCCTTCAACACACCTTTTGGCCACTCTTGTCCAGTGCACCCGCCACATTTCAGGCTTTAGTCATTGACATTCTCTGTGATTTCCTTAACCATTTTGTTTATGTTTCTTTGAATAATAGTCATTTCAATTGAATTCAATTTATTTCATTTATATAGCGCCAAATCACAACAAAGTTGCCTCAAGACGCTTCACACAAGTAAGGTCTAAACTTACCAACCCCTAGAGCAGGACACAGGTGACAGTGGTAAGGAAAAACTCCCTCTGATGATTTGAGGAGGAAACCTCAAGCAGAGCAGACTCAAAGGGGTGATGCTCTGCTTGGGCCATGTTACCGACACAATTGACAAAGCGAATATACAGGAAATTTTGGGAGTCCATGCTGGGACACAGGATGGGAGGCTTGCAGAAGAAGACACCACTCCCATCTCTGGATGGAGCCGCACCTCAAACAGAGAGAAAAAACAGCCATCAGAAAGACAACAAATACAGTATAATTTGTCAGCACTAAGCAACAAGAAAAACAGAAGAAATACTAAGGTGATCACAGGCCACGAACCCTAAGCTTCACTAAAAGACCCAGACTTTAGATAAAGCTGAGGCCACAGACCGCTGCATTTACTAAATGAATTTAAAAGAGTAAAAAGCATAGTAACATACTGTGCCTGTATGCTAGCCACATATGAAAGGGAAAATAAGTGCGTTAAGTCTGGACTTGAAAATCACTACTCCAATTTCAACATTACTATCAAGGCACACAAGTTGACCCCCCCAATTATTTGGGGCTGTATGTGTTGGACTGGGTGTTTAATCCAGTGGTCAAGCTTTGCCACGGTCTCTCAGGATTCACTTTAACTTTCGTGTCTGAAGCTGGTCAACTCCAGTCCCTTGTGCCCTGCAGGTGAACCTCTCCATCCACCCGGCTTGTGGATGGTCAACATGCTTACACTGTTTTGTCAGCTGTTTGATGTGCAGCACTGGAGCCATGGTCTCCTGTACTGGGAGGGCTGTAGACCTGAGGAGCCTTCCTGGATGTCCCACTCCCTCATCCTGGATTCCAACCATCTGCAGCATTTTCATCATGCCCATCTGGACCCCAGCAAAATCCTTCACAGCTGAGGGTGGCACCTTGCAAATTAACAGTTTTACCTTTTTTGCGTCACTGCTTTTGGCAATTGAGTCCCCTCCTTGTGCTATGTCCCCACCCAGAATTGAACTGGGGATCTCTCACATTAGTCAGATGTCTTACTCCACATTGGATCTCAATAAGGAAAAATGCAATGAAATTCTGTAGTTTACAGAAGTTGTCACAATGTTGTACTTACATGTTATAACACAACATTCCCAGAAAACAATTCTGCATTGTCATAACACAATGAGAGAGATCATCATTTTTTTTGTAATGATGATCTCTCACACATCAGTCAAATGAGAAATGGTTCAGAACGATGTGAAAATATATACATTTTATGATCTTCAACTTTGTAGCAACATTTCTGGGAGTCTACAGAATGATGTTGTTGCAATGTCACTTTCTAATGTCATCATTAGTAAAAAGTGATGTGACAATGTACAATTGTTTGCCAGAATGTTGTGGTGTAACAAAAATACAAAATTGTACCAACCTCTGTAAACTCTGTAAGCAAAAGTATGATACAGCAATTTAAATCTCAACCAAAATACAACATTGCATTTCACAATGTGTTTGCCGGGACACGGCATAATTTGCATACAAAATACGTCTACAAAACCAGTGGGCAAATAATTTTACACACAGCAACTGTTGTGTGGGCCGCCAGAAGAGGAGGTACTGCTGGCCCACCACCAGAGGGCGCCCTGTCTGAAGTGCAGGCTTCAGGCACGAGAGGGCGCTGCCGCCCCACAAGAGCGGCCGGGGTGACAGCTGTCACTCATCGGCTATGACAGCTGTCACCAATCATCGGCGCTTCACCCCTAATAAAGGCAGGATGACACCTCCACCACGTCGCCGACATATCGTTCTACCAAGGAGGTAATTTTCTCAGCCTGAGTGTTACTAACGTTGTTTTCAGTAAATACGTTGTTGCAGCTGTCTTCCCGAAGAACCGGCGTATGCCGCGACTGCTTCGCTCTGCATCCCGCCAGATAAGTGATTGACAGTAGCTGCACGAGTGTGGATGAGAGGTGGAGGTGGAATAACCACCATACTTGTTATGGGGTGTACACACACCCACACCTGACTGTTTTTGCTCTTCGCCAGCAGTACCAGATCCGACACGCGGAGACGGTGGCCACCTGGGGGACTCGGAACCTGGCGGCTCCAGTATTCTCCTGGTTCGGTGGCGGAGGAAATCATGTGGTTCCGGTTCTTCTCCAGAGGGACGTCTCCTATCGTCGAGCCTGCCCACACGACACCTTGTTTGATTGACTTTGTATACATTCTATAATCTGCTGTGTGTAGTTGTGGCATTCACAACAGTAAAGTGTCCAAATTTGACTTCTCCTATTGTCCGTTCATTTGCGCCCCCTGTTGTGGGTCCGTGTCACTACACTTTCACAACAGGATATCTCGGCCAGCGTCATGGACTCCGAGGGGCGTCACCCAGCAGTTGAACAGCCAATGGGAGAGCAGGGTGCACAGGCGTCTGCAGGAGGCGTGATTGGTGAGTTGCAGCACATCCTCACCGCCTTTACTGCTCGGTTGGAACTGAGCAAAACATCCTCCTGAACCGCAGGGTGGAGGCTCTCTCCGCACAGGTGGCTGCGAGCGCTCAGGGCGCTGCTGCAGCTCCTCCTCCTGCTGACCCTGTGCAGGACATAAACGTTCCACTGGTCGTTCAACGACCCCTCCCACCATCCCCTGAAGCATACATAAGCCCCCCAGAGCCGTACGGAGGTTGTGTGGAGACGTGCGCGGACTTTCTTATGCAGTGTTCGCTCGTCTTTGCATAACGTCCCATTATGTACGCGTCTGATACTAGTAAAGTAGCTTATGTGATTAATCTGCTTCGAGGAGAGGCACGCGCTTGGGCTACGGCGCTTTGGGAGCGCAGCTGCTTATGCAGTCGACTTCCGCATTGCGGCTGCGAGGTCCGGCTGGAATAATGCTGCGCTCCGCACCGCCTTCGTGAATGGACTGTCGTCGGTCCTGAAGGAGCACCTGGTGGCCAAGGACGAACCGCGGGAATTAGATGGGCTTATCGACCTCGTTGTACGATTAGACAATCGGTTGGAGGAACGCCGTCGGGAACGAGACGAGGGGCATGGCCGGGCACGCGCCGTCCCTCTTCCTTCCGGGTCCGAAAAAGGTCCGCCCTTCCCACGCTCCACGGCCACTACGCTCCGTGTGGCTACAGCTCCCCCTGCTGACGAAGCTATGGACACGAGCAGGGCCACATTCAGACCACCGAATAGACAGAGGAGGCTTCCCCGGGGGGCGTGCTTTGTCTGCGGCTCAATTGAGCATCAATTGAGAGACTGCCTCGAACGGTTAAACACCAAACGCCCACCCCTAGAAACTGGGCTTAGGGTGGGCCAAGACATTCACGTGGGACACACACATATTTCCACACGACTCCCAGTTACAATCCTTAGCGGGGATTTAACCCTTCAGGCCCCCACACTGGTAGACACAGGGTCAGAAGGGAATCTGCTGGACAGCAGATGGGCCAGGGAGGTAGGGCTCCCTCTGGTGGTGCTTCCTTCGCCATTGCAGGTGCGAGCACTGGATGGCACCCTACTCCCTTTAATCACACACAGGACACTACCAGTAACTCTGGTGGTGTCAGGGAATCATCGGGAGGAGATAGAGTTTTTTGTGACTCCCTCTACCTCCCATGTGATTCTGGGGTTCCCATGGATGTTAAAACACAATCCCCGGATTGATTGGCCGTCCAGGGTGGTGGTTCAGTGGAGCGAGACCTGCCATCGGGTGTGTTTAGGATCCTCGGTTCCTCCCGGTTCCCAGGCTAAGGAGCAGGTCAAAGTCCCTCCCAATCTGTCGGCGGTGCCGGTTGAGTACCATGATCTTGCTGACGTCTTCAGCAAGGATCTGGCACTCACCCTTCCCCCGCACCGTCCGTACGATTGTGCCATCGATTTGATTCCAGGCGTGGAGTTCCCGTCCAGCAGGCTGTACAACCTCTCACGACCTGAGCGCGAATCGATGGAGACCTACATCCGGGACTCCTTAGCCGCCGGGCTGATCCGGAACTCCACCTCCCCGATGGGAGCACGTTTCTTTTTTGTGGGCAAGAAAAATGGCAGTCTTCGTCCATGCATTGATTATCGGGGGCTGAACGAGATCACGGTTCGCAACCGATACCCATTGCCTTTGTTAGATTCGGTATTCACCCCCCTGCATGGAGCCAAAATATTCACAAAGCTGGATCTTAGAAACACGGAAGGGAGACGAGTGGAAGACGGCATTCAACACCCCGTTAGGTCATTTTGAGTACCTGGTCATGCCGTTCGGCCTCACTAACGCCCCCACGACATTCCAAGCTTTGGTAAATGACGTCTTGCGGGACTTCCTGCACTGATTCGTCTTCGTATATCTGGACGATATACTCATTTTTTCTCCGGACCCTGAGACTCATGTACGGCATGTACGTCAGGTCCTGCAGTGGTTGTTGGAGAACCGGCTGTTTGTGAAGGGTGAGAAGTGTGAGTTTCACCGCACCTCTTTGTCCTTCCTGGGGTTTATCATCTCCTCCAACTCCGTCGCCCCGGATCCGGCCAAGGTCGCAGTGGTGAGAGACTGGCCCCAACCTACGAGCCGTAGGAAGCTGCAACAGTTCCTCGGCTTCGCAAATTTTTACAGGAGGTTCATTAAGGGCTATAGTCAGGTAGTTAGCCCCCTGACAGCCCTGACCTCACCAAAGATTCCCTTCACCTGGTCGGATCGGTGCGATGCTGCGTTCAGGGAGTTGAAACAGCGCTTCTCGACTGCACCCGTCTTGGTGCAGCCCAATCCCAGTCGCCAGTTTGTGGTTGAAGTGGACGCCTCTGACTCAGGGATAGGAGCCGTGCTATCCCAGAGCGGAGAGAACGATAAGGTTCTTCACCCATGTGCCTATTTTTCCCGCAGGTTGACCCCAGCAGAACGAAACTATGACATGGGCAATCGAGAACTCCTAGCGGTGAAAGAGGCTCTTGAGGAGTGGAGACATCTGTTGGAGGGAGCGTCAGTGCCATTCACGGTTTTTACTGCCAACCGGAACCTGGAGTATATCAGGACCGCCAGGCGGCTGAACCCCAGGCAAGCCCGCTGGTCACTGTTCTTCGGCCGTTTTGACTTCCAGATCACCTACCGCCCCGGGACCAAGAACCAGAGGTCGGATGCCTTGTCCTGGGTGCATGAAAATGAAGTCAAAACCGAGCTGTCGGATCCACCGGAACCCATCATACCGGAGTCCGCAATCGTGGCCACCCTTACCTGGGACGTGGAGAAGACCGTCCGGGAAGCCCTGGCACGGAGCCCGGACCCTGGAACAGGGCCAAAGAACAAACTGTACGTCCCACCAGAGGCCAGGGCTACCGTCCTGGACTTCTGTCACGATTCCAAGCTCTCCTGCCACCCAGGGGTGCGAAGGACCGTGGCAGTGGTCTGGCAGCGCTTCTGGTGGGCGTCCCTGGAGGCCGACGTCCGGGAATACATCCAGGCCTACACCACCTGCGCCAGGGGCAAGGTGGACCACCAAAAGGCACAGGGACTCCTTCAGCCGCTTCCTGTGCCTCATCGCCCCTGGTCCCACATTGGTCTGGATTTCGTCACGGGCCTGCCGCCGTCCCGGGGGCACACCACCATCCTCAATATAGTGGACCAGTTCTCCAAGGCGGCCCACTTCGTGGCCCTCCCGAAGCTCCCGTCGGCCCAGGAGACAGCGGACCTTCTGGTCCACCATGTCGTACGTCTGCATGGGATACCAACAGACATCATCTCAGATCGTGGTCCCCAGTTTTCATCGCAGGTTTGGAGGAGTTTCTGCCGGGAGCTGGGGGCCACCGTGAGCCCCTTGTCTGGGTATCACCCACAGACCAACAGACAGGCAGAACGGGCTAACCAGGAGCTGGAGCAGGCCCTGCGCTGTACTACATCCACACACCCGACAGCTTGGAGTGAACACCTGGCCTGGATCGAGTATGCGCATAACAGCCAAGTGTCCTCTGCCACCGGCCTCTCCCCATTCAAGGTGTGTCTGGGGTACCAGCCCCCTTTGTTTCCTGTGGTGGAGGGAGAGGTCGGTGTGCCCTCAGTCCAGGCCCACCTGCGGAGATGCCGTCGGGTGTGGCGCACCGCCCATTCGGCCTTGTTGAGGGCCCGGACGAGGGCGAAGACCCATGCAGACCGTCGACGGTCCCCGGCCCCCGCATATCAGCCCGGGCAGGAGGTGCGGCTATCTACGAGGGACATCCCCCTCCAGGTCGATTCCCCCAAACTCAAGGACAGGTACATTGGGCCCTACAAAATCCTCAAAGTCCTCAGTCCCGCCGCAGTGAGGGTCCAACTCCCGGCCTCACTGCGGATCCATCCGGTATTTCATGTGTCGAGACTAAAACCGCATCACACCTCACCCCTCTGTACACCCGGCCCGGCGCCGCCTCCTGCCCATATCATCGACGGGGAGCCGGCTTGGACAGTGCGCCGGCTCCTGGACGTCCGTCGAATGGGCCGGGGTTTCCAGTATTTGGTGGCCTGGGAGGGGTATGGACCCGAAGAACGCTCCTGGGTGAAGAGGAGCTTCATCCTGGACCCGGCCCTCCTGGCCGATTTTTACCGTCGCCACCCGGGAGGAGGCGCCCGTTGAGAGGGGGGTCCTGTTGTGTGGGCCGCCAGAAGAGGAGGTACTGCTGGCCCACCACCAGAGGGGGCCCTGTCTGAAGTGCGGGCTTCAGGCACGAGAGGGCGCTGCCGCCCCACAAGAGCGGCCGAGGTGACAGCTGTCACTCATCGGCTATGACAGCTGTCACCAATCATCTGCGCTTCACCCCTAATAAAAGCAGGACAACACCTCCACCACGTCGCCGAGATATCGTTCTACCAAGGAGGTAACTTTCTCAGCCTGAGTGTTACTAACGTTGTTTTCAGTAAATACGTTGTTGCAGCTGTCTTCCTGAAGAACCGGCGTATGCCGCGACTGCTTCGCTCTGCATCCCGCCAGATAAGTGATTGACAGTAGCTGCATGAGTGTGGATGAGAGGTGGAGGTGGAATAACCACCATACTTGTTACGGGGTGTACACACACCCACACCTGACTGTTTTTGCTCTTCGCCAGCAGTACCAGATCCGACACGCGGAGACGGTGGCCACCTGGGGGACTCGGAACCTGGCGGCTCCAGTATTCTCCTGGTTCGGTGGTGGAGGAAATCGTGTGGTTCCGGTTCTTCTCCAGACGGACGTCTCCTATCGTCGAGCCTGCCCACACGACACCTTGTTTGATTGACTTTGTATACATTCTATAATCTGCTGTGTGTAGTTGTGGCATTCACAACAGTAAAGTGTTCAAATTTGACTTCTCCTATTGTCCGTTCATTTGTGCCCCCTGTTGTGGGTCCGTGTCACTACACTTTCACAACAGCATCACTTCAAAAGAAACACAATTCTGTGGAAAAACCACAGACATGGCAACGCTGTTGTCAGTGTTAACATCAGTGTGCACTTAGAGCAATGTGCAGACTTAGTTTGAATTTGGGATTAAACTACATCACTTTTACTCTTTGGATTAGACAAATACTCATTTTTCTCAGTATGATCTAAATTAATCCACTGCCAAGTCAAGTAGGTTTTCTTTAAAACTTGATCATGAGCTGTTACTGGGGCACAACAGATACAGGGCACATGCACCAATAAAAGGGTTCTGGGGCACAGATGTTATACAAATTCTATTCCTTCACACTCCTAATCAGTTTAATTTTGTATCTCCAGTTATACAGCTTCATGAAAAAGTGGTATAGAGGAGGATTTCCTTTCACCAAAACATCAAATCTTGACTTACATCTCAGATGTACCTTCTGGCAAATTGCTGCTTTCAGGTCTTCTTTTTAATAAAACCTTCCTCTATACCACTTCATCATGAATCTGTGTAACTGGGGATACAAAAAGCAAAACATGCACAATGCACAAGTTCTCCTATCATAGCCATAGAAGCTATAACTTCTTCTGTGTTGTCTGGGTGGCTTGGTGGCTTTCCTCACTGTTTTCCTTCTTGCACAGTCACTGTTTTTGAGAACAGTCTACTCCATGCAGAGTTACCATAGAGTGCCATACTGTTTGTATTTCTTCATAATTGATGGAAATAAAGTCCAAGACATATTCAGTAACTTGGAAATGTTCATGTATCCATCCCCTGATTTGTCTGAAGAAAACTGGCAATGAAACTGATTATTTACAGGTATTATTCCAAAGGAGCTGATTTCTTATGCAACCCAGCATCTTGGCTTTTAGATTTTATATTAATTTATATCAAGTTGTAGATATTTGCTTTGCATTTGAGGAGGATAATTTTAGAAATTTTTATATTGACAAGCCTGATTTATGTTTTGTATTTCAAATGGCATAAACAAATTAAAATATATGCAATACCAAGGCGCCAAATACTTTTCATATGTATATGTCGCTAATATGTATATATAGCTTTTCAGCATCTCACCATGTCATTTAGGTCCTTCAGACTTTTTTTTTTTTTTTTTGAGTAAATGCTTCAGGGGAGAATTATTCGTTTATTCATTCATCTTCTACCGCTTAGTCCAATTAAGGGTCGCGGGGGGCTGGAGCCTATCCCAGCAGTCATAGAGCGCGAGGCAGGGTACACCCAGGACAGGACGCCTGTCTGTCGCAGGGCCACAAATAGACAAACAAACACAGACACACACACACACACACCTACGGACAATTTTAAAGAGTCCAATCCACCTAACCCGCATGTCTTTGGATGTGGGAGGAAACCACAGCACCCGGAGGAAACCAGAGCCCTCGGGGGAAACCAGAGCACCCGGAGGAAACCCACGCAAACACAGGGAGAACATGCAAACTCCACACAGAAAGGCCACGGGAACTGAACCCACGACCTCCTCACTGTGAGGCAACAGTGCTAACCACTAAGCCACCGTGCTGCCCCAGGGGAGAATTAGCATGGCTAAAACTTTTCAGTTTCTGGGGGAGCTCTGCCCCCTCAGACCCCCTGCCTTTTTAAACATTTTTTTCTTTTTTTGCCTTTCACATTTTTAAAATGTAGATGTAAATTAATATTCAAAGTTTTCAGCTAGTTGACAGTAGGGCTATACAATATGGCCAAATTATCATATCTCAATATTGTCATATTATTATATTATTATTATTATTATTATATATTATTATTATCATTAGCTTATCTAGCCGGCTGTCGCACCATTTATCGCAGATTATTGAATAGTTGGTTCTTTTCTGTTTGATAACCCACATTAATTCATAACTTTTGTCCACATTTTTTTTTATATGTATTTGTTAATACTGTTATTGTAGGTTTAACTACGCTATTATACTTTATGCACTAATTACCATTTTTGTTTATCTTGTTAACTTGCTAGGTACAGTTGGCTTATTAACGGCTAATTTAGCTCTTCTAACTAACTAGCTTATTTTCGTTATTTACAATTTTATTTTACATGGTGTAGATTTTAATGATTCATCAGTTTATGTGTTCTTTTAAAGATATCAACATATAGTACCTAAGTTCTTAGGTTTCCATTTGATAACATATAGATTATGTTTTTTTATTTTCCTATAGTATGCTAGCAGAGTTACTTTAGATAGATACCAATACACATTACATCATAGCTTCTGTTTCTATAATAAAATACCAGATTTATAGCTTAGCCTACTAACTATAATTTAATTTTACTACTAGTCTACATACTAAATTACCTAGACTACTATCTTCTCCTGTATTAATATTTAGGTTTTAATACCTACTCCTGTATATTATATAGTATCATATTTATTGTATATGTTGTTTATTACCCTTAATATTTAAATATAACTTATATATATATATATGATGTCTTATCTTTCTTATGTCTTATTATTTATTATTATATATACTTTTTTCTTGAGCCGCTTGAGTGGGTAGGGAGAGTTCCCATGGGATAAAAAAAGCTTTTCAACCTACCATCCCTGGTTCTCAAGACCAGGCGCCTAAGTGGCTCTACTCTTTTCTACTCTTCTATTTTACTCTTCCTTTTTAGATATTTAGATATACCTTAGTATACTAATATAGTTCCACCTTAGAAATGGAATATAATATATAAGCTATACCTTACTACATTTTCATGTCAATATGATATACGATATGACTATGATTTGACACAAAGTGCAGCAACAGTGAAAATTAAACATTCTTACACAAAACAGTAATAATACCACACTCATTTTGCACTCATCATAAGGTTAGGACACTCCAAAAGTATTAGAACACTTGGTATTTCACACATTTTAATTTTTTAGTTTATGTCATTTCAAATACAAGAAATACAAAAAATATAAAGAATAAAAATTTCTAAGATTATCTTCCTCAAACTCATACTGAAAGCAAATCTCTAAAACTTGATAATACCTGTAAATAATGATCAGTTTTATTGCCAGTTTTCTTCAGACAAGTATTTGAAATGACATAAACAAGTAAAAATGTGTGAAATGCTAATACTTTTGAGTACAGTTGAGAAAAACTCCATGGCATGTGTATTTTTAAGTGAAATGCATCATCCTGGTGTCACTCAGACAGCAAAATTAAGAGGTTATTTAATCAACAGCTGCCTGCTTGTTTAAAAATCAGAGATAAACACTGCACCGACCAATGCGAGAGTTCGTGTCTTTCAAGCAGGAACAGTGCCAGGTGCAGCACATGGTGCCGCTCATGTGGTATAAATAAAAAATAAACACCAGCCGGTACCTGTGGAACCAGATAGCACTGCTTATGTGGAATAATAAAAAAAAGAGAGAAAACACACCACCCACTGGACGTGAACTCGCACCTTTCAAAAGCTCTGATTGCCAGTCAGCAACTTTACCACTGAGCTACGGAGCTGTTCTTTGAAAGCTGTGGGAGTCTCCCTCATATCAGGAAGGACATGGAAGTATTACAACAAAAAATAAAATCAACACACCATATAAAAACACCGCATTCATCAAGTGAGCAATGCAAAAATGATCCGTTCTGTTTCTCTGTAAATGACCCATGGTCAAAGACACAGTCATGAAATTACATGAATGAGAAGCAGTTCACTCGTCTCATTCATGTCCACATCTGCTGGTGCGTCTCCAACCAGCCCCGTGCGTGTGTCTTGTGGACGACACGCCGCAGGACACCGCGTCATGTGGAACAGAACTCACGTGGGTGACGTGACAGTGAGATCACCTGCTGCATGTTCTGATCTGATGGTCCATTTCAACCTGGGAGCAGCCTGTCCATGTGCACACCTTGCTTGCTCACTGCAGCACGTCGCCACAGTGATATGTTTTTATTTTCACTTTTCATGTCCACTTGGTAACAGCAAACAGACACACGTGCCTCACAGTGGGCAGTTCTTTGTCCATGTCTGTCCATAGTACGTGTTGTCCAGCTGGACTGTCCAGATCCACAGATTTTCACAGCCGCATCAGTGGAAGGACACACCTCCTGTCAGTTCTCAGCACACACACCAAAGCCACACTTGTGTGGGACTTAGACAAATTTCTCTGCGAGTACGACGGTGATTGTCTGCAGTCTGTTGTCCTGCCAAGAGTGCGTCTGGCCACACATTTTCTATGCGAACGGTGTTAAATGTTTGTGCGTGTTACCTGGAATTTGTCTGACACCTGCTGCAAGAGGGTGTGATGGGTTCGCACAGCACACACTTTGTCTTTCAGGCACTTGTGTACGCAAATAGTTGCAGCAACAGGTGTATGAGTCGTTGGAGGCAGGGATGACATTACACGGTTTGCACACGATTCCTGTGTCATGCGCACTAAGTGTGCACTTCATCCAAACTTCACACTATGTGTGAAGGGGCCCTAAGGCAACTCGAATTAAGGACAAATGCCACTTTTAACAACCTGGACCTCATTTCTGGCATAAAATATGTCCGTTTACTCACCAATATAACTTTGGTGTCATAATTAGTCCACAGTTTGACATGTTCAGTTCAAATCTGAAGCAAACATTTTTCTTCTTCTACTAAGGTGGATTAGAACTTTTTCTGGTACACAGCATGTCAACCAGACATGCGGTGCCATGACATGTCAATTATCTGTGTCCAATCAGATTTCAGGGGATTCCAGTGCAACCCTGGCCTCTGCTCTAGCTCCACCCATACCAGGAAGTGTTCAACATTTGAAATTTCCTGTTTCACTGTGAACTCTAAATTTGGCACTTCCTCTTTCAGTGTGAACTTGCCACTGAGTTCTCGTAAGATTCCATTCGATCTCATTTGTCAGGCTAGGAAGTGTCGATCCAGGAAGTGCTTGTGATTTGACATTTCCTATTTCACTGTGGACTCAAAATTAGGCACTTCCTGTTTGGACTCCCTGTACCATGAGCGAGCTTCAGGCCGCTGAATGGTGCTTTGCTCGTAGTACAAGGGACTGTATGCTTCTTATGGCTGAAGCCAGGAAGTTATTGAAAGCCTGTAAGACAGTCTTGATCCAAGATGATTGTAAATTTGGTGGCATAATTACAATAATTTAAATACATTGTAAAAGTAGAAGTAGCTGCTGGAGGCCATGTTGCTATCGCACATAAATACTCATATCTGTTGTACTGTTCAAGTGAAAACGAAGAAGCACCCTTATTTAGAAGGGTACATTGGATTTGGATTTTTTACACAAATTACGTTGATGGAGTATATATAAATGACAATAAAATGTTTGCTTGTGAATCATGGTTTAATCAATCAAACTTTATTGCAGACTCCAACGTCCAAATAGACATACCATCACATACAATACATAAAACAAACATATAGTATAAAAAGGCATTATATCACGTAATTTTTTTTTTAAAAAGTGCTTTTGCAAATACAAACTTGTATACACAACATTATGTAATATCACAATTTAACAAGGGAAAGAGGATCCCGCTCACTCAGTGGGTCGTACAGGTTGTCTTCGAAATGAATGATGAGAGGGTCTGAGCCACAGTTCTGGTTAATGCTCATGCCACAAGATAAAAAAAAATGTTCTGCCTTGTGGCCCTTGTCCCCATTAACCTCAAAACACATAGATAAAAACTAGCAAATGCATATGTTGTAAAAGGTTTTATTCTTTAGGGTAAAGTTATGAACAAATAGCATATAGGAAGCTCCATCCCATAAAAAGGATTTATTATCACGCTAATGGGAATAAAAGATGTCCAGTAAACAAAAACACAACAGGGCTGGAACAAGGCAGTGAGAAAGCGGAGCTCGAGTTAATAATAACAGACAACTGGGAGAAAGAAGTAATAATCACAGAGGATGGGAACTCAGCCTAAGTCAAAAAGCTTTTTCAGCCTCTTTTGAGCAGAGTCCATTAAAAACTGCAGCGCAGGACAAATGAACACTGCATGAAGTAATCAGGTGATGAGTGACAGGATGGAGTAATTGAAGGACTGAAGACAGCCAGGAAGGAGGAGGTCGAAAATGACTGTGAATGAGGTAATGGCAAAAAACAAACAAAAAAAAAAAACCTGGACCCACTGCCTTGTTGTCAAATTTGTGAAAATGTACCTGAGGATTTGATGAAGGTGATGTTTTATAGTTAGAATCATGACACAGTCTGGAAGAACTCATTCATCCACAACTGGAGATAATAATGACACACTCAAATGATTGCTGATCATGATAAACTGGAATTAAGAACAATTCAATACACTGACCATAATCTCCTTGACTTGAAAAATGACATAGACACCAACAATAATCAATTTTATATCAATCAATAATGTCTTCTTCAATATCAACGATGAATACTATTACTACAGAGGACCAGTACAACCAGATCATTAAATCACATAGCAAATTGTCAATTTATATTGTAATAGCCAAGTGGCCACTGTGTGCGCATGTGTGTGTGTGTGTGTGTGTGTGTGTGTGTGTGTGTGTGTGTGTGTGTGTGTGTGTGTGTGTGTGTGTGTGTGTGTGTGTGTGTGTGTGTGTGTGTGTGTGTTATGGCTTCAACCTCGCAAAACCCTGCAAAAACAGAAATCTGATAGGACTAATATTTTTGGAGAAATTAGCAATTTTAACTAACCAATAAACAATGGATGTTGTGCTGCAGTGCACCGTGGGAGTTTGTGGTTTTGTGATTTTACATGTTTGTATTGTGGTTCATGTTAGTTTAAAAGTGTTGTTAGTGTTACTGATTTATTGTGATTTTGTAGTTAAACTGGTTTAGTCACTTTAGTTAACTTATGTTGCCATAGCCATGACTGAGTTCAGGCTCATGTTGCTGACACATGAGTAAAATGTGTATTGTGTTTGATCTCCACCCTGTTTGTGTCTGAAATTAGAAGCACCTGTCTTCAGTAAAGAGGACAGAACAGAAAGAACAAGACTGGAGTAGGAGTGGCTGTGTTTGTAGATAAAAACTTGAATTATAAGGTAGTAGACAGCATGACAACTGCGACTGATAACTTATTAGAATGCATAATAATTGAAATCCATAAATAAAGAAACAAAAATGTAATAATTAGCTTGTCTATCTAGTCTATATCTTGTCTTTGTGGTGTATTCTGTTATGTTTCGGACGCGGTCGGAGCACCGATCCAGCGTTTGAAAGGACCCAGCATAAAATAAGCAGAGCACGGTTCAAAAGGTAACAGAATTTAATAAACATAACAGTGAGTGAAGTGCTAAACAACTAAAAAGTCCGCGGTCTGGTGAGGTGGAAACACGGCGCGCTCTCAACAGCGCAAACGGTCCAGAGCCACAGCAGTTCGGACCCAGGGACCCCGCCGACACCCCCCAGGTGGCCGCGACAAACCAAGTCTGTGAAGGAAGAAAACATGGAGGTGAGTCCAACTCCACACAGAGAGACACAACTCAAAGGTGCACACAATCAGCAAACACTTCCTGGCTTAAATCTATGCATCAGCTTCTCACCCTGCAGGCACGGAACAACTCAGTTCAAATCTCCACTGCAGCAGAAGCTGATTAGACAATTAGCATAACGTGACAGCTCACTAACACAAGGTGTGAGGGACACCAAATCCACTGTCATTACTTCATAAAAGTCACCAAAACCAAATTACCTCAGGAAGTGTGCTGAAGAGCATGAGACCTCACCCAATCCTCCTTCACAGACTGTGGCGTCAAACCTGGAGCGGTCTCTGCGTCCGTGATGGTGAGATTGTTCTCCTGACGTCGATCTCACACGTCTGCTCACAAGGTCTAGTCTCTGGCCATCACACACTGTGCATTCAAGGTTTAAATGCAGCAATCTCTGATCAAGACAGAATACACCACAGCTGTGAGTCCTGATGACCTGCACGTGAAAACAAGCCTCAGGTGTTCAGGGTGAGGTCCTAATGCTCAGCCACTCAGTCCTGAATGCATACCACCTGGTGGGAGAAACAGAAAACAAAAACCAAGCCAGCCAAACACCCCAGCCCACAACAGTATTCAATTGAATATAGGTTGAAGAGGATTTGCAAATCATTGTATTCTGTTTTTATTTACATTTTACATAACGTCCCAACTTCATTGGAATTGGGGTTGTATGAGTTTATCTCCAAAAATCACTAGACCCAGCAGAATCACACCCCATTCACCTTAATCAATAACATACTCAACAGTGACACAGAGAATAATACAGTGAGTGGGTTATTAATGAACAACATCACTGATCACCTACCAGTGTTTACAGTCCATGACAGTAACTACAAGAGGAAACAACCAAATGACAAAATTAAATACCATCGAGTGAGGACAGAAGAAACAATGGGTGCACTGAAATGACTTGCTAGTACAAAATTGGGATATTGTATACAAAGAAGCTGATGTTGATCATGCATATGAGTCGTTTTTAAGAGTCTTCACATCATTGTATAATAAAAACAGCCCATTAAAACAATGCTGTACCATGGATCACAAAGGGACTGCAAAATGCCTGTAAAAAGAGCAGCAAAAAAAACACCTCCGTGTTGGAAACCATTCAGAAGATTCAGACGACTTTCGATGGCTTTCAGTCGAGTGAGTATCCGAGAAATTGTGTAACAGCTGGACATGCCACAACATGTCCTGTGAGACTTCCAAGACGGAGGTGTTTTTTTGCTGCGTGTCCTGAGCTGCTTCGTGCCGACGCACAAAATCCTCCGCACGTCTTTCATTACAAAATCTCATGTAAAAGTGCTATATCCAGCTCTGTTGCCATTTCTGTGGTAGTCACATGATGTCCCGGATCAACACAGCATTCAGTTTAGAAATGATCTGGTCGATCCAACCTGTTGAATGGCCGCTCGGTGCGCCGCGTGCCCTCCGCCGCTGTGGGCCGTCTTTAAAAAGGTTTTAACAGTCCATAATCCGCGTGACACCGGCAGAATCTTCACCGATATCCAACTGAATCCACTGAATGGTTTCCAACTGCCTGTCTCTAACAGTTTGTGAAAAAAAAATTTCATGGAGCAAAGCAGCAGTCTCTCAGCAAGTTCTCAGACAAAAGAAATCCGACGGGAGGGGTGGACCAGTGCTCACTCAAAGCCTGCCCACAGGCGAATGACGCAACCGACAGGCGTGGAAAAACTCACGCATGCGCACGAAGGTTCAAGCATGGCTGATGTAATCACACATGATTCAAATCCATATAGTTTTTGAAAAAAATAAAAAGGTACGTTACTTTTTGGTCAGACCTTGTACATGAGCTTTTGACAAAAGTGGAAGTTATGCAAATCAAGGAATATCTGTAGATCACCCAATGTGCATTTGTTGGTATTAATGAGACAAATTTAACTCCATAGGAAGTTAGCTAGCAGCCTGAGATGTCACCATGCTAATATCCACAAAATAAATTCAGAGGTGTTATTAGGTTCCAAAAATGGTGTTTTCAGTTTTAGAAGTGTTTATTTCTCACTAGCTTTTACATTATATGTGAAAAAGAGGATATATTTACACACAAACAAAACAGAGTTTTGCAGCTAGCTCCCAGCCTGTGACGTCACCATGCTAATGTCCATGAAATAGGTTCATAGGTGTTATTAGGTTCCTGTGTTTTCGGTTTTACAAGTGTTTATTTCTTGTGAGCATTTACATAATATATGAGAAACTGTTATGATTAGAGGTCCGGATGGGACCGGACCAGTCAGGCGATGGACTCAGATGCTGGAAGCAATGATGAGAACAGGTGTGAGCGAAAGGAGATTTATCTACAATAATGAGTAACAAAGGAATAATAATGCTGAAGCTGGTGATGGTGCCTGCAGAGCTGAGACAGGGCCCGCTCGGAGCGGTGGGAAAGCCGGGAGCTGCAGTGCAAATGGAACCAGGTTTGGGAGTTCGACAGTGGATTGAAGTCCAGGACAGGACAGGAACTGGAGCCAGGTCGCCGCACAGAGCCAAGAACTGAGGAACATTCTGAGGAGACGAGGAGAACAAAGGTGAGTGAATGCAGCCGTAACACTGGAAGCCTTTGACAACAGAATGTTCAGCGTTTGCATGGAGGCTTAATGTAGGAATGTTCACAGTTCAAGAATTGTTCAGAGGTCAGCAGTGCAATTAAGCTGCAGCTCGTCTTATGATGCAGTTCAGTTTAGCTGGAACTTGGCTTCAGAAATGACTTGGAAGTTCTTAGTAGTTCTGCATACAGTTCCTGGGAATAAACAGACAAAGTCACTGACAGGAGCTGAATAAGAGGCGGAAACTCAGAGACGACAGGAACTTGGCTGACTGGAGCAGAGCGGCATGCTCTGAGGCTGACTGCAGATGAACAGCGGCACAGCTGCGAGTTCTGAACATGACATAGTAATTTGCAGGTAGTGGCGTGGAAGCCAGGAGATGCTGAGCATGGAAGCTGCAAGGAAGGCATCTGGAAACACCAAAGATCAGAGTACTCTATTACGGGAAATAGAGTGGCCAGGTTACCTTTGAGAGAAGCTGCGGGAAGCTCAGAATTCATGCTGAGGGCGTCTCAGGGAAATCTCTAAGACTAAGCTCAATGACAAGGTTGACAAAGCTCATGGAAGCACTGGTAGAATCTGGCAAGGACTGAGCTCAAAGCCAGGGTTTAAGTAGCACCTCTCATAATCAGGAACTCATGAATCACAGGTGCGAGGATTTGATGAATCTCAGGTTTTCCTCGGCTCTGCAGCACGCCACCTGGAGGGAAAACACAAACAACACACAAAAGGACAGACAGGGAGAGGACAATGGCAGACAAAGGCAGCCCATGACAGAAACATGTATATAAACACACAAAACAAAGCGGTTTTGGAAAGACCACCCACTGACGTAACTGTACAGATCTACTCTGATTAGCTGTCACACCCGCCACTCAAAAACAAAACGGAACATGTTCAAACAGAATGTGTTTTAACCTCTCAAAAATATCTCAAGGCTAGCCATCTTCGATCTTGTCCAAGGTCTTTGTGCCAAGAATGTTCCCCATGAATTTGAAGACTGTGGCAGTAATAGAACTGGACTTGAGCTGAACACAGACAGACAGGCAGAAGGACAGACAGATGGGTCTTTGCAATACCCGAAGGCCATTCGTTGGCCTCGAGTCAAAATATACACATAAGTTAACTAATATTATAAGGGTATGCAAGAAAGAATACTGTCGTAGAAGTTTTAATAATAAAAGCAATATTAAAGGAATATGGGGCATACTCAATAGTATTATTAAAAGTGCCTCCAAACAACAAAGTTACCCTGAATATTTTATGATAGTAATATTAAAAGGGACAATATGGATGATGTGGTTAATAGCTTAATGAATTCTTTATGAGTGTTGGATTAAACCAGCAGAAAAAAAACCCTGATCCATTGTCATCCGAGGATTGGAATGATAAAATCATTGACAGCAATCCAAGCTCAATGTTCCTTACAGCAGTGGAAGAAAAAGAAATAATAGATATTGTAAATACATGTGGTCTTAGAACCCTTAACATACATCTGTAACTTGTCATTCCAAACCGGTAAATTTCCAAACAAAGTGAAAATAGCTAAAGCTGTGCCGCTGTATAAAACTGGGGACAGACACCACTTCACAATTTACAGGCCTGTTTCTTTACTTCTACAATTCTCCGAAATTCTAGAAAAACCTTTTATTAACAGATCAGACAAATTCATAGAAAAACATAAACTACTTTCAGAGAGTCAATACGGATTCAGATCAAACAGCTCAACTAAACTGGCAATAACTGAATCAATTGAAGAAGTCACAAGCGCAATAGATAACAAACAGTATGCAGTGTAATTATTCATTGATCTTAAAAAAGCTTTTGACACAATCAATCGTAATACATGGTGAACACAAAAATACTCAAAAAAAACACTCACAAATATTTATAATATCAAAAGTCACATGAATAATTTTATAATTTTGGTATCTACAGTTGCAGAAACTCATCAAGTTTTTTTCTCTTTTGCAGATTCTTCTTCAAAATTGTAAAATTATTCATGTGACTTTTGGTATTATAAATATTTGAAACCAAGGAGTGTTTTGTGTTAACCCTGTATATTAATGACTAAATTGAAATTGTATGGGGATTCTGGGATAGTATTGCACTGGGTGAGAAGTTATGTCCCCCAGGGGTCAGTATTGTGTCCAAAACTGTTTACTCTTTATAGGCGATCGAATCAATGCTAGAATGTCCCAGACACAAGTTTCCGTTGGTTGTAACATTGGTTGTACATTAAAATATGAACATGTCTAATTTGAAAAGTTCAACACATTTAAGCTGCACAAATGGGACAAATCTGGAGTGGAACTTGGAAAACGTCTGGCAAGAAATCAATGAAAATGGTGTGCATGCACGGTGTCAGCATTTTATATACAGTAGTGTTCAGAATAATAGTAGTGCTATGTGACTAAAAAGATTAATCCAGGTTTTGAGTATATTTCTTATTGTTACATGGGAAACAAGGTACCAGTAGATTCAGTAGATTCTCACAAATCTAACAAGACCAATCATTCATGATATGCACACTCTTAAGGCTATGAAATTGGGCTAATAGTAAAAAAAAAAAGTAGAAAAGGGGGTGTTCACAATAATAGTAGCATCTGCTGTTGACGCTACAAACTCAAAACTATTATGTTCAAACTGCTTTTTTAGCAATCCTGTGAATCTCTAAACTAGTATTTAGTTGTATAACCACAGTTTTTCATGATTTCTTCACATCTGCGAGGCATTAATTTTGTTGGTTTGGAACCAAGATTTTGCTGGTTTACTAGTGTGCTTGGGGTCATTGTCTTGTTGAAACACCCATTTCAAGGGCATGTCCTCTTCAGCATAAGGCAACATGACCTCTTCAACTATTTTGACATATCCAAACTGATCCATGATACCTGGTATGCAATATATAGGCCCAACACCATAGTAGGAGAAACATGCCCATATCATGATGCTTGCACCACCATGCTTCACTGTCTTCACTGTGAACTGTGGCTTGAATTCAGAGTTTGTTAATATGTCTTATGAGTATCATTGATCAAACATGTCTGTTTAAAAGGGACCATATAAAACTGAACACTGGTTCAGGAAGTAAAAAAAACTAATTCATATTATCCTTAGGGATTTCAATTATGGCCTACAAAGTTGTAACCATCCACAAGAGACTCACTAAGGGCTACAGCGTTGTGTAACAATGATATTTGCTCCTGTAGAAGCCACAAGTCTATATGATATGAAGCCTATTTTAACAAAAATGTGCTTTATTTGCAATGGTACCAGAAAGACACTACCCACAATCCTAAATTGAAGAGGCGATGTCCCTGATTGGTGATAATTGCTGTTACTAGGTAATTTTTTTTAAACCCCTGCTAACCACTTATGACATGGGAAATCCTGCCAAAGGGAGCAGCTCAATGGCTCACCCTGCAGTTCATGAAATGATGATATTTGCCACAGGAGATGTGGTATGTGACTTGGCAGTGATCAGAAATGTGTTTGTGAATGTGTCAGTAATCAGGTGACAGATGTGGCTACTGTGAGGTAAACACAAATGGTGATTGCCGTCAGGAACAAAGCACTGTATGATAACTAAATTATATTTTGTAGTACACACAACATAAACTACATATATATTTATAAAACTATTATTATATACAATTAATAACCATATAAATACTACAGTAATGAAAAGGATTGGTTAAGAAGATCAAGAAGGTTGGATTTGCAATGCATTATGCGCAACTCCTTGTTTAAACGTCCTGACAAATGACACATCCTTTGTTATTTTTCTGTTTCCTTTTTTTATTGCTCCAAATCAAATCTTTTTTTATGATTAAACACTTGTTATAAGGATTTTCTGAAATGCCAGTGGAGAAAAATAATGGAATTTTTAAGTCTGGAAGGGGAACCTTGACGAAAGCGAGCAGTGACTGTTGAACTCTATTATATACACTTTTAGCAAGCTAATATAAATAGGTTCTTAAAAGAGGTGGAAGCTTAGTCAAAAGGAAAAAATTAATAGTGCTCCATGTGCACCTGGCAGTACAAATGGGTGGGCTACTAACAGCAGGTACTCACCCAGACTGACTAACATAAGGTTCCATTTTTAGAAAAGACGGCTATGGCATTTTCTCTTAAAAGCAGACAACAGACTGATTCCTATGCATTTTGACCTGCCAAGTTAAAAAATTGCTGTTTGCATGCTTTATCTTTACCCCTTCACCCCCTCATTTGCATAAATCAAAATGGCCACCAATTACATCAAAATTTCCTCAATTTTGGTTGCATATGTACTATAAAAGCAAACTAAACATCCTTTTCTATGTTTTCTGTTGTTGTTGTCCTTTCGGCTGCTCCCGTTTTGTTCGGGGTCGCCCCAGCGGATAAAGCCAGATCTGCATTGATATTTGGCACAAATTTTACACCGGATGCCCTTCCTGATGCAACTCCAGTGTTATCAGGAGAAACACACACAGCCGCTGGTGTACCAAAGAGGTCTCCCATCCAAGTACTAACCAGATGCTGCACTGCTTAGCTTCTGAGATCTGACGGGATCAGGCTAACACAGAGCAGACAGGCTGCACATCCTTTTCTATGTTTTCCAACCTACTAAATTCAAATGTTGTTGGCAAGCTGTATCTTTACCACTTCACCCCTAATTTGCATAAAACAAAATGGCCGCTCATTTCTTGAAGGTTTGCAAAAGTCTGCTTGTGTTTGCATTAGAAGTGTAGTACTTAAAACTATAAAACTTCTATTTGTACTTTGACATGCTGAATTAAATTATGGTTGTTGGCAAGCTGTATCTTTACTCCTTCACTCCTAATTTGCATAAAACAAAATGACCACCTGGTTCATCAAATTTGTCAGAAGTGTAGTGCTATTTGCTTTGGATGAGAAAATACAATCTATATTTCTATGACATTTGACCTGTTAAATTTAAATATTGTTGTTGGAAATCTGTATCCCTATTCCTTCACCCCATAATCAGCAAAAAAGAGAAAAGTATTAATTTAGTGATTATCTGGTATTGTTGCCAGTAAAAAAAAAAAGTAAGTCATCATTGATTTGACCAAGGCAAGCAAATGTAGCGCATGGCCTTGTTTCGCTGTAATTAAATAAATACATTAATGCTTTCTCAACAAAAACCTGAGGTTTTGAACTGAGGACAGGTTGTGTTTTCACTCCTAACTGGGAAATTCCTGGTTCCATCTGAAGATAAGATTTGGAGACATCCCCGTGGGCCCCAACATTTGCTCCACATCACAATAGAACTGTAACTCAGAGTTCTTTAAAGGAGGCCTTGCTTGTTTATCGGTTACATTTCGGTCACTGTGAATTACATGACATTATAATTGCTTCACGTCAGAATCTGAACTTCCACAGGCCAGGAAAATCCACCTTTTATGGCTTCACGCCAAGGCCACAACCTCTCCAGACACTGTAGGAACATCTCTTCCATCATAAGATGTGGCCATAAACTTTGAGCCTTGACAACCAGCTGTTGTCTCTAGGTCTAAATGAAGGAAAAGACCTTTGCTTAAAATAAAAAAAAAATACATCAGTATTCTTTTATTCATATATAAAAACTTCTAATGTTCTCTGTGTTGC
The DNA here is from genome assembly GCF_902500255.1 of Thalassophryne amazonica. NCBI lineage: Eukaryota > Metazoa > Chordata > Actinopteri > Batrachoidiformes > Batrachoididae > Thalassophryne > Thalassophryne amazonica. The sequence goes on along the minus strand of NC_047116.1, from coordinate 62,150,447 downwards.
TTATTCAAGCAAATGCTTTGTATGTATTCCATTTAATTGACATGTATTCTTTGTAACTGCTATTGTGTTTAAATGTGATGTTTCTGACTTATCCATGTTTTGATAATTGAATATTCTGTTAACCAAGTGGTGTGTGAAGGATGTTTAAGCCTTTAAAAATGTTATATTCATCCCAAAAATGTCTTAGAACAAATAGTATGCCAAAATAGTCAACGTGTTTAAATAGTTGAATAATTTCTTTGTCTCTCTAACACAGTGGTCTCCAAACTATTCCAGAAAGGGCCAAGAGGGTGCAGTTTTTCTTTGCAGCCACTGACTCCAGCAGGTGATTTCACTGATGAACTCATCCCACCTCCTCCAAGTGATGTTAATACAGAAAACATGATGTTTTCTGTGAAATTACACACCCTAAATAGGCGGAGATTAATGACGTAAGTCCCCTTTAAAAAGTTAGAACAGAGTGCTCTCTCTCAATGCTCTCTTCCTCTCTTCCTTTTCTTTAAATGCTTAACTGTATTTTTGGGTCAACAAGGCCCCATGCTAGCCAAGCTAAACTACCACGTGGCTTCATTCATTCATTCATTCGTTGTTTCATCTTTGATAACTCTTAACAAATTAATAGCCTGATGTTTTTAAGATTTGTCAAGTCTTGCGAATTTTTAAGAGAACTTCTGATCTGAACTTTTCAAAATAGTAGCGAATTTACAGAAAAGAGACTTTCCTTTTCTGTACTTTACAACGCGCTCTTAAAGTTTTAACTTTTTTTTCTAAATTCACAAAGACTTTTAATCTGGCTCCAACAAACCTTTTAAAAGCTACCAGAACCCATTTTCAACAAACACCTTCCACCTCTGGGGTCCAGCCAGCTGACAACAAAATGCAAGCAGCCATCCTGTCGGTAAAACCAGCTGACACGAAGCCTTTGGGATCTCCGGGGAGACCGTTGGTTTAACCCCTGACCCAAGTGAGCTCACGGTGTAAAGAGCCTAACACATCAACAATGGACGGACAGTGTATCTGAACCATCTCTTCAACGGATCACCTAAGTGAATAAGTTAAAAGTTCCAGAAAAAGGGTTTTGTTGTCAATGGATGCAAAGTGGTTTCTTTTTAAACATATTCAAGTTGTTTAATATTTTTCTTAATAATTGGCTTCAAATTTCATCGCTAAATTCAAATCAGATTTATTTACTTAAAGTCTTTAAGCTTTATCTTTCTACTTTCTTTCAACACTCATGAGTAAGCAAATTGTGTCCATAAATGAACTTATTTAATTACTGTCCACAAAAATGCCAGTAAACTGTTCATTTCTTGTGTACTTGTAAATAAAATGTAAATATTTCTGCTGTGGTTCATTTTGTGTTCAGAAGGAAACCCTCAGTCAATCGTATCATAGAATTCGGACTTTCAGACCTGAGACCTATTAATTGAGACTGATTAATAATGTTTAAATTAAAGTACCTATGCTTTAAATAGGTGGTGCCCTGAGGTAATTAGATATTATTCTGATTAAATAATAATTATTAAACCCTAAAATTGTTAATTATTTTGGTGGCCCATTAAATGAGATCTAGGCCAGTTTAATTCAACTTGGGAGTTTAACAATACTTTTGCTACATATTTTTGGTGCTCTCCGTGAGGCCAATAATACATTGCGAGGCTTAAACTACTTATTCACTACATTAAATTGGTGCCCGTGTGAGGTGCCATTCATTACAAATAATTAAATTAATGTAATTTTGTTACAGTTTATTTTGGTGCGCCACACAGTGAGGCGATTCAGAATTTCGCTACACAAATGAGCAAAATTAACTAAAAAAATGATAGTTTGAAATGAAAGACATTTCTTGGATAAATATGCATGTCCCTAAAGGCCAAATGTGGGTAAAACTGTTCTAATATTTTGCTTCTGCTGTCATGAGGTCACCACAACCAGCAAGAGCAATGTGCAGATCACGATCAAACTCTGCAGCCTTCAGGAGCTTTTCATTCATCTTGAAGGTCTCAACGTTGTCAGCCTTCTCCTCCTAGCAGAATATGCAAAGGGCCCATTTCAATGTACTGGAGGCACTTCTGAGTCTTGAAGCTGGACCAATGGAGGGACCTGCAATGGGTTCCTCTATGTCTTGAAACATTGACCTTTTCTCTGGTCTCCTAATATTTGTCTTGTTGGTGAACCAACTGTAACAGGATCTATATTTTAATTTAATTTTAATTTATTTTCATTTATATAGCGCCAAATCACAACAGAGTTGCCTCAAAGCGCTTCACACAGGTAAGGTCTAACCTTACCAACCCCTAGAGCAACAGTGGTAAGGAAAAACTCACTCTGAGGAAGAAACCTCAAGCAGACCAAACTCAAAGGGGTGACCCTCTGCTTGGGCCATGCTACAAACATAAATTACAGAACAATTCACAGAACAATTCACGGACGAATATACAAGAAATGCTATTGGCGCACAGGACAGGAGTATCACCAACACGAATACAACTCCCATCTCTGGAAGGAGCTGCACCTTAAACAGAGAGAAAAAACAGAATCAGGCATCAGAAAGACAAAAATACTGTATAATTTGCCAGCATTAAACAACAAGAAAAAAAGAGAAATACTAAGGTGATCACCGGCCACTAGCCCTAAACTTCACTAAAAGACCCAGAATTTAGGTAAAGTTGAGGCCGCAGCCCGCTCCAATTGCTAATAAATCAATTAAAAGAGTAAAAAGCATAAAACAAAACTCTACCAGTATGCTAGCCATATGAAAGGGAAAATAAGTGTGTCTTAAGTCAGTCTATGCCATTGTAGAGACATCTTATCAAAACTCAATATCCTCTCAGTTGTGACTTTGTTCTCCATATCTTTGTGCTTGTACTATCTACTATTTCCTGTAATGTAGCCCTTCCTTTGTCACTACCCTGAGCAAGATTTTCTTTAGTGCAGTCCTGACAAATGATGCAGACATCACCATCCACTGAAGAATCTCGTTTCATGCTGCCTCAGGCCTCCATTTTTCAATTCAAGACAACAGAGATTGTTACCTAAATAAGTATTGAGAACAGTCAAAATGTTTTGATCACCTCTGAAGTATGAAAAAGAGAAAGTGCAAACAAGAGGAAGTCACTCCACAATTAAAGTAATGAACGCAACTAAACCTAAATACTAGAGAGCGCAGAGATTCAACTATATTATCTTACTACTTAACACTTTCAAGATTATATGCAAAACAATCTAGTGACATGGGACACTGGCAACTTAACACAGTGTATATTAAGAGAATTATCAGTCAAGAAACAACACAAATCTAATCTAATTCTACTAAGTATAATATATTATACTATATGTAGAGATATAGATGAACAAAAGTATCTCAGAGTCTCCTTAGTATGAGTATCAAAGGATGAACTCCACAAATATATCAGGGAACAATGCAGTTTGATTGACCACGTCTATGTTGTGGCTGCTGCTGCTGCTGTTGAGTCACTGTGGCACCATGTGCCTGGCCACTGGCCAGTGAGGCCTGCCCTCTGGTGTTGAAAGCAGTAGCCCTCTGGTGGTGAAGCTGTATACATTATCTGTGCTGTACTGAGCCAATTATATATGTTTTCACATAGGATTAACATTATACTTTTCAGCACTTGTGATGAAAAAATACACAAGAGTCATTCACATGCCATCAAGGACTGAATATAATGATATTGCGATTTTTAAATCCACAGGAGATGTTTTTCAGCAGGCCAGTATAAGTAAGATTGACAAATACATGCATTTGTATGCCTGATTGTGCAGCAGAGGCATGGGGGAAAGTTGGTTTTGTTATCAATTTCTTTTGTAGAACAGGCTTCTACAAAGTATGAAAACAGCAGGCGGCCATGTTGCTTCATGTATACTAGGGCTGAAGGAGTAGAGATGCAGCATGCTACCAACAATATTTGAATTCTGCAGGTCAAAATACATAAGAATAGAACTTTTATTTCTAATGCAAATACAAGTTGTGGGAAATTTGACTACATGGGTGGCCATTTTGTTTTATGCAAATTAGAAGGTGGAGTAAAGATACAGCATGCCAACAGCAATTTTTGAACTCAGCAGGTCAAAATACATAAGAATCAGCCTGTTGTCTGCTTTTAACCTAAAATGACTTTGGTAGTCTACTTATTTGAAAACAGAACCTAACTAACACAGGCCAGGACAGTCCTGAGCATGAAGGACCATCACAAGGGTATGACCCCCTCAAACTACTGGCCAATTACCTGACTCTCCACAACATGGAAGCTCCTATCAGGCATCATAGCAACCAAGTTGAGTAGGCACGAGTCAACGCATGACACAACTCAGAAAGGCATTGGAAACAATATAAGAGGGTCGAAGCACCAGCTACTGGTTGACTGAGCAGTACACCAGGACTTGAAAGACCAGGCAGACCAACCTGAGCACAGCCTGGATTGACTACGGGAAGGCCTGTGTCTCAATGCCTCACACATAGATACTTGAGTACTTGGCACTATACAAGGGTAACAGTGTACTGATAACCTTCATCAGGAACTCATTGGGACTGTGACAGACATTACTGGAGGCCAACTCCAAGGCAATTGCACAAGTCACCATCAAGTGCCAAATATACCAAGGTGATGCAATGTTTCCCACTGCTGTTGTGCTTAAGCCACAACACCCTAAGCCAACTCATCACAAAGAATGGCTATGGATATCACTTCAGGAATGGAGTAACCATCAGCCACCTCCTGTACATGGATGACATCAAGCTGTATGCCAAGAGTGAGCAAGCCATTGACTCACTGATCCACCTCACCGGGATCTACAGTGAAGCTATCAGGATATTATTTGCAAGTGTGGCTGAATGGTGACAAAGAGGGAAGATGATCTGGACTGAGGGGGTGGAGTTGCCAGAAGGTAGAATAGGGGACATACAGGACAGCTACAAGTACCTGGGAATTCCAAAAGCCAATGAGAACCATGATGAAGATGCAAGAAATACCTCCAGAAGGTAAGACAGGTGCTGAGAAGACAGCTCAGTGGTAGAAATAACATCTGAGCCATCAATACATATGCCCTACCAGTCATCAGATACTGAGCTGGGATAATAAGATGACCACAGGAGGAGATAGATCCCACTGATGCCAAGACAGAAAACTCCTCAAAATGCATGGAGGTTTCCACCCGAAGTCCAGTACCCTGAGACTCTATGAGCAATGCAAGGAGGGAGGGTGAGGATTAGTGAGTGTCAGCCACAATCCAGGATGAGATGAGAGGATGAGAAGCCTCCCTCCCACGGCCTCCCTTCATGGCAACCATCTGTGCAGGTTGTGAAATCCGGTTCAGCTTCTTCTGCCTACCAGCAATTCCTTGCTTAAGTCTTGAATAAACATGTTAGAACATGCCTATGTTGTCTGGACAGGGGGTTCAATTAAGACCTCAGAGAAAATGAGTATTAATCAATCAATCAATCAATTTTATTTATATAGCGCCAAATCACAACAAACAGTTGCCCCAAGGCGCTTTATATTGTAAGGCAAGGCCATACAATAATTATGTAAAAACCCCAACGGTCAAAACAACCCCCTGTGAGCAAGCACTTGGCGACAGTGGGAAGGAAAAACTCCCTTTTAACAGGAAGAAACCTCCAGCAGAACCAGGCTCAGGGAGGGGCAGTCTTCTGCTGGGACTGGTTGGGGCTGAGGGAGAGAACCAGGAAAAAGACATGCTGTGGAGGGGAGCAGAGATCGATCACTAATGATTAAATGCAGAGTGGTGCATACAGAGCAAAAAGAGAAAGAAACAGTGCATCATGGGAACCCCCCAGCAGTCTACGTCTATAGCAGCATAACTAAGGGATGGTTCAGGGTCAACTGATCCAGCCCTAACTATAAGCTTTAGCAAAAAGGAAAGTTTTAAGCCTAATCTTAAAAGTAGAGAGGGTGTCTGTCTCCCTGATCTGAATTGGGAGCTGGTTCCACAGGAGAGGAGCCTGAAAGCTGAAGGCTCTGCCTCCCATTCTACTCTTACAAACCCTAGGAACTACAAGTAAGCCTGCAGTCTGAGAGCGAAGCGCTCTATTGGGGTGATATGGTACTACGAGGTCCCTAAGATAAGATGGGACCTGATTATTCAAAACCTTATAAGTAAGAAGAAGAATTTTAAATTCTATTCTAGAATTAACAGGAAGCCAATGAAGAGAGGCCAGTATGGGTGAGATATGCTCTCTCATTCTAGTCCCCGTCAGTACTCCAGCTGCAGCATTTTGAATTAACTGAAGGCTTTTTAGGGAACTTTTAGGACAACCTGATAATAATGAATTACAATAGTCCAGCCTAGAGGAAATAAATGCATGAATTAGTTTTCCAGCATCACTCCGAGACAAGACCTTTCTGATTTTAGAGATATTGCATAAATGCAAAAAAGCAGTCCTACATATTTGTTTAATATGCGCTTTGAATGACGTATCCTGATCAAAAATGACTCCAAGATTTCTCACAGTATTACTAGAGGTCAGGGTAATGCCATCCACAGTAAGGATCTGGTTAGACACCATGTTTCTAAGATTTGTGGGGCCAAGTACAATAACTTCAGTTTTATCTGAGTTTAAAAGCAGGAAATTAGAGTCATCCATGTCTTTATGTCTGTAAGACAATCCTGCAGTTTAGCTAATTGGTGTGTGTCCTCTGGCTTCATGGATAGATAAAGCTGGGTATCATCTGCGTAACAATGAAAATTTAAGCAATACCGTCTAATAATACTGCCTAAGGGAAGCATGTATAAAGTGAATAAAATTGGTCCTAGCACAGAACCTTGTGGAACTCCATAATTAACTTTAGTCTGTGAAGAAGATTCCCCATTTACATGAACAAATTGTAATCTATTATACAAATATGATTCAAACCACCGCAGCGCAGTGCCTTTAATACCTATGGCATGCTCTAATCTCTGTAATAAAATTTTATGGTCAACAGTATCAAAAGCAGCACTGAGGTCTAACAGAACAAGCACAGAGATGAGTCCACTGTCCGAGGCCATAAGAAGATCATTTGTAACCTTCACTAATGCTGTTTCTGTACTATGATGATTTCTAAAACCTGACTGAAACTCTTCAAATAGACCATTCCTCTGCAGATGATCAGTTAGCTGTTTTACAACTACCCTTTCAAGAATTTTTGAGAGAAAAGGAAGGTTGGAGATTGGCCTATAATTAGCTAAGATAGCTGGGTCAAGTGATGGCTTTTTAAGTAATGGTTTAATTACTGCCACCTTAAAAGCCTGTGGTACATAGCCAACTAACAAAGATAGATTGATCATATTTAAGATCGAAGCATTAAATAATGGTAGGGCTTCCTTGAGCAGCCTGGCAGGAATGGGGTCTAATAAACATGTTGATGGTTTGGATGAAGTAACTAATGAAAATAACTCAGACAGAACAATCGGAGAGAAAGAGTCTAACCAAATACCGGCATCACTGAAAGCAGCCAAAGATAACGATACGTCTTTGGGATGGTTATGAGTAATTTTTTCTCTAATAGTTAAAATTTTGTTAGCAAAGAAAGTCATGAAGTCATTACTAGTTAAAGTTAATGGAATACTCAGCTCAATAGAGCTCTGACTCTTTGTCAGCCTGGCTACAGTGCTGAAAAGAAACCTGGGGTTGTTCTTATTTTCTTCAATTAGTGATGAGTAGAAAGATGTCCTAGCTTTACGGAGGGCTTTTTTATAGAGCAACAGACTCTTTTTCCAGGCTAAGTGAAGATCTTCTAAGTTAGTGAGACGCCATTTCCTCTCCAACTTACGGGTTATCTGCTTTAAGCTACGAGTTTGTGAGTTATACCACAGAGTCAGGCACTTCTGATTTAAAGCTCTCTTTTTTAGAGGAGCTACAGCATCCAAAGTTGTCTTCAATGAGGATGTAAAACTATTGATACTCTATCTCACTTACAGAGTTTAGGTAGCTACTCTGCACTGTGTTGGTATATGGCATTAGAGAACATAAAGAAGGAATCATATCCTTAAACCTAGTTACAGCGCTTTCTGAAAGACTTCTAGTGTAATGAAACTTATTCCCCACTGCTGGGTAGTCCATCAGAGTAAATGTAAATGTTATTAAGAAATGATCAGACAGAAGGGAGTTTTCAGGGAATACTGTTAAGTCTTCTATTTCCATACCATAAGTCAGAACAAGATCTAAGATATGATTAAAGTGGTGGGTGGACTCATTTACTTTTTGAGCAAAGCCAATAGAGTCTAATAATAGATTAAATGCAGTGTTGAGGCTGTCATTCTCAGCATCTGTGTGGATGTTAAAATCGCCCACTATAATTATCTTATCTGAGCTAAGCACTAAGTCAGACAAAAGGTCTGAAAATTCACAGAGAAACTCACAGTAACGACCAGGTGGACGATAGATAATAACAAATAAAACTGGTTTTTGGGACTTCCAATTTGGATGGACAAGACTAAGAGTCAAGCTTTCAAATGAATTAAAGCTCTGTCTGGGTTTTTGATTAATTAATAAGCTGGAATGGAAGACTGCTGCTAATCCTCCGCCCCGGCCCGTGCTACAAGCATTCTGACAGTTAGTGTGACTCGGGGGTGTTGACTCATTTAAACTAACATATTCATCCTGCTGTAACCAGGTTTCTGTAAGGCAGAATAAATCAATATGTTGATCAATTATTATATCATTTACCAACAGGGACTTAGAAGAGAGAGACCTAATGTTTAATAGACCACATTTAACTGTTTTAGTCTGTGGTGCAGTTGAAGGTGCTATATTATTTTTTCTTTTTGAATTTTTATGCTTAAATAGATTTTTGCTGGTTATTGGTAGTCTGGGAGCAGGCACCGTCTCTACGGGGATGGGGTAATGAGGGGATGGCAGGGGGAGAGAAGCTGCAGAGAGGTGTGTAAGACTACAACTCTGCTTCCTGGTCCCAACCCTGGATAGTCATGGTTTGGAGGATTTAAGAAAATTGGCCAGATTTCTAGAAATGAGAGCTGCTCCATCCAAAGTGGGATGGATGCCGTCTCTCCTAACAAGACCAGGTTTTCCCCAGAAGCTTTGCCAATTATCTATGAAGCCCACCTCATTTTTTGGACACCACTCAGACAGCCAGCAATTCAAGGAGAACATGCGGCTAAACATGTCACTCCCGGTCTGATTGGGGAGGGGCCCAGAGAAAACTACAGAGTCCGACATTGTTTTTGCAAAGTTACACACCAATTTAATGTTAATTTTAGTGACCTCCGATTGGCGTAACCGGGTGTCATTACTGCCGACGTGAATTACAATCTTACCAAATTTACGCTTAGCCTTAGCCAGCAGTTTCAAATTTCCTTCAATGTCGCCTACTCTGGCCCCCGGAAGACAATTGACTATGGTTGCTGGTGTCGCTAACTTCACATTTCGCAAAACAGAGTCGCCAATAACCAGAGTTTGATCCTCGGCGGGTGTGTCGTCGAGTGGGGAAAAACGGTTAGAGATGTGAACGGGTTGGCGGTGTACACAGGGCTTCTGTTTAGAACTACGCTTCCTCCTCACAGTCACCCAGTCAGCCTGCTTTCCCGGCTGCTCGGGATCTGCCAGGGGGTAACTAACGGCGGCTAAGCTACCTTGGTCCGCACCGACTACAGGGGCGTGGCTAGCTGTAGAATTTTCCACGGTGCGGAGCCGAGTCTCCAATTCGCCCAGCCTGGCCTCCAAAGCTACGAATAAGCTACACTTATTACAAGTACCGTTACTGCTAAAGGAGGCCGAGGAATAACTAAACATTTCACACCCAGAGCAGAAAAGTGCGGGAGAGACAGGAGAAGCCGCCATGCTAAATCGGCTAAGAGCTAGTAGCTACGCTAAGCTAGCGGATTCCTAAAACACGCAAAGTGAATAATGTGTAAATAATTTAGAGGTGATTCAGCAGAAGGAGTGCTTTAGTTAAGGCACGTAAAGATTACACTGGGAAACAAATCGTAATCTAGATAACTAGATCAATCTAACTGCGCAGATTAAACAGCTAACAGATACAGAAAAACACCGCTGTGCTCCGGAACAGGAAGTGATACAATACCGCAGTGAGAGCCAACCACCAGTAGAGGCAAGCCAATCGATGATAGATAGACAGCTACACAGCCCCTTTGTTCCCACAAATCATGTAGGCATGTCAAATGAATTGCAGCTAGATTCACCAAGCAAACGAGTCAAGATGTGACTAAAACAAGCCTTTTGGTGACAAAATTGTTGGGGTTCTTTTTGGGGGGGGGGGTAGGTTTCACACAGACACACAGATGTGGGACTTCGAAAATGTTTAATGTGAATACAGAGCAGATTTGAATGCTAAAGGTCGATACGTTAAAAACAGGCTCTGCCAGACTGATCGCTCTAAAAGATAGCGTCATGTGATAACTGGAGTTTTTAGCGGTGATTAAAAGGTTCTGAGAAAAATCCTCAGTATAGATATTCATCGTTCCTTGGTGACGTCTGTGTTCCCAGTGTGTCAGGGAGTCTTTCTCTGACTATGTTATTGATGAATGTGTTTATCACAGCTGTGATCTGAAAGTCAAAGAACACTCGGCCATGTTCATCAGTAAATTAAGAAACTGAAGTTAATTCCGTCTCACAATTCTCTGCCATGTTCTCATTGATGCGTGGAAACTTCCCAAGATAGGGGAGCGATGCTGTATAGTATGTTGGATAAAGTTAATGCTAATTAAAGCCACGGCTGTTATAGTTGGCAGACAACATGAATGTGTTTCTTGTTTCATGAATTTCTCTCATCAACTTTTACTGAGTTAGGAATATGAAACAATGTATACTTAGGTTGCAGCATCCAGTTTTGAACTTTGTATTTGCTCTGCATAATTATAAGCTATTAAAAAATAAAGTTATCATATTTTACTGCTGCGTTTCCTATTATTAATTACCTATTGAACATGAAACGCTATCTGTTCAGACACAGTACATGTCAGCATGAAGTTGCTTTAATTGGAAGCATTTTGACCTGCTTGCCTGTGGTGTGCTCTGATGCATGTGTAAGAGAAAGCCTACAGTGCATCCAGAAAGTATTCAAGGACTTCATCTTTTCTACATTTTTTTGTTACAGCCTTATTCCAAAATAAATTAAATAATTTTTTTTCCTCAAAATTCTACTCACAAAACTCTATAATGACAATATGAAAAATGGCTTTTTTTATTATTATTTTTGCTAATTTATTAAAAATAATAAAAAATCAAATGAACATAAGTATTCCCACTCTTTGCTAAGTATTTTGTTGATGCACCTTTAGCAGGAATTACAGCCTCAGATTTGCTGGACTATAATGCCACAAGCTTGATGCACCTATCTTTGGGCAGTTTTGCTCATTCCTCTTTGCATCACCTCTCAAGCTCCATCAGGTTGGATGGGGAGCATCCGTGCACAGCCATATTCAGATCTCTCCAGAGATGTTCAATCGGATTCAGGTCTGGGCTCTGGCTGGGCCACTCAAGGACATTCACATAGTTGTCCTAAAGCCACTGCTTAAATATGTTGGTTGTGTGCTTAGAGTCATTGTCTTGATGAAAGATGAACTGTCGCCCCAGTCTGAGGTCAAGAGCACTCTCGTGCAGGTTTTCATCCAGGATGTCTCTGTACATTGCTGCATTCATCTTTCCTTCAATCCTGACTAGTCTCCCAGTTCCTGCTGCTAAAACACATCCCCACAACATGATGCTGCCACCACATGACTGTAGGGATGATGCCTGGTTTCCTCCAAACATGACACCTGACATTCATGCCAAAGAGTCCAATCTTTGTCTCAGACCAGAGAATTTGGTTTCTCATGGTCTGAGAGATCTTCAGGTGCCTTTTGGCAAACAACAGGTAGGCTGCCATGTGCCTTTTACTAAGGAATAGCTTCTATCTGGCCACTCTACCATATAGGCCTGATTGGTGGATTGCTACAAATCCTTTCTCCACAGAGGAATGGTGGAGCTCTGATAGAGTGACCATTGGGTTCTTGTTCAACTCCCTGGCTAAGCCACCCCCCCCCCCCCCCCCCCCCCAATCGCTCAGTTTGGAGGGGCTGCCAGCTCTAGACAGAGTCCTGGTGGATCCAGACTTCTTCCATTTATGGATGACGGCGGTCACTGTGCTCACCGGGACCTTCAAAGGAGCATAAATATTTCTGTACCCTTACTCAGATTTGTGCCTCGAGACAATCCTATTTCAGAGGTCTACAGGCAATTCCTTTGACTTCATGCTTGGTTTGTGCTCTGACATACACTGCCAACTGTGGGACCTTATGTGTAGACAGGTGTGTGCCTTTCTTCATTATGTTCAATCGACTGAATTTACCCCAGGTGGACTCCAATTAAGCTGTAGAAACATTTCAAAGGTGACCAGTGGGAACAGGATGCACATGACCTCAATTTTGAGCTTCATGCCAAAGGCTGTGAATACTGTGAGTGTGATTTCTTATGTTGCGGGTGGAACTGTGGGGTGTCGCTGTTGCACCACGAAGTACTATAAGAAGCGGAAGTGGGGTGGTAAGTGCCATTTTCCGTGGGAGGCCGGGGCGTTACCTGGGTCCGTGCTTTGTGCTAATGCGATGAATTGTTTGGTGAATTTTTATTGTTTTATGGTTTAAATTATTAGTGCAGAAGTAAATCATTTTATTGTTTTATGGCAGGGTTGCATTTAATTCGACGCTTCGCATTGGCTGAACAAAAAATGCAGTGAGAAGCAAGACGTATGTGTGTGTGTGTGTGGGAATCCGACGCATAAGTACATATGTTTTACAACATAAGAGTTTGTTTGCTTGTTTTGTTAATCTGTTTTTATTGTATTGGTCACTTCCCTAAACCTACACTGCTAAGGTAAACTTTTTGTCACCCAACCCTCTGAAGTACTGCGATGTAATGGGTGCACTGGTCCGTTTGCGGTTTTGCCATGGTTGATACTGGTGTTTGTAATTGGGTTGTTCACAAAGTGTCCTCAGGGTGGCGCAGTTGAAGCAGCAATCTGATCTATTTATTTTGAGTGCAAATAAATAATATAAACTATATTTTTTATTTTTAATACATTTGCAAAAATCTAAAAAAAATCATTGTCATTATGGGGTATTGTGTGTAGAATTTTGCAATACAGCTGTAACATAACAAATGTGGGGAAAAATTGAAGCACTGTGAATACTTTCTGGAAGTATTGTATATATTTCATGGGAACTGCAGGGAGCAGCTTGTACAAATGTGCAGCAAACTAAAAATTTAATTTCCATACCAGATCAGTGAAGGCCCGGGTTAACAATGACTGCCACTGTTGCTGTTGCCCAACAGGGTGCCAGTGGAAATTGGGCTACACCTGGGTGAAGAAGAAAAGGAGATTGCATCCACAGACAGTGCGAGAAGAAGGGAAAATAGAAGGGTAGGAGTATGACCGGGTAAGGGAGAGAGCTGGCTGATATGATGGAAAGGAGAAAGGTAGACATACTGTGTGAGCAAGACCAAGTGGAAGGGAAGTAAGAGCAGTGGTGGGTTCAAGTTGTTGTATCATGGTGTAGATAGGAAGAGAAATGGTGTTGGGTCATTTTAAAGGAAGAGTATGTTAAGTGTGTGTTGGAGGTTAAGTGAGTGTCTGACGGGGTGATGAGTGTGAAGTTGGAAATTGAAGGAGTTATGATGAATATCATCAGAACATATGCCCCATAGGTAGATTGCGAGATGAGGGAGAAAGAAGATTTTTGGAGTGAGTTAGATGAGGTGGTGGAGAGTGTGCCCAAGCATGAGAGAGTGGTGATAGGACCAGACATCAATGGGCATGTTGGCGAAGGAAACAGAGGTGATGAGGAAGTAATGGGTAGATATGGTATCAAGGATAGGACAGAGTGTAGCTAGACAGCATAGGATGACTTTAGAGGTGAAGAAGAAGGAGAGTGAGAGCTCAACAAAGGATCAGATGGTGGAAGCTGACGGAGGAAGACTGCAGGTGAGAAAGGCACTGGATGGAGGGAAAGTAATTTTGGACAAGTGGAAAAGTACTGCAGATGTGGTGAGGGAGACAGCTAGGAAGGTACTGGGTGTAACATCTGGAGAGTAGAAGTAACACAAGGACACTTGGTGGTGGAACAAAGGTGTCCAGGAAAGCATGAGGAGAGGTTGACAAAAAAAAAGTTTTGGGATAGTCAGAGAGATGAAAAAAGTAGACAGGAGTACAAGGAGATGCAGTGTAAAGCCCCTTTCACACCAGGCCTGCACAGAGTTGCATTGTGCTGCATATCTAGTATGCAGGAATAGCTGTGTATGTTGCGCGCAGGGGGAAGCTTGGCCTGCCTCTTCTTCTTCTGTGGTTTTGAAGCTTCACTGTCAACAAAGTTCAGCAAAGCCCAGTGGGATGAATAAAATCTAGCAGTGCAAGTATGTACTGATAATAACCTTAAAGGATTTTTTTGCCAGACTGGTGTAGTGTAGCGTACAATTGCTGAGGCATTTACAGTAGGGCAGTGTTGCATAGAATTTCATACTGTAGCAGAGTGTTGCATTGACTTGCAGAGAAATGTTTTACTTTTTGTGTCCATTTCACAAACCCCTTTGTGTCCCTCTGCATACTGCCACATAGGGTTGCATAAGCTCGGCGTAGGTGGTGCGCTGCATTACGCAACTCTACATTGGCCCAGTGTGAAAGGGGCTTAAGGCAAAAAGAGAAGTGGAAAAAGCTAAAATGTGACATATATGACGTAATATCACTACTTCCAGGGGGAAAAAATGGCATTTTATCTGAGTTTTTGGGCAAATTACACACAAACAAAGTGAACATTCAAAGAAAGTGACAATGCAGTGGGAAAGTGGACATGTGTTGCGGTTTGTTTATGACCCGGAGCACAAACGTGTCAAGGCGGTTTTGCAGGTGAGAGAACGGTTAGCTGTGTAGGCTAACACTTACCATCACGACCTCTCCCATTTGCCTCGTCTTCCCTTCTCCTCTGGGAACCAAAAAAAAAATAAAGAACATGTTTCGCGACTGCTTCGGTGATTGCAGCCAAAAACAAAAACATACACCATTTTTCCATGTGAAGTTATGCTGTGTATATATTGCACAACGGGAGCGGCTGTCCCATAAGTGGTCAACTCCCACAATATCACGCAGGGTTCAAATGAGACTGCGTTACCCTATATGGCTTTATGCCAACAAAGAGCACTACAGATACAATGTTTGCTCTGAGAGTACTGATGGAGAAGTATAAAGGCCAGAAGGAGTTACATTGTGTGTTTGTGGATTTATTCAAAGCTTATGACAGGGTGCGAAAAGTTGTGGTATTGTATGAGGAAGTCTGAAGTGGCAGAGAAGTATGTGAGGGTAGCACAGGACACGGACAAAGATTGCATGACAGTGGCGAGATGCACAATAGGAATGGCAGGTTCAAACTGTATAAAATGATCAAGATTTAATGATTCATCTGATTCACAAAGTTAGGAAAGAGGCACTGCCTCCCCCACCCAAAAGTGATGAACCTATATCCTTGCTTTTTATTTTACAAAACAATGCCTATAAGAACTATCAATATTACCACTTAATTATATCGTCAAATGAGCCATCATTTGTCCTCATCTGTTGTTCTTTTAGATAACACACCAACAAATCAGGATTAATGGCATATAGGAACTGATGAAGCCCAACTGTGATGTGAAAACCAGCAATGCACAAAGAAAGAGTGGAAACGAGGAACTGACACGCTGTGGAGCATGATAAAGGAACACCAGAGAAGAGTATGTTAATTGAGACAGAGTGAAGTGACATACAGAGTTATCAGGAATGAAGAAAGTGGCACTGTGAGTGCCACCAGAAACTGTAAACCCAAAATCCAACAAGAACAGACAAAACACAGCATAAGGGATGTGATCCTGGCTTGATGTCCATCATATCAACATTTAACTCGATTACATTATTCCAATTATAGGGACTTAAACCTGTAAAATCTTTCAGCTGTTTGGCTAACATTTAATAAGAAAGAGATGGGCCTTTGTGCACATACAAGAATACAGAAAAAACAAACAAACAAACAAATGTCTTCTACATTTAACCCATTCTAATTACTGTTAGACACAATCCAAACACTAGGAATAGTGGACATCCACAGTCCAGACTCAGGGACAAAATCCAGATGTAAAGCCTTGGTCAGGGGCAGAGAAAGGAGCAGAACACAACGCTGATGTTTTTGACAGTTTGAGGAAACCAAATTGCCCCAAGGAAACCCACAGAGACACAGGGAGAACATGAAAACTCCACCCAAAGGAACTGGTGATGGGTGGAATCGAACCCAAGAATAAGTTATTGTGAGGCAGGCACACTAACCACTGAGCAGTGGTGGGCACAGTTCCAATAATCCGATAACTATCGAAGATAAAGTTTTTATTATCGGATTATCTTTTCAGATAACTTTGAAAAACATTATCGGACTAATTATCTTCCGATAAATGTTTGTCTGATAACTTTTAGACCGGGGCAGCTCGGTGGCTTAGTGGTTAGCACTGTTGCCGGGTGCTCCAGTTTCCTCCCACATCCAAAGACATGCGGGTTACGTGGATTGGAATCTTTGAAATTGTCCGTAGGTGTGTGTGTGGGTGTGTCTGTTTGTGGCCCTGCGACAGACTGCCGTCCTGTCCTGGGTGTACCCCGCCTAGGGCCTATGACTGCTGGGATAGGCTCCAGCCCCCCGCAACCCTTAATTGGACTAAGCGGTAGAAGATGAATGAATGAATGAACTTTTAGACCATTAACAAAAGTGAACAGATGTGTAATTCCACCCTCTGTAAACAGAGGAGAGCTGCTTCTAGGAGAAACCGCTCTATCCTCTGCAGGCAAAGGAGAACTGGTCTCCAAAAAAAAAAAAAAACTTTTTTTTTGGAGACCTTAAAAATTAGCGCATTACTTTAAAACTAAAAACATATATCTGATATTTTCACTTTATAAAACTTTTAATAATTTAAATAATTTGTCCGAAATAAGATTGGTTAAAATTTGAACCATAAGTTAAAAATGTATGCCTCTGGATGACTTGGGTGATATTGGGGTTTTTTTTTATCCCATACTGATATGCGGCCACGGCAGGAGAAATGCATTTCAGACACTCTGATCAGGACAACAGCATTAAACTCTAGTGCCTAAAACTCACGTGAATATATTCTCTGGGTTTATAGACATTGTTATTGTGTTTGTTTGGTTTTATTAAATTCCACGCATCTTAAACGTAGCAAGTAGCAACACAGATTATCTGGAATTTTGTGTTTGCAAATTTTCAAGGTCTCTCCTACCATCTACTGGCCAGTAGTGTTCATGGCAGTATTCAAACTGAAGCTGGGCTGATATTTTCAAACCACACGTCGGACTCGTGTTTCCAGAAGCAAAACGTAAACAGAAGCTTTTTTTTCAAACTTAATTTACAAAAACTGCACTTTAACCGCTGCACATGTACAACACCATTAACATTGCAACATAAAACTATTTCTATATTGTGCCTAAAACTCTCATGAATATATTCTCTGGGTTTATAGACGTGGTTATTGTGCTTGTTTTATGTAAACATGCGAGAATCACAGGCTGTCTCTTCGTTACTTTCAATGGGAGCTGCTGTGAGCTACAATCGCTTCCTGATCCTGTCGTTCTGGGGGAAAGTGAAGTTTGCTCTTTAATGTCTTGATTATTGTTCACTGTTTATCCTCTTTGTTCCAGACTAATATACTTATATAAGATGTCTGAAATTCCACGCAGATTAAACATAGCAGACACGGATTATTTGTTATAATTGCTTTAGCAAGTTTACAGGGTATCATGCATGCAGTTTCTTATTAACATGATGAAAAGCATAAAAAAATACATTTTTGTAGTATAATATTAATTTACAATTGTCATCATGTGGATTCTCTATATGTTGTTTGACTGCAGCGACTCTCTGGCGCGCAAGGGATTATGGGATACGTCAAGAGGGCGAATGGCAGTGTTCTATTTATTTTGACACCGGTTATATCAGCCGGTTATCTAATTACAACTTGGCTTCTTTTTTTTCTTTTTTTTGAAAATGCCTTTTTTTACAAATAAAAAATGGCATATTTTACAAAAGCACATTTATCTGTAAACATGAGCACATGACACACCTCACATTAACGTGTTGGTTTACATAGAATGAATCATCCAATCAGTGTGAGCAGAGGCACATTTTACCCAGAATGCCATCTGTCTGTGTTTGTTACAAAACTTCAGAATTAGTGCATTATTCAACATTAAAAGATATATGTTATATCTTAACTTTGCACAAATGACAGAATTGACATTAATGGAGTTATTCTATCAGTATTCATTTTATTTATACACCAAACCATAACTCAGCAGAGCTTTATTTTCCAAGACCTCCGCCTGACAGCAGTGATGTAATTGGGTAGACTGTGTGGTTTCTCTCAGGTGCTTCTGTGCTGGAAGTGATGTAGTAAACAGAAGCTTCCAGCAGGAGGCAGGATGCTCGAAGACAGAAGTGCTGACTCATTGAGTCTGTTGTTGCTTTTGATACTTCCAAAAATGATCGTGGTGTTAAAACTCAAAATTAGCTTGTTAGTAGTTTAGGAAAAATCAACCCAGACTACACTGCTTTGTCAGCATCCATTTTTGTGTGTTTGTTTGTTTTGCTTTTTAACGCTTATAGGGACTTTGTTTTTTGTTACACAGGAAGTCCTGTTGGGTCTGGTGGACCAATTGCATTTTGGGGCATTTAATTCAATATAATCAAATCTTTTTTTGTAAAAAAAAATACCATGCAGATGTTTTTACTTCATCCCAATTGCAAATAACATAAACACCACAAATTTTAAATTTGTTCCTTTTACCTTTGTTAAATCACATTCATGAATAAAAATGTCACTCGGTTTTGTTTATTTATTTAATTAAAATATAATTTAAATAAGGATATGCATCATAAAACAGGCATAACTGGAAAATAACAAATGTACAAATTAAGCAAGTTTTTCCAAAACTATAGTGTATTATTTATTTGAATTTCATTAGAAATTCAACCTACTCAGGTCAATTT
Organism: Thalassophryne amazonica; assembly: GCF_902500255.1. NCBI lineage: Eukaryota > Metazoa > Chordata > Actinopteri > Batrachoidiformes > Batrachoididae > Thalassophryne > Thalassophryne amazonica. The sequence continues at coordinate 62,131,403 of NC_047116.1, read as the reverse complement.
ACACATAACATCATAAAACATTAGCCCCATTGAACTTGGCCATTTTCACACCAGACTATAGAACACATGAGGGGCAGAGTTTCACTATGTGTTTATTGCATATGTACGAGGTCTATTAGAAAAGTATCCGACCTTATTATTTTTTTCAAAAACCATATGGATTTGAATCACGTGTGATTGCGTCAGACAAGCTTGAACCCTCGTGCGCATGCGTGAGTTTTTCTACGCCTGTCAGTTGCGTCATTCGCCTGTGAGCAGGCTTTGAGTGAGGAGTGGTCCAGCCCCCTTGTCGGATTTTCATTGTCAGGAAATGGCGGAATGATTTGGGCTTTTTTTCCATCAGAATTTTTTCAGAAACTGTTAGAGACTGGCAGCTGGAAACCATTAGAAAAATTTATCTGGCTTTCGCTGAAAATGTTATGAGCTTGGTAGAGAATAAGGAGTGTTACTGTTGCTTTAAGGACGGCCCCCAGCAGCTGTGGGGCGCGCCGCGCTCCGAAGCCACCATCGACAGGCTGAACGACCATTTCATTTCTAAACGGATGGCTGTCTGGATCCGTGTCCATCGTGTGCCATTTCTCTGGTTATCACAAGAGCTGGACATCAACCATTTTCCGGCAGATTTCACTTTTAACAAGAGATTTTGTCATGGAAAGCCGAGCGGAGGCTTCGCGCATCACGATGGATTCGCTACTGGAGCGAGACAAAACCACCTCTGTTTTGGTCTCACAGGATGGCTTTGAGATGGCGTTCAGACAGCTGTTGGTGGTTTTTCCATCGAGTGATTATCCGAGAAATTGTGGATGTGCCTGGACATGCCAGAACATTTCCCGTGAGGCTTCATCACGGCGTTGCTGTGCGCCATGCGGCACCGCCGCAACGCGCGAAGCCTCCGCTCCTCTTTCCATGACAAAAACTCCTGTAACAGTGGAATGTGCCGTTCATTTCCAAACTGGATGCTGTGTTTTATCCGGGACATCGTCTGACTAGCACAGGAATTGTGAAAAGACGTGGACATCAGCACTTTTTCGGCACATTGAGACAGACATCCATCAGAAAAAATTCTGATGGAAAAAAAGCCCAAATCATTCCGCCATTTCCTGGCAATGAAACAACGACGAGGGGGCTGGACCACTCCTCACTCAAAGCCTGCTCACAGGCAAATGACACAACCGACAGGCGTGGAAAAACTCACGCATGCGCACGAGGGTTCAAGCTTGTCTGACGCAATCACACGTGATTCAAATCCATATGGTTTTTGAAAAAAATAATAAGGTCGGATACTTTTCTAATAGACCTCGTACCTCTTCCTCTGTATCACCATCAAAACCTTCTGTCTCTTCCAATGTCAACTGTAAAGCCCCCATCACACATAGCAAGAATGTGCAGGAACCATGCCCAACATGGCAAATATTGCCATAATCCGACACAGTCGGGAGGAAAAGAAGCATGGTCAGCCATGTCAGAATGCATCCGCAGTACCTCGTCCACACCTGCATGATGGCATCCAAAGCGCATGTAGACAACAGTTTAGATGACACAGACTGCCATCAGACAGCCATAAAAAGTGCTGAAGACTGCCCGATGTACAAATGTCTGGATGGCAAACACAGGACTGCAGCGCTGTGTTCCTCATATGTGCACAAGGTGAGTCATTGAAAATGATTTCTGATTCATATTCCTCACAGAAAATGAGCCAAGGCCAGTGAATCTTAGTTTCAAAAATGATTTTTTTGTATCATTTATCTTTGGATAAAAACTGAAAATGGGTCCCACAGACCCATTGACCTTAGGGTTAAATCAGACAAGAAATTAAAGCAGGTTTATCCACTCTTGCAAGAGTGTGACCATGAAGGCTATCAAATTGACAATTTATGATGATTTATTTAATTAATTTAAAGCCTGATTTATGCAGCTCCAGCTCTGTAACTCAGTGTCATGCAGTGACGTGCGTGACGGTTTTAAAGTTCTCTGTCTTCGGATTATGCTTTATTATAGATTAATTTGATCCTCAACAAGCTTTTCCTTCTACAATCATCACCTCCAATTCAAAGGTAAGCTGTACAATTTCCTCTTTTTTCAACTGTGTTGTAAATATGCGAACTTTTCTGATCCATTTGTAATCAGTGTGTGTGCTGCAAAAATGACTAAAATATAAAAAAGTGAAAGCAGAAAAGTGTCAAATCACAGCCTTTTGCTGTCTTTTTTACAACCCCAATTCCAATGAAGTTGGGACGTTGTGTAAAATGTAAATAAAAACAGAATACAATGATTGACAAATCCTATTCAACCTATATTCAATTGAATACACCACAAAGACAAGATATTTAATGTTCAAACTGATAAACTTTATTGTTTTTGTGCAAATATTTGCTCATTTTGAAATGGATGCCTGCAACACGTTTCAAAAAAGTTGGGACAGTGGTATGTTTACCATTGTGTTACATCACCTTTCCTTCTAACAACACTCAATAAGTGTTTAGGAACTGAGAACACTCATAATTGGGTATAAAAGGAGCATCCCCAAAATTCTTAGCCATTCAGAAGCAAAGATGGGTCGAGGATCACGACTTTGTGAACAAGTGCGTGAAAAAAATAGTCCAGCAGTTTAAGAACGTTTCTCAACATTCAATTGCAAGGAATTTAGGTATCCCATTATCTACAGGCCACAATATAGTCAGAAAATTCAGAGAATCTGGAGAACTTTCTACACATAAGCGGCAAGGTCAAAAACCAACATTGAATGCCCGTGACCTTTGATCCTTCATGCGGCACTGCAATAAAAACTGACATCATTGTGTAAAAGATCTTATCATGTGGGCTCAGGAACACTTCAGAAAACCATTGTCAGTTAATACAGTTTGTCGCTACATCTACAAGTGCAAGTTAAAACTCTACCATGCAAAGCGAAAGCCATACATCAACAACATCCAGAAATGCCACCGCCTTCTCTGAGCCCGAGCTCATTTGAAATGGACAGACGCAAAGTGGTAAAGTGTGCTGTGGTCTGATGAGTCCACATTTCAAATTATTTTTGGAAATCATGGATGACGTGTCCTCCGGACAAAAGAGGAAAAAGACCATCCAGATTGTTACCAGTGCTAAGTTCAAAAGCCAGCATCTGTGATGGTATGGGGGGTGTGTTAGTGCCCATGACATGGGCAACTTACACATCTGTGATGGCATCATCAATGCTGAAAGGTACATCCAGGTTTTGGAGCAACTCAAGCTGCATCGTTTTCAGGGACCTCCCTGCTTATTTCAGCAAGACAATGCCAAGACATATTCTGCAAGTGTTACAACAGTGTGGCTTTGTAGTAAAAGAGTGCGGGTACTAGACTGGTCTGCCTGTAGTCCAGACCTGAAACCCACTGAAAATGTGTGGCGCATTATGAAGCGCAAAATACGACAACGGAGACCCCGGACTATTAAACAACTGAAGTCATATATCAGCAAGAATGGGAAAGAATTCCACCTACAAAGCTTCAACAATTAGTGTCCTCAGTTCCCAAATTCTTATTGAGTGTTGTTTGACGGAAAGGTGATGTAACACAGTGGTAAACATACCACTGTCCCAGCTTTTATGAAATGTGTTGCAGGCATCCATTTCAAAATGAGCAAACATTTGCACATAAACAATAATGTTTATCAGTTTGAACATTAAAGTAGACCTGCTTTGAAATAAATGTGGTCAGATCTTAGAAAGAAATAGCTGATATATTTATAAGACCCTTATGAATACAGTAAAGTAAATCTGCAAGCTCAAATTTGTAATTCAGCAGAGAAATCTTCATTTAAAAATGACAAATTTGCAGCTAAAATTTGGCCCTCCGCGATACCTGTTTGTACATCTGGGACATTGTCATGACGTAAGAGAGAAGACAGAGTGCTCGCACCTTCAGTCTGATCCTGCGTGTTGAGTGAATGCAATACTAGCTATTTCTCAATTCAAACGCTTGAAAATGACCGCCAAATTGTCAGACAATGAGATCGATCTCGACATGGAAGTTGACGTAGAGGATCCTGATGATCTTAGCAGTAGCTCAGAGAGCTCAAATAGTGACCAAGATGATGGTGATATCTGAGAATTTGATGAGGAAAATGACGGCGGAGATCAAGGTGGAGAAGCAGCAAGGCTGGCGGACACACAGCTAAGACCCTACCAGCACGAACCCGAGCCGCGGGGGGGGGGGGGAAGCCACTGATCCAGGCGCCGAAGTGTGGGTTGAATCGGCAGATCCTGGTTTCAACATCCAAAAGTAAGCTGCAATGAATGCGAGATACAGCTCTGCAAGCTCAGATCAGGTCTACTTTAAATATCTTGTCTTTGTGGTGTATTCAACTGAATATAGGTTGAAGTGGATTTGCAAATCATTGTATTCTGTTTTTATTTACATTTTAGTCAATGGCCCAACTTCATTGGAATTGGGGTTGTAGTAGGTGCACGTCAGGCTGCAGATCCGAGTCTGAACACAGTGTGAAAAAAATAAACGGTTGGGCTTTTAATCACAGAAATGACTCCGGTCGCACATGTTTGGGGTTTTAATGGAAATACATTGTGATCAGATGGGTCATTTTATCCGATGTGAGCGAAAAATCCATTGTATAAAATCTGTTATATACGGTGTTTATTACATGGAAAACAATACAAAAACATTGGGACTTTTATTGTCCAGTGACTGTGAATATGGTTTATACGATGACGGTTTTAGGCGAGTTTTACTATACATGGGACTGAACAATAAATTTACCTTGCAAAGCTTTGACGATGATGTCAGCTTCCATCCCACGCGGCTGACTTTATTTTCACATATTTTTATTCTGTTCGGATCTGAAGGGAATCTGTACATCTTGAAGCCCTTGTTGTGTCTATTTGTGCACCCAAATGCACAACAACCCATCATATTCAGCAAATAAATTAATAAAATAGCTGGATTTCCATGCAGACAGATTAACAGCGAGCGCTATTTTGAACCCAAGATGGCACCATGAGTCACGTGACCATTTTTTTTTTCCACTCATCATGTCTCCACTCTCTCAATTAAGGCACTCTAGCTACCTGTTAGCAATGTCTATGCTGATCAGCTTATTGACTGTGGCTGGCAAATGAAAGACTCAAGAAACGCAAAGGTTTCAGTGGTTATTAGACATTTGATGACCATCATGTCGAACTCCTATAGTCTCAAATTATTGAAGCTTATGAAGTTGTGTGAAGCCAAAGCAGTGTCAGACAACACAACAATATGCTCCATGACTGTTGTGCCACTTCAGGATAAGTATTTATTACTTAGTATTGTATTTATTTATTATTGTATTTATGACTTGTATTGTATTGTATTGTATTGTATTGTATTGTATTTATTACTTAGTTTGTCCAGTCTGGTTTACACTTGTTGGATGTATATTTAATGCTGGCTGCACCAGAGTGCAAACCTCTTCAAAATAAGGCAAACAATAATTATGTGCCCCATATGGTAAACTGAAGTGGTTTGCTATGTTCTTAAACAATATATTTGTTCTTTAATGCACTCTTAAGTAGGAGATTAGAATTTTTTTTTTAATTGTCATATATTGTAAACTGCAGCTTGTCTTTAAACAATATATATAAACTAAGGAAAATAATTCAATAATTCAAACAGTTTGGATCACAAAAAATTCCGACTTCATGACAAACATTTTGTGCTACATTGGTAATTTAAAAAATAAACAGTTTTGTGCATTTTGTAGTCATGGGTTATAAAATAGAATAGTCATGGGTCAAAATAGAAATAATTTATAAGCTGCAATTTTTTGTAAAGAAATAAATATTCCTGATTTCAACACATTCACCTTGTGTTGTGTAGCTTCATGTTATCAACAGCTGTAGGTTTATCTAAGGAAATCTTTAAAAATAAAGTATATATGTTTAAAGGGTAGCAAGCTGTTGTGAAAGTGCACTCACACACTCATCTTCAATCGCTTAGTTCAATTAAGGGTCGCGGGGGGCTGGAGCCTATCCCAGCAGTCACAGAGCACGAGGCTGGGTACACTCTGGACAGGACACCAGTCTATCGCAGGGCCACATATAGACAAAAAAACACATCCCCACACACACCTACGGACAATTTAAAGTTTCCAATCTACCTGCAGTAGTGTTCAGAATAATAGTAGTGCTATGTGACTAAAAAGATTAATCCAGGTTTTGAGTATATTTCTTATTGTTACATGGGAAACAAGGTACCAGTAGATTCAGTAGATTCTCACAAATCCAACAAGACCAAGCATTCATGATATGCACACTCTTAAGGCTATGAAATTTGGCTATTAGTAAAAAAAAAAAAAAAAAAGTAGAAAAGGGGGTGTTCACAATAATAGTAGCATCTGCTGTTGACGCTACAAACAAAACTATTATGTTCAAACTGCTTTTTTTAGCAATCCTGTGAATCACTAAACTAGTATTTAGTTGTATAACCACAGTTTTTCATGATTTCTTCACATCTGCGAGGCATTAATTTTGTTGGTTTGGAACCAAGATTTTGCTGGTTTACTAGTGTGCTTGGGGTCATTGTCTTGTTGAAACACCCATTTCAAGGGCATGTCCTCTTCAGCATAAGGCAACATGACCTCTAGAAGTATTTTGACATATCCAAACTGATACATAATACCTGGTATGCGATATATAGGCCCAACACCATAGTAGGAGAAACATGCCCATATCATGATGCTTGCACCACCATGCTTCACTGTCTTCACTGTGAACTGTGGCTTGAATTCAGAGTTTGGTGGTCATCTCACAAACTGTCTGCGGCCCTTGGACCCAAAAAGAACAAGTCAACAAAATATTCCTCCATTTCTCTTTAGGCCAGTTGATGTGTTCTTTGGCAAATTGTAACCTCTTCTGCACGTGTTTTAATTAACAGAGGGAGTTTGCACAGCACTTACAGGTAACTCCAGACTTTCTTTGATCATCCTGGAGCTGATCAATGGGTGAGCCTTTGCCATTCTGGTTATTCTTCTATCCATTTTGATGGTTGTTTTCTGTTTTCTTCCATGCGTCTCTGTTTTTTTTTGTTTTTTTTTTCCATTTTAAAGATTGGAGATCATTGTAGATGAACAGCCTATAATTTTTTGCACCTGCATATGTTTTCCCCTCTCCAATCAACTTTTTAACCAAACTACACTGTTATTCTGAACAATGTCTTGAACATCCCATTGTCCTCAGGCTTTCAAAGAGAAAAGCATGTTCAACAGGTGCTGGCTTCATCCTTACATAGGGGACACCTGATTCACACCTGTTTGTTCCACAAAATTGACGAACTCACTGACTGAATGCCACACTACTATTATTGTGAACACCCCCTTTTCTATTTTTTTTTTACTAATAGCCCAATTTCATAGCCTTAAGAGTGTGCATATCATGAATGCTTGATCTTGTTGAATTTGTGAGAATCTACTGAATCTACTGGTACCTTGTTTCCCATCTAACAATAAGAAATATACTCAAAACCTGGATTAATCTTTTTAGTCACATAGCACTACTATTATTCTGAACACTACTGTAACTTGCATGGCTTTGGATGTGGGAGGAAGCCGGAGCACCCGGAGAGAACCCACGCTAACACGGGGAGAACATGCAAACTCCACACAGAAAGGCCACAGGTGGGAATCGAACTTATGACCTTCTCGTTGTGAGGCAACAGTGCTAACCACTAAGCCAGGGGTTGGCAACCTGTTCCAGAAAGAGCCAAGAGGGTGCAGGTTTTCTTTGCAGCCTGCACCCTCTTGGCTCTTTCTGGAACAGGTTGCCCACCCCTGCACTAAGCCACCGTGCTGCCTGCTGCGAAAGTGCATCTTGTAAAAACTGAGTTATGTTTGCTTTTATTCCATGTCTTATTTATTTAGTGCATATTTCACTATTGGTCATAAATATTTACTACAAGTTGTTGGAGTGCATCTTATGTTTGTATTTATTTCTTTGTTTTATTTTGTGCAGTTTTATTACCGGTGTTTACATCATTAGCTACAGAATTCACACTGGAATTGTAATTAGATTGCAAGTCTTCACCCCTGCAAAAAAAAAAAAAAAAAAAAAAAAAAACAGAGACTGAGAAGTCTGGGAAGTAGCATCCTTATCTCATTGGCTTTTTAAAACAATTGACACCAATCAGCTCTCCAGGCTAGGGCGTAATTTTGGGTAGGGACGCTAGGGTCACGTCCCTACCAATATTCAGCCCCCTACTGTGTAATCACGACCAATAAAACCGCTGTCCTCCATTATTATGGCGCATAAAGGGTTAAATGTGTGCCACTGCTCGAAGCCCCCCTCTTTAACGTAGATATCCTTGTCTGATTAGCAGTGATGCCGGTCTAATCTGACCACTTTTTTTTAGTAACGACTAATCTAACGCATTAATCTTTCCAAATCAGTAATCAGGTCACTGTGTGTTACTATTATTTTTGCATTATGGGTCGAAAGCAGCATTAAACTTGGTCTGTGGGCAGGAGGTCGGAATTCGACAGAGCTACACACTTTAAGCGAGCTGTGAGCTTTTCATCCGCGTTGTTCTGCAACAGCTACGACTCGTCCTCACCTCTTAAAGCACAATGACAGCACACCTGCACTGAGCTTTACAAAGACATTTTTATGCTTTTTTTTCTCCGAGCCGCTCCGTATCTGCTGCTAAAAACAGCTGATCCTCCGCGACGCGTCAACAACTAACACTATTTTCCACTCAAATGCACCTAAACTCGCTTTCTGAGGAGCACATGATGTGAAAATGCAATAAAACTTTCTTACCTTTAAATCTGGTCATGTTTTCTGCATAAATAAATGTTATCCATTCTTTGTGCTCAAACGCCAAAGCGGGCGAATCCAGATGGAATGGGGGCGTGGGGCAGGGATGTGCCCCATGCCCATGCTACCGTTTCTTGCTAACTTGGTTGACTATCCCACTTGTCACTCCAAGCAGCACACTTCCCACAGTAGCCACGACCGCTCATCGACCCCCGTCCACCCCGCCCCTATCTCTCTCTCTTGAGCTAGACTTCGTGATATTTGGTAATGGATATTATATATTATTATTAGATATTCGTTCATTCTTCACAGTCAGGAATGTAAGTGCAGGGTCTCCGTCAAGCTTTAAAACTAAGCAAAATCCCTTTCATGAATGGAAACCCTTCTCAAAAGCATTAGGCTTCTTCTGCTCTTTAAGCACTAGGCAGGTTTTAGCAACGTGGCAGGACGCATCGTTAGGCTACTGCACAGTTGCAGGGAACTTATTAAAAGACTGCGCGGGCAGACACAATAACAGACAGACAAACGGGAATCAATTCATTCACGAATAGGGATGGGTATCGAGAACCGGTTCCTTTTGGGTATCGTTAAGAAATGATTCGATCCACCGACATCAATAAGCTTTTTGCTTAACGATTCTGTTATCAGTCCTTCAGAGTGGCCGTTATTTTGGGGGGTGTTTGTCAGGAAAATGATAATTTCTCTACATTGATTACAGACCCTGCAGTGGGTCCGTAATCAACTTTTCTGCAGCGTGGCTTTGCTTTGAACCTTGAACCAATCGAAGCAGTGGTTCGCAGATTGAAACAGTGCTTCAATTGCTTTGTTTATTCTTTCTTTCTTTCGCTTAATTTTCCCCCGCTAAAACCCTAAAGAGCATACGTTTGTGAGTATTATTTACCTTTTCTATGTTAAACCGACCTGTTACGGTCTTCTGAAACAGTTGATAGATGTATTTTATAACTTAAAAACGGGAGCGATGCTAATGTGTTAGCATGTCTATGGCATTTTCAATGTTAAAAGTTAGCATTAAGCAGTTGCAGCTGTTGTCACGTTCGGGTGCATTTGTTTTCAAATTGTAATATTTTTTAAATTTATTTTTGTTTAGATATTATAATCTAATGATTATTATATACAATATATACTTATTATATACAGTTTTAGAGAAAGAGACAAACCTGAATAGAAACACAACAGAAAATATAAAACCAACTAACAATGAACATACATAAATACATACATACATACAGAAATAAATAATTGTTTCCTGTGAACACCTCGTGACTCTTACACCTCCATTTCATCCCTGTCTTATTTAAGTTTAATGACAATTTGTTTCGGTCAAACCATATTTTCAATGTGTTAATTTCCTCAGTGATTTCCTCCAGAACTATCTGCCAAACTAGAAAACTGCTGCATCCTAGTAAGAGCAGAATACTACTGGAATGAATCTGAATAAGGAAAGTTGGGTTTTTTTCTCACTAAATGGATGCTGCACTCACTCCAGTTTATTGTCTGGAATAGTCCCAGATTGCATTTCACAGCTTCTAGAATTCATTTTCGTGCAGGTGGTGACATATCCATCCCTGAATATGTCAGTCGTGAGTCACTTTTGTGCGGATTAAAGTTACTAACTGGGACTCCTGTCTTGTTGCAAGAAAGAAACGAGAATCGTCCTCCGTTCTGTTCACACAGCTCCAAACACTGCACGGCTCTCTGCCAAGTCAAGTTAGAATGATAGAGTCCAGTCGGAATTAATAACTTCAAAGCGAAACACAGTTTTATTTTTTTTTATGTCCAGAGATCAAGGATACAGTGACCAATTTCATATTTATTTACTTTAAGACTCAATGAAATACATAGAAAACCTGTAAAGCCTACTTTTAGTACAAAATTCATGAGGTATCAATAAGGAATTGGATCGACAAGCAGAATCAATAATGGCATTGATAGATAAAATCTTATCAATACCCATCCCTATTCACGAACGTCACAACACTATCAGATTGGGTCATTGCAATACTTTGTGTTAAATATCCATCCTCGATTAATTCAATTTAAATGTATAGCTGGAGCAATGTTGGGTTAGTTGCTGTGCTCAAGGTCACTCCAGTCATGGATGGAGGTGTAAAGAGAGGTAAGGTTGGGATTTGAGCCTGCAACCCTGTGATTGAAAGACCAACTCCCTAACCATTGGGATGGCTCGTTAACCTATAACATCTGCATGACATGAACTTATGATTGGTAATGCAAAAAAAAAAAAATCTTTGTCTTGGAGCACTTTTGTGTCCCCACCAATATCAAAATCAAAGTTACTCCCCTGTCTCCAGGCATGCTCCACAACTGAACATGCCTGGAGCAGTGTGTCTGCATGTGGCTATTAATGGTCAAATTTTTAGATAAATCACCGAAGGCGCTTTAATAAGTTACAGTGCTATTAAAACTCAAGGTATTACTCATGATTTCACACAGTAAAGTTATTTGTTTTACTATATTTTGTGGGCTGTTAACAAACTATACAAATACAGTGAGGCAAATAAGTATTTGATCCACTGTTGATTTTGCAAGTTTTCCCACTTACAAAGAATGGAGAGGTCTGTAATTTTTATCTTAGGTGCACTTCAACTGCGAGAGACAGAATATGAAAAAAAAAACTAAATCAGAAAATCACATTGTATCAGTTTTAAATAATTCATTTGCATTTTATTGAATGAGATAGGTTTTTGATACAATAGAAAAACAGACAATATTTGATACAGAAACCTTTGTTTGCAATAACAGAGTTCAGATGTTTCCTGTAGTTATTGACCAAGTTTGCAACTGCAGCAGAGATTTTGGTGCACTCCTCAGATATTTTCCAGATCTTTCAGCTTTCAAGTTTCAGCTCCCTCCAAAGATTTTCTATTGAGTTCAGGTCTGGAGACTGGCTCTATTTTGGTCTCATCTGACCACATGACCTTCACCCATGCCACCTCTGGATTATCCAGATGGTCACTGGTGAACTTCAAATGGTCCTGGACATGTGCTGGATTTTAAAACATGACGGCATCCTGTGTTACTAATGTAATCCTTATGACTATGGTCCCAGCTCTCTTCAGGTCATTGACCTGAAGTCCTCCCGTGTAGTTCTGGGCTTTCTTAGAATCATCCTTACCCCACGAGGTGAGATCTTGCATGGAGCCCCAGTCCAAGGAAGACTGACAGTCAGCTTGTGTTTCTTCCATTTTCTAATAATTACACCAACAGTTGCTGCTTTCTCACAAAGCTGCTTACCTGTTGTCCTGTAGTCCATCGCAGCCTTGTGCAGGTCTACAGTTTTGTCCCTGGTGTCCTTAGACACCTCTTTGGTCTTGGTCATGGTGGATAGATTGATAGGATAGTGTGATTGATTGAGTGTGTGGATAGGTGTCTGTTATACAGGTAACGAGTTCAAACAGGTGCAATTCATACAGGTAAAGAGTGCAGAATAGGAGAGCTTCTTAAAGAAAAACTAACACGTTTGTCAGAGCCAGAATTCTTGCTAGTTGGTAGGTGATCAAATATGTATTTCATGCAATAAAATGCAAATGAATTATTTAAAATCATACAATGTGATTTTCTGTTTTGTTTGTTTAGATTCTGTCTCTCACAGTTGAAATGTACCTGCGATAAAAATTACAAACCTCTCTATTTTTTGTAGATGGAAAACTTGCAAACTCAACAGTGGATCAAATACTTATTTGTCTCAGTGTATATATGAAACAATATTGATTTTGCTTGTAATTTTCTTTATATCTACATTGACAGAACCATAACTGAAACATCACCAAAAATGAAATCTAGCAACACAAGTACAAAAATCAACGTGGAACTCAACAGTTAACAGAACACAAGATAAACCAACTGAACACAATGAAAACTGATGAGCATGAAAACACAAAGACATGGTGAACATGAGACGTGAGAAACATGAAGACAACTCACATAGAGGACTGATCACATTAACGAAGAACAGACTGACCACAGGCCAAAAGGAACCACACGAATGACTGACAGGGGAGAAACACACACACACAGTGCAGACAGAAACCATAAACACATGGATGTAGAGAAAGAACCAGACAGGGACCTGACCCAACAACAGGATACAGATATGGACCAAGAGCACACACCACAGGGGACGTGGGAAACAAACAGGACAGAACACAAACCATGAACAGAGGGCACCAACAGGTAGTCAGAAACAGACCCAACAGTTTGAGCTCATTTAACATTTACAGGTACCCCATTAATAACCTTATAATAAAACCTTATAAGGTTTTGAATAATCAGGTCCCATCTTATCTTAGGGACCTCATAGTACCATATCACCCCAATAGAGCGCTTCGCTCTCAGACTGTAGGCTTACTTGTAGTTCCGAGGGTTTGTAAGAGTAGAATGGGAGGCAGAGCCTTCAGCTTTCAGGCTCCTCTCCTGTGGAACCAGCTCCCAATTCGGATCAGGGAGACAGACACCCTCTCTACTTTTAAGATTAGGCTTAAAACTTTCCTTTTTGCTAAAGCTTATAGTTAGGGCTGGATCAGGTGACCCTGAACCATCCCTTAGTTATGCTGCTATAGACTTAGACTGCTGGGGGGTTCCCATGATGCACTGAGTGTTTCTTTCTCTTTTTGCTCTGTATGCACCACTCTGCATTTAATCATTAGTGATTGATCTCTGCTCCCCTCCACAGCATGTCTTTTTCCTGGTTCTCTCCCTCAGCCCCAACCAGTCCCAGCAGAAGACTGCCCCTCCCTGAGCCTGGTTCTGCTGGAGGTTTCTTCCTGTTAAAAGGGAGTTTTTCCTTCCCACTGTCGCCAAGTGCTTGCTCACAGGGGGTTGTTTTGACCGTTGGGGTTTTTACATAATTATTGTATGGCCTTGCCTTACAATATAAAGCGCCTTGGGGCAACTGTTTGTTGTGATTTGGCGCTATATAAATAAAATTGACTGATTGATTGATTGATTAATACTCATTTTCTCTGAGGTCTTAATTGAACCCCCTGTCCAGACAACATAGGCATGTTCTAACATGTTTATTCAAGACTTAAGCAAGGAATTGCTGGTAGGCAGAAGAAGCTGAACCGGATTTCACAACCTGCACAGATGGTTGCCATGAAGGGAGGCCATGGCAGGAGCATGCCATGCAGGAGTGTCTGGGGGACTGAAGAGGTGGGTAATGTTATGTTGTGACAGCACAGCGGCACACTGGGCTGGAACAGTGGCAGCAGCTGGGGGAGTGAAGAGGTGGGAGGCTGCAGAGGCCAGAAAGATGAGTAGTGGCAGAGGCAGGGATGTTGTAACAAGCTGCAAAGGTTGGGAATGGGCAGGATACCAGTGTACTCAAACAATGTCACCCACAGATTTTCCACAGAGTCATTCTGAAGCTCAAAAACTGCTGCTCTGGGTGGTGCCACGTTGGCAGTACTTCTGCCTGCATCATGGCCAAACCACAAATAGGTAAAGAGGTGGAATGTGGGTGAGAACCTGTGTGACTTAGGCAGGAAAAATTAGGCCAAAACTCTCCTCCACTGAAGATTTACCAAACAAGCTGAGCTAAGAGAATAGTGGTGAAAGACGGTGTGAGGGAGGGCAGAGGAATGAAGCTTCTCAACACTGAACACTACACAGGCAGAGCAGTAAGAGTTGGTGTGGTGAGAATTAGCTGCAGAGAGTGAAGCCAGGACAACAGATGTACTGAGGAAAACAGAGCCTGTGTCTCAACACGCCAAGGCCATCTCGAAGATAGGCTGAGATAGAAATGTTGTGGCAGACTGGAACCAGGTGAATGACAAAAGAGGAAACAGTTGAAACAGGTGCAGGTGATCAATGAGGATGCTCTGCTGCAGCTCATTAGTCATTTCCCGGAGTAGTAAAAAGAAAAACAAAAAAACAAAAACAAAAAGCACATCCTACATAGCACATTCAGCTTTGTTTAGGCAAGTATCTCTGCAGCTGGTGGAGAGGAGGCCGAGACACAAAACTGCACCAAAACAGGCGAAAAGGTGACAACTTCTCCATGTGGGATCTCACTGATTTGGTCCTACTGGCATGTGAGTGCATGGCGGCCGACTGTCTGCTGCATGGCGTCCAGAGTGGCATACAAGGCATACAAGAAAAATGTGTGTCAGCTCCTCACAAGTTGTCTCACATATAATAATAATAAAATACCAGATTTATACGCAGCTTAGCCTACTAACTATATTTAATTTTACTACTAGTCTTTATACTAAATTACCTATACTACAATCTTCTCCTGTGATGTCTTATTTTTCTTATGTCTTATTATTTATTATATTATACAACCCCTGGCAAAAATTATGGAATCACCAGCCTCGGAAGATGTTCATTCAGTTGTTTAATTTTGTAGAAAAAAAGCAGATCACAGACATGACACAAAACTAAAGTCATTTCAAATGGCAACTTTCTGGCTTTAAGAAACACTATAAGAAATCAAGAAAAAAATATTATGGCAGTCAGTAACGGTTACTTTTTTAGACCAAGCAGAGGAAAAAAATATGGAATCATTCAATTCTGAGGAAAAAATTATGGAATCACCCTGTAAATTTTCATCCCCAAAACTAACACCTGCATCATATCAGATCTGCTCATTGACATTGACCCTATGTGTCTTTTTGCAAGGAATGTTTTCGCAGTTTTTGCTCTATGGCAAGATGCATTATCATCTTGAAAAATGATTTCATCATCCCCAAACATCCTTTCAATTGTCCAAAATATCAACATAAACTTGTGCATTTATTGATGATGTAATGACAGCCATCTCCCCAGTGCCTTTACCTGACATGCAGCCCCATATCATCAATGACTGTGGAAATTTACATGTTCTCTTCAGGCAGTCATCTTTATAAATCTCATTGGAACGGCACCAAACAAAAGTTCCAGCATCATCACCTTGCCCAATGCAGATTCGAGATTCATCACTGAATATGACTTTCATCCAGTCATCCACAGTCCACGATTGCTTTTCCTTAGCCCATTGTAACCTTGTTTTTTTTCTGTTTAGGTGTTAATGATGGCTTTCGTTTAGCTTTTCTGTATGTAAATCCCATTTCCTTTAGGCGGTTTCTTACAGTTCGGTCACAGACGTTGACTCCAGTTTCCTCCCATTCGTTCCTCATTTGTTTTGTTGTGCATTTTTTGATTTTTGAGACATATTGCTTTAAGTTTTCTGTCTTGACGCTTTGATGTCTTCCTTGGTCTACCAGTATGTTTGCCTTTAACAACCTTCTCATGTTGTTTGTATTTGGTCCAGAGTTTAGACACAGCTGACTGTGAACAACCAACATCTTTTGCAACATTGCGTGATGATTTACCCTCTTTTAAGAGTTTGATAATCCTCTCCTTTGTTTCAATTGACATCTCTCGTGTTGGAGCCATGATTCATGTCAGTCCACTTGGTGCAACAGCTCTCCAAGGTGTGATCACTCCTTTTTAGATGCAGACTAACGAGCAGATTTGATTTGATGCAGGTGTTAGTTTTGGGGATGAAAATTTACAGGGTGATTCCATAATTTTTTCCTCAGAATTGAGTGATTCCATATTTTTTTCCTCTGCTTGGTCTAAAAAAGTAACCGTTACTGACTGCCACAATTTTTTTCTTGATTTCTTATAGTGTTTCTTAAATCCAGAAAGTTGCCATTTGAAATGACTTTAGTTTTGTGTCATGTCTGTGATCTGTTTTTTTTTCTACAAAATTAAACAACTGAATAAACATCCTCCGAGGCCGGTGATTCCATAATTATTGCCAGGGGTTGTATATACTTTTTCTTGAGCCGCTTGGGTGAGTAGGGAGAGTTCCCATGGGATAAAAAAAGCTTTTTAACCTACCATCCCTGGTTCTCAAGACCAGGCACCTAAGTGGCTCTAATCTACTCTTTTCTACTCTCATATTTTACTCTTCCTTTTTAGATATTTAGATATACCTTTATATACTAGCATAGTTCCACCTTAGAATTGGAATATAATATATAAGATATACCTTACTGAATTTTCATGTTGCGCAGGTTCTGAGTTGCAGAGAATACATTCACCTATTGAGATATCCCATAATCCCTTGCGTGCCAGAGAGGAGCTGAAATCAAAACAACATGGAGGAAGCACATGACAACAATTGCAAATGAACATTATACAACCAAAATGTAAATTTTTATGCCTTTCATATCATTTGTAAGAGCCTGCGTGCATGAGACTGCTGAATACTTGCTAAAACAAATATTATAAATATTTAATGTCTGCTACCTTCAACCTGTGTGGAACTTCATGAATGCAAACTGAATTTCAGACATCTTATATATATTACTCTGGAACAAACAAGCCAAACGGTGTTGTAAAGGACAATAAGCAGGACGTTAAAGAGCAAACTTCACTTTCCCCCACAACGAAAAGAACACAAAGCGATCGTGACTCAAACCAATTCCCTTTGTAAATAAAAGTGAAATCATTTGAGATTACATAAAACAAACACGTCTAAAAGCCTTGACAATATATTCATGAGAGTTTTAGGCACAATATACAAAGAGTTTTACCTTGTGATGTTGATGCCATTGTCCATGTGCAATGGTTAAAATGCAGCGTTATCTGAGCGTCTTATAGCAATTCACCATGTTGCCGACTTCTCACTGTGCTAACACCTCTCTGAGATATGCGTGAGATTTGAAACCTCAATAAGGCGAATGGAGAGGGGTACAAGACGCACCTCTGACTACCTGATGAGGAAGTTTGTTGCACAAATTTTTTGGTCATCAAAAATGAAGCATTACGCAGGCACCGCACTGCGACTCAGGCAAGGAAATAGATAAGATAAGATAAGATAAGATAAGATAAGACTTTATTGATCTCACAATGGAGAAATTCACATGTTATGTCAGCTCTTAATAAACGCACAAGATGAGTACGAGTAGAAAAAAAAATGTGCATCAAACAGCGTGTGCAAAGATAAAGCAATAATAATAATAATATTTGTAACAATACAATAAAATAAGAAAATGAAGAAGAAATTTTATATATATATATATATATATGCATGATTGGAATTAAAAAATAGAAGCATTTTATTTACAATATGTGAAGTAAAGTTTAGATGTGATAAGGTGACACTAGTGCTGGAATTTATAAACAAGTTGTTACTGCACATGATTTGTAGACAGATTATTGCATATGGTTATGGTGAACGTCATGTGAAACTGCGTGAACTCCCTCGCGGATGCCATTCACAGGCTGTTGCAGAACAGTGGGATTGTTTGTTTGTTTGTTTTTGAGAATTGTTTGGTCTATGCAGTATATTTGCTTGTTAACTCACTCGATGCCATTGACTCTAAAACGCGTCTTTTCCGATAGTAACGCCCCGCGCCAAAGACGCGTCATCGAGCCAATTTCTTTTCTTCTCTTTTCTTTTCTTATGGTATGTTTGTCGTTGACATGGACATAGAACCCAATTTTCTATGGGTCTTGAAAAAACACTCAAATGCTGAAGAAATCCTGGCACTGGGATGTTCTGAACTTTGAAAATGGCTGGCACTCAATGAGTTAATGAAGAAGATGTTATTGTGCAGCCAGTCTGCTCTCCTGTCAGACCTTAGAAACTAAGCAAAGTGGGTCCCGGTTAGTACTTGGATGGGAGACCTCCTTGGAAGACGAGGGCAGTGTGAGTTCCTCCGGGTAAAACTGGAGTTGCGTCTGGACGGTATCCAGTGTAAAACTTGTGCCAAATCCCAATGCGGACCTGTACTGGATCCGCTCTGGCAACCCCACTAAAAACAGGAGCAACTGAAAGATGAACAACAATGATGAAAAAGTTATTTTATTTCCGAACAGATATCTGTTGATATTACTTTATGATAGAGATATAATATTCACAATCTCATCTCATGTCATTCATGCCATGGAAACACAAATAGGTTGACAGATACAAATCTGATAATTGTGGTGCAAATTTAAATAGTAAATCTACAGTCAAAAATCAAGAAAACATGATAAGACACTTCATATTCCAAAGCTGTGGAAAAGCCAAGGGATGGACCTTCCTTCTAAAATGCAATTTGTGAATCTCTCATTATAATGAATTAATGAATGAATGAGTCCATCTCCTCCAAACTGTTAACACTGTAACTCAAAAACACATAATTCTGTCGTTTTGTCATCGACCAAATAAGATTTAGTCCAATACTTGAATCTTTGGTCAATAAAAGTCCAAGTGTTTTTGGTCCTGGTGTTCCCTGTGTTTCTGTACTCTTGGAAGACTTGGATGATAACCAGTGACTTAAGGCCATGATGACTGGATGCCTTTGAAACAAGGTCTCTTTAGAAGGTCCTTGAGTACCACTAGAATTACTTTATGTCAAACAGTATAGAGTACTGCTTCCATTATGAAGGAATGTCAACTATGACATTTTGGCCATGTGGTGTGTTTCTCTGGACATGATCCAGCATGCAGGTGTCTCACTATTAATGACCACTGTGGCTGGAGACGCCAAAGGGCTGTTAGCAGACCTTTGTGAGGTGGGCCTGAACCAGGTGTCTGACTGAGTGGTTGCTATCCAGGGCCTAAATTAGTTCTGTAGTGTGATGATGTGGTGACACAGGACACATCCATTACAGGCTGACAGACCTCAGTTATTCAATGCTGTTTGTATTTCTTAGTAATTCATGTAAATGAATTCCAAGACATTTTCAGTGGCTTCGAAATTTTTGTGTATCCACCGTCGAGTTGATAAAAAAAAAAATGGCTGTCAAAATGATTATTTGTATTAACACTGATCCTTATATTTAGGTTGTCCCATTTGTGGTGTCTGAAAAATGAGGGACTACATTAAAACAAATGGCTGCAATTCCAAAATTGTAATATTTTATATTTTTCTTCAACCCCTTGAATTAAACTTCTATCCTCTGAGCTACATGCTGCCCGCTTGCATCCTTGGACAATATGCTGACATCTGCATTGTGCCAGTCCACCCAGCTGTGAATGTACAGGCTGTGAACTGCACAATCCTATGTTTGTGAGACAAGTATGACAATACTAAGGTACTTCAAAAAGTTCTCACCCTCACCTGGAAACAAAAGTATCTTGAGGCTCAAGACGTGACCTTGAACATTGGCTGACCAAAGGCATTGAGGTTATGGGAGACTATGTTGAAAAATAATGCAAGAACAGTTTTTCATGCTGTGATGTTTTTTGGGTGAGGCCAAGAAAGTACTGTTGTAACAATACATGTATATTACAACCTGTGAAAGTAACTACAGAGTTAAAAGCAATTCAAATGTGTCTTGTTAAACATTTGACAAATCTACACATCAAAACCATTTCATACTAAATACACAAAAATGATTTCATATTTCAACATAACCTGGGAGTAAAAACGTACAAATACACCCCAAGGTGTTGTGTAATAGAGGTGGGTGATACCAGGAATTTTGGTATTGATCCAATACCATGTAAATACAGGCCCAGTATCGCCGATATCGATACCGATAACAATACTTTTTCACATTTAAGCTTCATAGATCCAAAGGATCCAGAAGATCTAGGATAGAATTTCGCCAAACATTGTACATGACAACAAAATACTTTATTATCACAATCAACATTTTTTGTTTAAAAAAAATATCACTCAGCACAACTTAAAACAAAATCTCCTGAGGTAGAGGCCTGACAAACCACAATACAAGGGTGCGCTGCTCTGTGTTGTGTGACACAGCGCAGCGCTGCTCTTACAGACAGAGAGTAGACTTTGATGAATCTGCGTGCCCAGCAGTCAGTGAGTGCAGGAGAGAAAAAAAAGCTTGAGTATCGATCTTTTTACACAAGGATCGTTTAATATCAATACCAGCGTTGGTATCGATATTATCGATATTAGGATTGATCCGCCCACGTCTATTGTGTAACCCATCTCATAAACTAAGAAAGAAGGAAAAATATAGCACCCTAATGCATTTGGACATCCATAACATTTTTTTTTTTTTTTAGCTTTTTTCATTATTGATTATTCTTCACAAGTTGTAACATTACAGTCTTCAGGAAATGGCAGGCTTAACAAGAGTAATTACCCAGAAATGTCAAATTTCAACGAAGTAATTACGTCCGTATTATTAATTCTTTCAGAACGTATGAGGCAGTACATGTCAGTATTGCACACAGAGAAACATGGATTGAAACGTTTTGCAGGGAATATATATATATATATATATATATATATATATATATATATATTTCTGTTGCTTCAAGCTTGAAAACAGCCTCTCCATACTCCACTGATAGTGATGTTTTACTAATTACTTTTTTGATTAGGCCAATATTATTAATGTTTGGGTTGCTGTTGCTGAACATTTGCAATGCAGTTGGAAAATTGTGCTGTCTTTTTTACTATTAAATGGATTCCTCCTCCTTTGGCGTCTATTTTTTACACAAACATAAAATTTTGTTGAGGTTTTTTCTTCTTTCCACACAGCCTGACTGAGTCCCCAGAGCCACTGGTGTAGAAAGAGAGCAGATATCTCTCTCCCTCTCTCTCTTTCTGTCTATCCCAGTTATATTCATTAAGCCACACTCTGGGGAGACTCGTTAAAAACATTCTGGATATGCAAACTTTCATTCCATTTGCAAGTTATCACTGCAGTTTGTCGCATCCAAAGTGTTGCCACGTAGCTTTGCTGTATACATCAGGGATCAGTCAAACACCCATCTCTTCTCTTTGATTTTTTTTTTTTTTTTCGGAACACAGTAACGCGCTTTCATCATTGCTGATGACAGTGATTAGACTTAAATCATCTGTGGAAATTCTGGGATAATCAGCACAGTGTGTATCAAAGTGAGAGATGCTATTAATGCCCGTTATTTAGTCCATTTTCACCCAGCAGCCCCTGGAGGCCGTGCAGATACTGTTAGTTCAATCAGTCTTTTCTTGATTTCCGCACAGTTGCCAGAAAACAGGCTGAGTGTTCATCTTTGAAATTTTCAGAATATCTTTTGGCAGGATTAGTGTTGATTTTGGAGTCAGAAGGTCACAGGTCAAAGTCACTCGGCATATTTTAACTGCAGAATTGCTTGTGAGTGTTATAATGTCAGCTGTGTGTACTCAGTTGCTACCAAACTTGGTATGTGTGTTACGTACCCGACCCCAACAAGACTAACAGCGTGGGTCTCAGAAGGTCAAAGGCCACTGGAAGCTTTTTGTAACTTCAAAACTGCTTGTGAGCTCAGTAACTGCTGCTGACCATACCAATTGTTACCAGACTTGGATTGTATGATTTATAGCCTGACCTCGCAAACCTAATTGGTTTTGGAGTCAGAAGGTCAAACATCATGGTCACCAGAAGTCTTTTAAGGCAGAAACTGTGAGAGTGATAACTTTTTCTGTACACAGTGGCATTTATGGCCATTCTAACCTGAATTTTAGCAACTAGTCAAGCTGATTTGATATATTATAAATCTTTTACTGACTAATCTCTAGCTATTCTGTTGCAGGGTAAATCTAGCTGTGTTTTGTTTGTTTATTTCTTTGTTTCACTTTTTTTTTAATTCAAATTTTAATTTCATTCCTATGAAATGGACTGCATTTATATAGCGCTTTTCCATCTGCAGCGCTCAAAGAACTTTACAAATAATCCCTCACATTCACCCAGATGTGAGGGTGCTGCCATATGGTGCTCACTATACACAGCGGGAGCAACTTGGTGATTAAAGACCTTGCCCAAGGGCCCTTAGTGATTTTCCGGTCAGGCTGGGATTTGACCCCAGGATCCTCTGGTCTCAAGCCCAGTGCTTAAACACTAGAGCAGGGGTGGGGAACTTGTTCCAGAAAGGACTAAGAGGGTGCAGGTTTTCTTTGCAGCCACTGACTCCACCGGGTGATTTCACAGATGAACTGATTCCATCTGCTCAAAGTGATATTAATCAGTGAAATCACCTGGTGGAGTCAGTGGCTGCAAAGAAAACCTGCACCCTCTTGGCCCTGTCTGGAACAAGTTGCCCACCCCTGCACTGGACCATCACCTCTTCTATTCTATTTCTGCTTCCAGTGTTGCCTGTAATCATATTATTTCTCTTCCATTTTTTCTTCAAGGACCACAGTGGAAATAGGTTTCATGCTAAAGGTTTGTTCCTCTGCAATATTATGTATAGTCCATATTTTATTGCCTTCATGAATCTAATCAAAATATGAGCTTTAATCCGGAACTTGAACTTTAGTCACTGCCATCCTTTAGAGCCCAGTTAATGAGGCTGGTTGACAGCAGAGGAAGAATTTTCTGCATAAAAATAAGCATCTCTGCTTGTCCTCAATCTATTCACAACATCATCGGCTCTGCTATATAACAACTGTTCCATCGAGCTGGGAGGGCAAAGGTATTCACCAATACTTGCTTGTGAGCAAATCTGAAATGATGTCAGTTTTCAAGACGTGAACAATGAAATGCATCTTGAATAGTTGCTCAGTGTCTGTCCTGTTGCTTGGGTCATCATCCACTTTAGCTAAAACTTTAAAAGCTTTTGCAAAATAACTGTGCTAATAATCCCCAGAAACCACATCTCCCATTATGCAGTTCCCCTTCCATGTGTAGTTTACTGAATCATAGTGAATTTCATTGGTCACGTGCCTTGAACATGCTGCATTCAAAGACAGAGATTCTCCATTTGCCTTATTCTGAAGAGATTTACAGTCAGCCGTTCTTCTGGTTGCGCTCTAACTGACACAGCCAGCATTAGAGATACATCAATAAATTTAAACCAGACTTGACAACCTAAGTGGAACAACCACATCCTGCTGATTTTACTTCTACAGCAGCACGCAACAGCCACAGTGAATATCATTCTGCTGCCCAATGCTGCTTCTTTCTCCACAGGGGTTTGTAATATTCAATATTTCAAAGTTCCACAAGACAGTCGTTAATCCGTCTCATTGGCATTGTCACCTTTGAATTTCTTGATTCTTCCTTTAGTTATGCCACAGACAAAAGGCCGGTAAGCACTGACATCGGCAACAGCTCGTCCTGCTAACTACTTCAAAGTCCCGTGTCCACACCGTAACTTCCACATAAGATCGCAAACGTAACATCCACTTCATGGTCACACTCTTTCAAAATTGGATAAATTTGCGTGGCTTTCTCGTAGACACATGTACAAACAAAATGTGGCCATCAGCACTGCAGACAATGGGACCAGAAATATGGCTGACTGAAGCAAAAAAAAAAAAAGGAAAAGAAAAGAAATGCATTCTGCATTTCCTATATGCAGTAGATAGAACTGGCAGGTGAAGAAACGGACTGGTTGTACATATCTGATTTCTACCACACTCGATATGTATGTTGTGTCGGCGGCGGGCCAATATCAACAATGCTACTGATTTCACAGGCACACAATTTTACATTTTTTAATACCACAAAATTGCTTGTGAACAAGCCCCAACCTAAAGTGCTGGAAAATGAAGCCAAGGTGGAAGTGCTAAATCTTATAGTATATCTGAGGAACATGTAAGGCTAGCTCCAAAAGAGAGGCAATCACCACAGAACCCCATGCTAAAATGCCCAATGTTACAACAATTCAATTTATTCTTACAGTGCTGAATCACACTTACACCCCCGCTCCCAAGCAAGCATATAGGTGACAGACAGTGGAAAGGAAAAACTCCCTCTGGTGTGTTTTTGAAGAAGAAGAAGAAGAAACCTCAAGCAGACTCAGATGGGTGACCCACTGTTTAGGCCAAAGTAACAGTAACAGAGACCATAAAGGGCCTTTCACACTGAATCCGTCAGGCCAACGCGTCAACGGATCGGGATCCGTCGAATCCGTCGGATGACGTCAGACGCGTCGCTTTGGAAGTGGCAAAAAAAAAAAAAGTGGGGGGCGGAGATTGCCACGTCACACTCTGGCTGTTTCCACAATCTGAAAAAGTTCAGCGATGGCCATCTTGAATTTGGGTCGCATGAACCACAAAAAAAGCTTTAAAAAACAGCAGTAGAACGATTCTCCCATCACCCTGCTGGGAGAAGCTTTTTTTTTCCAGCTACTTTTCGGAGTGACGCCGACCGAGGAGGAGGATGGACGAGGAGGACCGACGATCGAACCGCGACAGCGGACCAAACCGCACGGAGAAGCCGGCCTTCAGGCATCATCACTGGGCAGACCGAGGCAGGCAGCCGGGGTGATGGAGCAGACCCACTCAGTCCGAAATCTTCCACTTTTTGGATATATGCAAAGTCCCAGTTTGCCCAACGGAGTTTAGTTCTGCAGCTTTATCGAGGTTAGAATAATATGAAAATAAAACGTGGCGTTTACTTAACTGCTTTGAAGGTTTAATGATCGGCTAACGTTAGCGTAGCCTTTTAGCACAGTTGATCTGAGGGAACACTTTAATTTCTAAATGGTTCAGTCTTTTTATTTTTACCAAATAAAGCTACAGCTTTTTTCAGACACCACAAAAGCTCAACTTTAAATAACTTATTTTTTCAGACGTTTTTTTCCATCGGTTTTTTTTCCCCCCTTTTTTTATATATGAACTGTTTAGTGTTTCTTTATATTTAAAGAAATATTTTTATTTGTCCCAATCAGGAACATTTGCTGTGCAGACAACAAAACTTCCAATGATGAGCTGAACACCACGAAGTCCAGTCGAAAGAAAACATCTCTGCTTTTCAGCAACACCACCAGAGTTCAAAGCTGCAGAAGAGACCTTCATCTGGTCCCGACAATCCAGCAGAACATCACCTGCTTCTAAATAAAAGGCTCTTTGAACAGCAACTATTTTATTATTTTTAAAAAGCTGTTTCATTTTATATTTTAACAATAAATGAACAGATCATTAAAAATGTCCACGAAATCAAAGTCAAAAGACATTTGCACAGGTAGAAGCTCTCCACTTATTGTGCTCAAATTCATATTTTAGAAATGACTCTGTCCTGATAGCAACATTAAAGTGAATTACATATTTTGGCGAAATTACAAGTTTAAATGACATATATATATATATATATATATATATACGAGGGCTGTCAATAAAGTAACGGTCCTTTTTATTTTTTTCAAAAACTATATGGATTTCATTCATATGTTTTTACGTCAGACATGCTTGAACCCTCGTGCGCATGCGTGAGTTTTTCCACGCCTGTCGGTGACGTCATTCGCCTGTGAGCACTCCTTGTGGGAGGAGTCGTCCAGCCCCTCGTCGGAATTCCTTTGTCTGAGAAGTTGCTGAGAGACTGGCGCGTTGTTTGATCAAAATTTTTTCTAAACCTGTGAGACACATCGAAGTGGACATGGTTTGAAAAATTAAGCTGGTTTTCAGTGAAAATTTTAACAGCTGATGAGAGATTTTGAGGTGATTCTGTCGCTTTAAGGACTTTTCACGGTGCGAGACAGTCGCTCAGCGCTCTCAGGCGGCCGTCAGTCAGCCTGTTCAAGCTGAAAACCTCCACATTTCAGGCTCTATTGATCCAGGATGTCGTGAGAGAACAGAGAAGTTTCAGAAGAAGTCGGTTTCAGCATTTTATCCGGATATTCCACTGTTAAAGGAGATTTTTTTAATGAAAGACGTGCGGACGGATCCGCGCGTCGGGACGCAGCCGACGCGGTGCGGCGGCACAGGAAAAACACCTCCGTGTTGATAACCATTTGTAAAATCCAGGCGGCTTTTGATGGCTTTCAGTGGAGTGAGTATATGAGAAATTGTTTAACAGGCAGGACATGTTCCAACTTGTCCTTAAGGCTTTCAACGGAGGTGTTTTTCCTGTGGCGGAGTGTCGCGGCGGCTGCGTCCCAACGTGCGGACCCGTCCGCACGTCTTTCATTAAAAAAATCTCCTTTAACAGTGGAATATCCGGATAAAATGCTGAAACCGACTTCTTCTGAAACTTCTCTGTTCTCTCACGACGTCCTGGATCAATAGAGCCTGAAATGTGGAGGTTTTCAGCTTGAACAGGCTGATGACGCTGCCTGAGAGCGCTGAGCGACGTCTCGCACCGTGAAAAGTCCTTAAAGCAACAGAATCACCTCAAAATCTCTCATCAGCCGTTAAAATTTTCACTGAAAACCAGCTTAATTTTTCGAACCGTGTCCGCTTCTATGTGTCTCACAGGTTTAGAAAAAATTTTGATCAAACAACGCGCCAGTCTCTCAGCAACTTCTCAGACAAAGGAATTCCGACGAGGGGCTGGACGACTCCTCCCACAAGGAGTGCTCACAGGCGAATGACGTCACCGACAGGCGTGGAAAAACTCACGCACGCGCACGAGGGTTCAAGCATGTCTGACGTAAAAACATATGAATGAAATCCATATAGTTTTTGAAAAAAATAAAAAGGACCGTAACTTTATTGACAGCCCTCGTATATATATATATATATATATATATATATATATATAGTCATCATGAGATTTGTCACAGAAATCCTACTTTACAATCACACTGCAGTCATTGTTATATTATTTCCTGTTGCATTTATAATAAACATTAGTATTTATTTACAGTGTCTGTTTTTCTGTTTAAAATGAGATATAAATAATCTACCAGAATTTTAAAAAAATGTACAAATTTCCATGTTATTTTGTCTAAAAATAAATGTCTGAGGTTCCTTATGTTAAACAAGAAATTAAATAATCTGAAATAACAGGTGGTTTTAATTTACAGACGAAAGGTTTCTGAAGAACCATTTATTGATTTATTTAGCTATTTTAATTACAAGTGTTCTAAACTGTTTTTTAACAGTAATCAGAAATAATGAGGTAACAACAAAAAACATTTAGAAGGATTTTTCTTCAGAAAACTGCTCCATAAATGAGCAGTCCTGTGACACGTTTCTGTTTTGCACGGATCAGTGGTTTCCACCGATCCATTTTGTAGAGAAGAGTGGTTTCTGCCATAGGTAGGACACCCCTTCCAAGATGGCGGCCAATGCGGTTTCTGCCACCCGTCTTCCGTGTTTTGGCCCGACGCATTGTTCCTATTGGACAACGCAAAGGTACGTCACAGCTCAGCAGGTCGGAAGTTGGATTGGCTTGAACTTTGACTCCGTCAGCCTGCTGACAAGCGGCAATGCGCGCTCCCGTTACATGCGTCGGTTTAGCTCGGCTTTTGACGTGACGCATCTGACGCATCTAAAACGCAATGCGTCTCATTGAAAATAATGCTTTGTAGACCGATTTTTGACGCATTTGACGCATCTGACAGATTCAGTGTGAAAGGCCCATAAGACGAAGAACAAATGAACAAAATGCTGGTAAAATCTACATGCAAAACACAGAACAGAACAGATTTGATTCTAAAAAAAAAAAAAAATCTTAATTTTAAGTCAGTGTTATTTTAAGTGTCTTGTAGCTCCGCCGTATTCTTCAGGCCAGCCATTTCAGTGGTCATCCAGTGTTCCAGCAGATGGTGACAAAATCCCTGGTCCCAGGTCTAGTTTTAGCAACAGCACCTCAGACAGAGAGAAAGAGAGCAGAATCACTTGTCTAGAGCAAAAAGAACCCAAAGCATTAGTTCCCAGCATTATATCAACAGAGAAGCACAGCAGCTATGAATGCGGTTGACCACATCTAGCCCTTTGCTTTACTAACAGACCAGCTCCACTGTTAATAAAGCCTAGGTCCGACCGAATAATAAGCCATGAATAATGAGCCACGCATGGGTGTGTCAGCGATTATTCAAAGAATGACCCACGTTTTCATCTATCACGTATCCACTACTAAGCTGCCTCTATGTTCCTCTCTGTACCCACTGTGCCACGTACCAGCCTCTAGTGAGCCACGACCAACCTGTCATTACAGCCTCAAATGGCACGCATCAGCCACACTAAGACACGTAGTGCCGTGATAGTGGCATGATAACGTGATGTTGCCGTACGTTTAGGCATGGGTTTGGTCCAAACCTCCAGCCCTCCCACACCTGGTCCCTTTAAAGTGCGTGTTTTCAATTCACAGCAGCATTTAAAGATGTCACACTTTTTAAACGCAGTCCAAAAATAGATGCTCCAGTACAGACCCACGGTTGTGTACTGTGTGCCAGGTTGCTGTCCACCTGTAATGCACCAGACCAGCTAGCACTGAACCAAGGTTTCCTGGACAGCTGCCTCTGTGCTCCTTGCTGGCTCTGCAGCTCACTGGCTTTATTTCTTCTGCTGCTTTAAACACACACACACAAGTGATCCCACTTTTAACTTTGTGTTCATCCATTTATTTCTGCAAAATCGCTCTTTTGCGCGCGCTGCCATTGTGCATACACAATGGGGTGGCTGCTTTAATTATATACTCCTGCTGCTGCAACTCATGTAGATCACTTTCAAAAAAAAAAAAATTTCTTTATTTCTTCCGCAGCTAACAAGGCACCGTGATACAACTTTTAACTTTGTGTTATGTCTTGAAAATCGGTCTTTTGCGCGCTCTCCTTCTGTGTTGCTGTGTTGTTGTTTTTCGCAGCTTCACAAGAGTTACTTCTTCTGCGGCTTTAAACATACAGCCACTTTCACACAGTCATCCAAATTTTAACTTTGTGTTCATCCATTATTGACTGAAAAATCACTCTTTTGTGACCTGGCTTCTGCCTAAATGCTCGAGTGGAGCATGATGAGTCACTGCCTCAGTGCGCACACACAGCAGAGCTCATGTGATCCATTAATAAGATTTGAAATCAACCATAGACATACTTTTACAGCTAGGAACTGTTTTATCAAGCTATAAAAACATTAAAAATAGTTACCTTAAGCTGATCAAAATCAGTGGTGGGCACAGATAACCAAAACATTAACTTCAATAACAGATAATCAGATAACTGAAAAGTTATCTTTGATAAAGATAAAACAATAAACCACCCAAAAATGTATCAGAAGTTACAGATAACCGATAAATTCCAGTATTGTTTGTGGCACATTTGCAACTATTAATAAACTGAATTTGAGTTTTAACACCACAATCGCTTCTGGTAGCATCAAAAGCGACAACAAACCCAAACAATGAGCCCACACTTCTGTCTTTGAACATCTTGCCTCTTGCTGGAAGCTCTTGTTTACTACATGGCTTCCAGCACAGCAGCAAGCTGAGAACAGCCACAGCCCAGCTCTCTACCAATCACAACACTCCGGTCAGGCGGAGGTCTTGGAAAATAAAGCAGTGCTGACTTATGGTTTTGATTTATAAATAACATTAACACAGATAGAATAACTCCATTAATGTCAATTCTGTCATTTGTACAAAGTTAAACTATAACATATATCTTTTAATGTTGAATAATGCATTAATTCTGAGGTTTTGTAACAAACACAGACAGATCGCAAAGGATTCTGGGTAAAATGTGCCTCTGCTAACACTGATTGGTTCAGTCATTCATTATGTAAACCAACACGTTAATGTGACGTGTGTTGGTGTTTACAGATAAATGTGCTTTTGTAAAATATTCCATTTTTTTATTTGTAAAAACAGGCATTTTTACGGAGCCCTGGAAGTGTCATCGCAAAATGTTTTGCATGTAGAAAGAATGTGAGCACGTTTTATGATGTTGTGCGCATGTTTTATTATATTGTAAAACGTGCACTCAATATTGTCTTGACACATAAATGTTGGCTATTCGCCCTATTGATGTTTCAAATCCCACAAAACCTTGGAGAGGTCGCCGCTCTGCGAGATCTCAGTAACATTGAGAACTGCATTGAGACGCTCTGATCACACTGCACTTTAACCGTCCACTGCACACAAACAACACCATTAACATCGCAACATAAAACTATTTTTATATTGTGCCTAAAACTCTCGTGAATATATTCTCTGGGTTTATAGATGTTGTTATTGTGTTTATTTTATGTAAACATGCGAGAATCACAGGCTGTCTCTCCGTTATTTTCAATGGGAGCTGCTGTGAGCTACAATCGCTTCCTGTTCATGTCGTTCTGGAGGAAAGTGAAATTTGCTCTTTAACGTCTTGATTATTGTTCTTTACAACACTGTTTGTCCTCTTTGTTCTAGACAAATATATATATGTGTGAAATTCGGTTTGCGTTTATTAAATTCCACGCAGATTAAACGTAACAGACACGGATTATTTGTTATAATTGTTTTAGCAAGTTTTCAGGGTATCATGCATGCAGTCTCTTATTAACGTGACGAAAAGCATAAAAAAATAACATTTTTGTAGTATAATATTAATTTACAACTATCATCATGTTGATTTTCTATATGTTGTTGACTGCAGCGACTCTCTGGCATGCAAGGGATTATGGGATACATCAATAGGGCAAATGAACACTACTGGTCAGTAGATGGCAGTATAGACCTTGAAAACTTTCCAAAACAAAATTCCAGATAATCCGTGTCTGCTACATTTAAGATGCGTGGAATTTAATAAACGCAAACACAATAACAATGTCTATAAACCCAGAGAATATATTCACGAGAGTTTTAGGCACTAGAGTTTAATGCTGTTGCCCACAGAGCCTGATCAGAGTGTTTCAGATGCATTTCTCATGTCATGAATGTACTGAAATTACCCTATCTACCCATAATGCGCTGATGGGCACAGGATATGTCCACACTAAAACCTTAAAAATTAGCGCATTACTTTTACTAAAACTAAAACATATATCTGATATTTTCACTTTATAAAACTTCAGACATGACATTCATTTAAAGAACTTGTTTGTTGTTTAAATTAATTAACCATTAGTTTGGTTAAAAGTTGAACCATAAGTTAAAAATGTATGCCTCTGGATGACTTGGGTGATATTGCCCGTGTATCAGTATGGGGTTAAGAGTAATGAGTTTTTATTTTTTGGGGGGGGCTAGTGCTCCTTTGTCTACAGAGGATAGAGCAGTTTCTTCTTAAAACAGCTCTTCTCTGTTTAACAGAGAATAGAACAACACATCAGCTATGAAACATTTAACAGGTAGGTGCTCAAATTATTTTAAGTTTTATAAATATTTGTAGCTGTTCAGCTTTATTTACCACGTTATCAGTCTAAAATTTATCGCAAGATAATTAGTCAGCTAATGGTTTTTAAAGTTATCTAAAAAGATAATCCGGTAATGAAAACATTAACTTCGATAATTATCGGTTATCGGATTATCGGAACTGTGCCCACCACTGTTCAAAATACATTCCTCATGGAGCAGGAAGAGAAGAAAAAAAAAAAGCATCCAGATGAAACAGTCCTCTGTGATTCCAGAAGCAATTATATAGTTTTCAGCATCCAAGGTTTGGCAGAAAATGATTACTCCACTACAAAATAATTATTTTATGTACAGCGTCCAGTGCACAGAGCAGATGGAATTGTGTACGCAAGAGGGCAGCAGCTCCAAAAATAGCCTCTCAGGTCCTGCGTAGCTGCCAGGCGCACGGATAATGGGCTTTTAGCAGCCTCGTAAGCACCACACACGCATCTAAGTCGTCATAGTAACTCATACGCAAACTGCCCCACGCTGTCTTTGCTAAATTTTGAACATCTTGAAATTAGCGCCACCCTCAGAGAGGAGCCTCATTAACCAAAGATAATGCCTCTAAGAGCCACTCAGAGTCACTATTCTCCCACGATAGTTGAAGAAATCTTCTCGTAGCAAAGAAAACATGCTCATTATTCATCCTTCATTGTTCCGTGGGATGCAGGCTTAACACAATTTAAAGGGAAAGGAAAAATGATTTGATACTATGCAAGTATGCTAATCCATTTACCATTTGTACTTTGTAACTAATAGAATTGCTTAAGCAGGTGGTCACTCCTCAAGGCTGGTCTGTTTGAGGTTTCTTCCTCAAAAAAAGCCAAAGGAGTTATTCCTTACCACTGTCATCAATAGGTTTGCTCAAGGGGGTTGATAAGGGTAGACCTTGAGGCAGCTTTGTCGCAATTTGGCACTATATAAATAAATTGAATTGAACTGAACAGATGAGTCTTTGATCTAGGCTTGAATGACTCCAGAGAATCAGATTGTTTTAGCTCAGCAGTCAGACTGTTCTACAGAACAGGCACATGATAAGAGAAAGCTCTGTGGCCTGCTGACTTCTTTTTAACCCAAGAGCCACATAGTAATCCTGTGTCCTGAGAACGCAGAACATGGATTGGTACATAAGGTTTAATTAGGTCAACCAAGTAGAGAGGCATTAATCTGTTAAGAAATTTGTAAGTTGGCAATAAAACCTTAAAATCAGACCTCGCAAGGACAGGAAGCCAGTGAAGGGAGCCCAAAACAAGGATAATATGGTCAAACATTCTCGTCTTCCACTCGGGAGGAGCTCAGAGTCGAGCCGCTGCTCCTCCACATCGAAAGGAGTCAGTTGAGGTGGCTCGGCATCTCTTCCAGATGCCCCCTGGACGCCTCGCTGGAGAGGTGTTCTGGGCACGTCCCATTGGGAGGAGGCCCCGGGGAAGACCCAGGACATGCTGGAGGGACTACATCTCTCGGCTGGCTTGGGAACGCCTTGGGGTTTCCCCGGAGGAGCTGGGGGAGGTGTGTGTGGATTGGGAGGTCTGGGCAGCTTTGCTTGAGCTGCTGCCCCCGCGACCCGACTCCAGATAAAGCGGAAGAAAATGGATGGATGGATGGACATTCTCATCTAGGATCTAGCAGCAGCATTTTGAGCCAGTTGGAGACCTCTAATGCTGGACTGATGCCAGAGAAGAGTACATTGCAATAGTCCAGTCTAGAAGAGACAAAGGTATGAATCAGAGTCTCTGCATCAACCATAAACAGGATAGGACAAATCCTCACCATATTACAGAGGTGAAAGAAAGCAGTCCTAGTGAGTTCTGTAATTTGTAGGTCAAAAGACAGTGTGGAATCAAAGTGCACACCAAGATTTTTCACTTTATCACTGTGATG
This sequence comes from Thalassophryne amazonica, assembly GCF_902500255.1. Taxonomy (NCBI): domain Eukaryota; kingdom Metazoa; phylum Chordata; class Actinopteri; order Batrachoidiformes; family Batrachoididae; genus Thalassophryne; species Thalassophryne amazonica. The sequence goes on along the minus strand of NC_047116.1, from coordinate 62,097,811 downwards.
TACAACACACAAGTGTAGGTTTAACTTTATCTGTTCCAAATGATGTCTGTGTCTCACAGGACCATGACTATCATCTTGGTTTTGTCCATATTTTAAAGTAAGAAGTTGCTTGGCATGCAGCAGAAATAACATGCTTACAGACAGGAAAAAGGACATTTTAGTATTGTTCCTTATTAAACAGAATTAATTTGTATTTTAACACTGTTAAAATACAGTGTTAAATTCTATTCTATTCTTTTCTAACCAGGTTAGCACTAATTAGCAGGTAGCATGACGACAAAAGTGGTTGTGCAATGGTTAGTGAGCCAGTATGCCGGTCGTAAATTTTAATACTCACAGCCAAGCCACCCATGATGAAAATACTACCTAGTTCACAAAAATATGTTATAATCAACCACCCAAACCAAAGTTAGCCTGTTAGAGTCTTAGTAACACTTGTTTTGGTAACTGAAAGATTGGGGGGAGGAGGATGTACAGGGTTCTTTCATCCCTCCCAGGTCATGGTGGTTGTGCCCACACGCCACCTCTTTAGCCATTTATGGGTTGGCCAGGAGTTGGGCAGAATGGGGCACTGACAACATGGTAACATATGGAGCTGCCCTGCTTGAGCTACAAATCCACTCTTCAGAAAACCTATGGGTTACATCACAGAGGCTTTGTCCAGTATATATACAGTCTATGCTTGTGAGTAACCTCTGCTAGTATACTCTGTTCTTACCACACTTAGTACATATGGGATGTAGGCCAAGTTCAACACTCTCACTGAGGCTACCAGTGTTTAATGTACTTGCGTTGTCATGCCTTTTTTTCTCCCTTTGGAATACAGAGCAAGAACACATGCTGTAAAGAGCTTCCCTTTGGTCAATCATTCTTTATCAAAGCAGGCCATCAGTCCCTTTACTCTCAATGGTTTGTACACAGTTAGCAGATCTGTGCCACTGAAGAGGAAAAAGGACAATCCAAGAGAAAGTAATGATGTTTGCGATTAACCTTAGTGTTGACTTAGGTTTAGCTCCAAAATCCCTGGACTCTTGCATCAAGCCATTACACATGCAGCTAGCCAGCACAAGCACTTTTAGGGAATGAATATGTTGCTCTTATTGTTGCAGTGGTGATTCAACACCAGATCTCTCCACAAAGTGTTTGGTTTAACCCTTTCATTGCACAGCATTTACCTTCATGGTGCCACTGTTTGCTTCTCACTCTTGTTTGATGGTTTTGCTGTGTGTAGTTTATGAATTTTCATCAGTGCATTCTCATAGCATGCACATATAGAATAGGTTTCGATCTACTGGATGGTCATAACAGCCAGAGTCGGGTCATTTCAAATGGTCCATTCATTCATGTTTTCCCATTTTACGGAGACTATTTGAGGTAGGTAGCACATGGTGTCAGATAAAATGATACACTTTGCGCTTTCCTTGAGTTATCTGAGATCTAAACTATGTTTTTGAGATGCAAAACTGAAATAGAAATGGAAAAGCATTGAAACAGGCAAGACTCCTTGGGTCGGAAGTGGACAAAACAATCCCCGCCCCCAACTGCCTCCAGTTGTTTGGGGTCACCGCAGTGGATCCAAAAGAGACCCACACTACAATTTGGCACAAGTTTTACACCGGATGTGCTTGCTGATGAAACACTCTCCACGCTAAGTAATAATAAGGACCTACTCTACTTATCTTCTGAGATTTGATGGGATCAGATGTGCCTGTGCGCTGTTGAAATGTGCAAAACAAGCGATAAGAATTATGTATTACTCAACAGCAACATTTTGCACGAACGGCCTCCCTCTATAAATGTACTAATGTACTGGTTTGTTGGTTCTGTCTGATCTGACATAACAGATGTTTGAACTCAAATTGGAAGGTTTGGTAGGGAATGATCCCATCAAGCTATGTTCAAGTTGCGATAGCACAGCTCCTACGCGCATGCGTGATGATGTCACGACTCTGTCTGGTTAGGGAGACGCGGTTTCTTCAACAACAAGAACTGTCAAGAAACTTTTTCGTCACTGTTTGGAGTTGTGTGGAGGTAGGAACAGCCTTTTGAATGCTTGAATAACGATGTCAGTCGCACAAACAAATCAATTAATCGTGAAAACATGTTCATTGCGCCCAGAATTTTGGTATTTTGGTCGTTGAACTTTCCTAGCATCTGAACTTAAGTTGACTTCCAGAGACATTGTTTAACCAGCATCCAGCTTTGATCGGTCAGCCACTCCATGAGGCATCATAACATCTGATCGGTCAGCTGCTCCGTGAGGCGTCATAACATCTGATCGGTCAGCTGCTCCGTGAGGCGTCATAACATCTGATCGGTCAGCTGCTCCGTGAGGCATCATAACATCTGATCGGTCAGCTGCTCCGTGAGGCGTCATAACAAGTTGTTGTTTCTAATAACGCCAAACACGCGAGCAAGAGGTTCACTAACCGGAAGTCTCGGTTTCAAGACAGCAGCGCAACTTGAAAATTGTCCACAAAAACATGTGTAAAATATACCTTGTAAAGGAGAATAATACACTGGCTGCGAGCATTTACGTGACTTTCCCTAACAGTGAAACCCACATTCTTTCTCATACCAATAATATAAATCATTGCCATCATCATACAAAAATGTACATGTGCATCTGTGGAGGGGCATGGCCAGTCCCATCTGGGAGAAAATAAGAGATCATCTGCACCTGTGATGGGATCAGCTGGTGCACAGTAGGGCAGTGCTGTAATTTATCAGGCATTATTTCAGCTCATGGGAGATAAACAACAGTGAAGACAACACGATCCAAACAACCGTGAACCTGCAGTCCACCCTACAGTTACTGTGGCTCCACGGGGATTTACTTTATCTCTTTACTGCAGCATATTGGAGGTGAAAGTAAATGTATACTATGCTAGATGTCTCTGGCACAATCAATAAGTGTGTTTCACTACTGACTGAAAGACTGGTGGTTTGAGCCAACTCAGGGATGTTGAATTATTGAAATAACTTCAATTTGGTTATTATAACACCTTGTATATTAACAGCAGAACTATTCTGAATCAGGTGACAAACATGCTACACATCGGCTTCTGCAAAAAAGAAAGAAAAAATTATGGCATGGCTCACAACAGCAAGAAATCCAAATATTTTTTCTTTAATTTTAATTTCACTTCATTATCTTTACTTCATCAAGTAAAATGTCAAAAATTATTTTTCCAAGACATATTAGGTCCAAAACCAAGAAGAGCCAGAAATGAAGTCAATTATGGCAGGAGCCAGAGTCTTAATGGAACAGACCTATAAGTTGTCATCTTTAATTAAGCTCACTCCACAGCAGAGGAGCATTATGCATGAGGCATAAGTTATAAGCATTGCCAGACACTACATTAAAAATGACCCTGTTAAAATGCTAACTGCACTGACCATAGACTGTCTGTAAATCTGGACGACGTTCATCCATTTCACGCCATAAGGCAAAAATCAAACAAGGTAACACAATGGCTGAAATTGCAGAAAAATGACACATCTGAAACTAGAATTTTGGTATTGGATAGTAGAGATGGATAAAGCCACACCTCCTATGAGGTGTAGGAGGACACTGAGTCACACTGCTAACCATTAACAGGCCACTCTAAAGTGCTTGGAATATTCAACCCCAAATCAGAAAAATTTGGGACAGTACAGATAATGCAAAACAAAAACAAAAACCTTGCAGTGATTCTTACATTCACAGTGGCAGACCACCTGAACTGAAGATCTTTCGTTTAAGGCTGGCAACGTATTCCACAAAAAGCTAGGATGGGGTCAATCATGGTAAGTACTGATGTAATAAATAAATAAATAATGTTATTTGAAACAGGTGAAGTCAACAGGTGATTATAAACAGGATTTGGTACGAAAGGGTGAGTCTATGAGGAGCAAAGCTGGGCAGAGGCTCGCCAGTTTGTCAGCAAATGCATGAGAAAATTAATGGAACATTTTAAAACAGTTTGCATATTTGTACCTCTACAGTGCATAATATCATGAAACTATTCAAGGAATCTCAAGGAATTTCAGTGTGTAAAGGGCAAGGACGTAAGCCTAAGCTGAACACCTGTGATCTCTGATTCTTCAGACCACACTGCATTAAGAACAGTCATTCATCAACAGCTGATATAACCACATGAGCAACAGATTACTTTGTGAAACATTTGTCAAGCACAACAATACAGAGCTATGTTCAAAAGTGCCACTTAAATCTTTACTGTGCAAAAAAGAAGCTTTATGTTGTGCTTGTCCAGAACACTGAATTTTCTGTTCAGAGGTATCTGAGTTGGACCAACATACAGTGGTCACATGAATCAGTATTTCAGATGGTTTTTGGAGGAAATAGATACAGTTTCCTATGGACCAAAGATAAAATGGACCATCCGTACTGTTTTCTGCAACAAATCCAAAAGCCAGAGTCTGTCATGGTATGGGGTTGTCAAAAGTAACTTACACTTGTGTGATGGAAGCATTAATGCAGAAATGTACACTGAAATTTTAGAGCAACATATGCTACCTTTGGGACAACGTCTGTTGCATCATCATCCATGCATTTTTCAGTAAGATAATGCAAGGCCACATTCTGCACATACTCAAGGCTACGGAAGAAAGGGGGCCGGTACTGGACTGGTCCGCCTGCAATCCTGACCTATTTCCAATAGAGAGTGGGTGGAGAATTTGAAATTAAAAATGCATAGATGGCCTGTATTGTTACATACTTTAAGATGTCTTTGAGAATATCAAGCAATGTTTTATTGCTTGATATTCTCAATGCCAAAATGTCTTAAGTCCTATGAGCAGGCATGGCAACATTACAAAGTGGTAAATACTTTCATGTCCCTACTTTTTAGGAATGTGTTTCAGGCCTTAAATGAAAGAAGGGATGGATATTAACAAATGAAATGAATTTGACCACACAAATAACTTTCAGTAAAAATGTGACAATGTGCAAAAGATGACCATACCACTGTTTGTCTTTTCATACTGTGTATTGACCAGTATGCCTGCAAAAAAAGTTACTAAAAAAAAAAAAAAATCACAAATGTGTATAAATGGTGTGTCATGTGTATCAAGGCATCAGGTCCACCACACTATGGAGCCACCTTGGGTCCTGGATGGCAATCACCCATGTAGATACCCAGTCCATGCCCATCTCTCAAAAATATCCATCCTTCTGCCAGTCAGGTGAAATGTGGACGTCCCCTTGGCCTGTCCAGTTGCTGGGGGCTTCAGTAATTACAGTAGATTACAGTATATCTGTGGGGACAGGGATTTGCACAGACTGAGTAAGGTCCATAGACAGACAGTATTCACTCTCTACTAAGCCCAAAATATTCTTTGAATTTAAAAAATGCAAGGCTTTGTTGTGCTGATTTTAAGGGATCAGCGCCCTCGAGAGAGATGCTGACTTGCCCATATTATGTCTTCACTGAGGGTGAAGCAAGCTGTACCGCTTTTGTTTTTTTTTATTTTTTTGGCAAAAGTTCACTCAAAGACAAATTGGTAGCGTTTACTGTGTCAACATGTTGATCCTCATTTCCATATTTCACCTGGATGCTCAGCCCAGCATTAGAGCAGTGTCCCTAAATACAAAGGCAGTGGAGCAGGGGAAAAGCCACACTGCTGCACAATACTGCTTAAAATGCAAAGCATACAGATATCGCTTGCAATTTGCTCCAAACAAAAACAGCAAAATCTTTTGTGCTGAGCACATCATGCCACCGTTGGAGAGGCGGAGTATTTTTTGCAGTAAACCAAGTAATTATCCGAAGTCTCTCTCTTTCCTCACTCAAAAGAGCCATTGCCCTGTCTCCCTGTTTTCTGACAGCATTATTCAGATGGGTTCTGCAATGCAGACTGAGTCATGTTTGCTGACCAAAGCCGCAGTTTGAAATCCAGAATAATTGCTCTCCACAAGTCCCCTGGCATTCCCTGGCACATCGCACTGTTCAGTTCATGCACGAAATCCAACTGAGATAGAAAATTCCAAAAATAAATTAAGCGTATGTTGAGTTGTTCGCTTTCCTTTGACACATTCTTCAATGACATTGAAACAAATTATAGTGGAGCCCCTGCAAAATGCCACTTTAAAAACAACACAATTTTTCTTCGTCACAAGAACTGCCGGATAAGAAAAAAAAGACAGAAGGTAAAAAAAAAAATTGCTTCAGGAATGCAGACACCTCCAGTCTTCTTAAGCAAGTGAAAGAGAGAAACATGCTCAAATTTTGTATGTGTAGCACCACTAACTTTCACACCTTGACATGACTTGAGAAAAGCCACACCTGTAGAAAGCTACACCTGAAAACTGTCAATGCAGGAGTGGCGCAATTGCATAAGAAAACAGCACATATAAGCAAAACAAAGAGTGGAGGAAGGCAACAGAGTACCCACCTCACTCTGTGCCTGTACTACAACCCCTGGCAAAAATTATGGAATCACCGGCCTCAGAGGATGTTCATTCAGTTGTTTAATTTTGTAGAAAAAAAAGCAGATCACCCTGTAAATTTTCATCCCCCAAATTAACACCTGCATCAAATCAGATCTGCTCATTGACTTTGACCCTATGTGTCTTTTTGCAAGGAATGTTTTTGCAGTTTTTGCTCTATGGCAAGATGCATTATCATCTTGAAAAATGATTTCATCATCCCCAAACATCCTTTCAATTGTCCAAAATATCAACATAAACTTGTGCATTTATTGATGATGTAATGACAGCCATCTCCCCAGTGCCTTTACCTGACATGCAGCCCCATATCATCAATGACTGTGGAAATTTACATGTTCTCTTCAGGCAGTCATCTTTATAAATCTCATTGGAAAGGCACCACACAAAGGTTCCAGCATCATCACCTTGCCCAATGCAGATTCGAGATTCATCACTGAATATGACTTTCATTCAGTCATCCACAGTCCACAATTGCTTTTCCTTAGCCCATTGTAACCTTGTTTTTTTATGTTTAGGTGTTAATGATGCCTTTCGTTTAGCTTTTCTGTATGTAAATCCCATTTCCTTTAGGCGGTTTCTTACAGTTCGGTCACAGACGTTGACTCCAGTTTCCTCCCATTCATTCCTCATTTGTTTTGTTGTACATTTTTCGATTTTTGAGACATATTGCTTTAAGTTTTCTGTCTTGACGCTTTGATGTCTTCCTTGGTCTACCAGTATGTTTGCCTTTAACAACCTTCCCATGTTGTTTGTATTTGGTCCAGAGTTTAGACACAGCTGACTGTGAACAACCAACATCTTTTGCAACATTGCGTGATGATTTACTCTCTTTTAAGAGTTTGATAATCCTCTCCTTTGTTTCAATTGACATCTCTCGTGTTGGAGCCATGATTCATGTCAGTCCACTTGGTGCAATAGCTCTCCAAGGTGTGTTCAATCCTTTTTAGATGCAGACTAACGAGCAGATCTGATATGATGCAGGTGTTTTCTACAAAATTAAACAACTGAATGAACATCCTCCGAGGCCGGTGATTCCATTATTTTTGCCAGGGGTTGTATGTGAAAGTTAGGTGCAGTGACACGAACATGTCTTTGATTCACGCAGTAGCACGCCCGTCGTCATGATGATCCCACCCGTTGTGATCCCAGCTGGACGCCGTTCTTTGTTCTACCGCCTGCCACGTGCTCTGCGCTGGATGCTGTGTATATAAAATAATTATTTTGTGGCGGATTAATCATTTTCTTTGCAAATTGGCCTTCGATAATGGCTCTAATTGCTTCCTGAATCACAGAGGAGGCTTCAGCTGGTGCCATTAGCACGTGCACGTGCGTGCCTAATGAGCTGGAAAAAGCATTTTCAGCTGTCTAAAAAGGGCATTATTTGTCATGTTTACATTGTCATGGCTTGATAAAACAGTTGTGTGTTCTTTCCTTCTTGTGTGCAGCTGTTAAAGTATGTTTAGAACAGATTTAACTTCTTGTTATAATCCTTCAGACGAGCTGCGCTCTGATGCGATCCGCTGACATCACCACTTGCTCTGTTCACTTCTTTACTCCACTTGATGAGCTGCACGTCGTGTTGGAGATTAGATCACGCCACGTAGCACAACATTTGTGCGTGAAAGATCAAAATTCTCTGTGCACAATAACACGCACCAGCGCCCCTCACGTTCAGTCTGCACTAGTTAAAGACGCGTTTACTCTCCAGCACGACACGGGTTGTGCTAGTCCGTGGACCGTGAATCAAAGTCATGCTTGTGTCACTGCATCTTTAGCGTGGAGCTGTGCACGTGTATCTGGATCCCTCTGTGATGTCACCCATAGGTTTTCTGAAGCCTGGGTTTGAAGCTCACATGGGGTGGATTCTCCTAACTCCTGGCCAACCCATTAAAGGGTAAAGAGGTGGATCATGGGAAAGACAAGCATGACCTGGGTGGGATGAATGAAGCCCAAACATGCTTCCCCACATCTCAGAGTTACCAAACAAACTAATGCTAAGAGACTAATCTTGGTTTGGGTGCTTCTGGAGGACCGGGCAGTGATTTCCACAGCAGGTGCCTTGGATGTGGTTATTGACATCATGACTGGTATATTGCCCCCTTAACTAGAGTAACAGTGTAGCTAATGTCACCAAGCACTCAATACCAGCTGCTAATTAGTTCTAACAATGCTAATGTACAAATTAAATGACTAATATTTCACTCAGCTTAAACATTGGAGAATACACTTCTTAGATGCTTTGTTAGTGCAACTGACCACATGGTTATATAGATATTTGTATTAAAATGCTCACAAAGGACCAACATGGTCAAAATCATAAAAAATATGGTGAGTTATAAAATAAAATAACATAAAATAAAAAAATTCACTCCCCATACAGATGTCCAGAGACCAAAACCAATTTCTCCAGCAGGGTGTAAACATGTTTATTTGTGTATAAACTTGGGGATTTTTACACAGGGAGTGACTTATTTTTGAAGCCAATCTGAAGCAGCCATTCAAGGGTACGCAAAATTTGTCACTTCCATGTTGGCTTGCTTTTTCAGCACCAGAGGGTGCCGCTTGGTTTACGACAGCCGACTGAGACACAACTGGTGGCCAGCTGATAACAACCCCACCAGGATGCTCCTGCCAGTGCCTTCTCCCTGTTCTCAAAGGGCGGGGTTGGGGGCATCATTGCCATTCATGCAGTGCACGCACGCACACACACACGCTCTCTTTAACACAATCTCTAAAGCAGCTGTTTTCCTCAACCAGCATGTCAGTCTCCCAAATTGTTTCATGTTCTTTAGAGTGACTAAATAAAACCAAAAAGCAAACAAATCATCCTGAGACACAGAGGCAAAGAAATTACTCATGTTGAGTACTTTGTAGTTCTGCCTATGTGAAATACTTTCTAGACTGATTTCTTCAAAATGGTATTTTCTATCTGAGCTTAACTGCAAAGGTCTGGAAGGCTTTAATTGAATCTGTAAGGATGTACTGCCATCTGTTGGTAGTGAGTGAAAGTAATCATAAGTGAAATATATATTTTTAATATTTGCTCTGCAAACCACCCTGAACTGATGAACAGACGATGCAATTTAAATATCAAGACCAGTGGAATGTGGTGCCATTACATGGACAGACAGCAGCTTGGTTTACAATTGAGCTGGTTTACATTTTGAGCAAATGCCACCACCTGCAGAATAAAGGACATCACCTGCTAAAAGTTTGGTCAACCTTCTCACCATAACACACTTAGAATTTTATTAAATTGGGTCTAGGAACAATTTGGGGTTTAGTGTTTGGCTCAAGTACACTTTAACATACAGAAATAGTCAGAAATCACCCCACCAACCTTTTGTCTGATGGCCAGTGCACTAGAGATGTGTGATCAAGTGTGGGAGCATGTGCTGGTGTTGCATGTCACTGCATCCACAACACCACAGAGCCGCCTTGGGTCCTGGATGGCAATCACCCAGACATTGTCCTCTTGGACGTCTCCAGCCTCAGGACTCCTCAAAACTAAGACACCTACGTGCTGGATCTTGCAAACAGAAATGAGCCACGTGGCTAAAATGTCAAAGCTGATGCTCCCTCACAGTGTGTGAGCACGTTCACAAAATGATAACCCCTCCTCTGCAATTACAGTATTTGAAGTAGTACGTTATATAGCATTTGCAGTAACTTTTTGTGATGATGCCCAAAATAATAAAGTGGTCAACCTCTGAAGAGTCTAAAGCCCAATATGTGGTAGCCCATATCCAGGCAGAGCCCTCTGCATTGTTGTGAAGCCCCTCCATAGCCTGACGAGCACCTCCTAACGTGCACAGGCTATGATTAGTCCGCTAACTACATAATTTCCAGAATCTCACTTTTCCAGTTTAGAATCACAATCAATGATTTTCATGGGATAGTATAGGCCAGTCTTCATGACTAACATTGTGCCCCCTACTGGTCTGGTGGTGAATTGTACTGCAATACCAACCAATCCGAATGGGGAACTTCGAAAGGTTCATGACGGTGTCAAAGCGATTGCATGGTCACAGAGTTATAGAGTAGTAGAAACATCAAAAGCCCTTAAATGTACCTAATTGATAAATATGATGTTTAAAAGCCAGACAAAAGTCCAATTATGTCCCCCTGAAGATGTCAGGCTGGAATTATTCTCCTTCATGCACATTTTCATATGGTGGACTCCCATTGTTGAAGTCTCGTTAATATAGACCAACTGGTTTAGGAAAAGTTGTGATTGCAAGGTATGTATCATATGAAGGAAGAACTGGGCACCGTGCTCTTGTTTGAAGGTGGGCGATTTGAGTTAAATGAAAGCACATATGAAGCAAAAAATGTACTTCTGGGGACAACCCCATTATCATTATTCACATTAAATCTCAGTAAAACTTACTAACATAACCTCTCCCATTTGCCTTGTCTTCCCTTCTCCAATAGGAACAGAAAAAACTGCACTTTTCGCAACTGCTTCTGTGATTCTAATAATAACAATAACCTTTATTTAACAGGTAGAATTCCACTGAGATCGAAACCTCTTTTACAAGGATGATTTGGCCAAGAAAGGCCAGGTTAATGTCAACATGAGAACATTGGTGATAAATAAAATACAATCATCTTGGTCATAATAACATTGCACATGATATAAAGTGTCAAACAGGTTTAGATTTAGAAACATAGGCGTTGCGCAAAAGATTCATGATCTTGTAAAATAGACCGGAGAGTGTTCAAGGAAGTCAGTCTGGGCAGTTTTAGTTCAGATTGGAGAACGGTACAATCTGAGGGATCTGAAAAAATAAGGCATTCTTTCCTGCTTTAGTGCAGACACGAGGTACACAAAAACATGTCATTCAAGCACAGAGCATAACGGCTTTCAGATCTCTGAAGTAAATTGTTTAAATAGGTCAGAACCAGACCAATAAGAGTTTTGTAAACCAAAATCATCCAGTGTGTATAACCCCTGACAGACGAGGGCATGCCCTCTTTGGCATACAACTCACAATGGTGTGTGAGGCAGCTACAACCAGTGAGGAATCTCAGGGCACAATGGTACAGCGGGGTCAGGGACTGCAGACAACTGGATGAAGCACACCTATACATGACATCGCCATAGTCCAATAAGGGCTGGAAAGTAGCAGTTATCAGGAGCTTCCAAGCACTTAAGGAGAAGCATGACTTGTTTCTTTAAAGGAAGCCTAGCTTCACCCTTAATTTGGAGATCAAGTGTTTAAAATTAACTAAAAAAGAGAGATCCATGTCAATAGTCAATCCCAAACAACTGTAGCTGCTGACTAGCTCAAGCACATTACCTCAGGCAGTTTTGATTGATAGTATGGTCTCCAAGGAAACAGGTGATTTAGAGAAAAACATTATTTTGGATTTTTCTGCATTCAAGACTAGTTTGAATTTCTCAAGATGGTTCTGCACCACATCAAAAGCGGACTGCAAAAATTGCAACCAAGAACAAAACAGTACACCATCTTACCGTGTGAAGTGGTTAAATCCTGCAATATCATGCAGGGGTTCAAACAAGACTACGCTGCCTCATTAAAACACAAAAATATAGTTATTTCCTCTTGAAAGACTAGAATTACAGTCCTTCATGCACAACTTCCTCCGGTATGTTACCATAGTGTGAAGTGTCATTGAAAATTCACATACCAGTTTAGGAGTTACACTGAGGAAGTCTGTCGAATATGCTGTATCAAGTAAACACAAAATAATTATCACCCCTTGAAGATGCCAGACTGAAATCATGCACATCTTCATTGTTTAAAATTTCACTGAAATCCACCAGCCAGTTTAGGAGTTGTGTTTACAAGACTCATGAGCAAATGGATAGGACGGGTGTAACAACACATCAATTCAGTTCAATAATCAACAATCCAATATGATTATGCTTTTATTTTGAAACTCCCATGGCACATCTGTCACCATTCCACTCAATGTTAGCTCCTTCCTCATCATTCGAACAGTGGTAGCTAACAATACGCACTTATGGCTAAATAAAGCTTCCAGAAACATTTGCTGTTTTTTTCTGAGCCCACTAGATGGCAGTCTCTTTTCAAAACGTTTGAAAGCACATTGCACTTCAGTTTACTTTGAAACCCCTTATGAATAGACTGCCATCTAGTGGACTCAAATGCATCATGAAGCCTCAATTAATCACGAGCATATATAGCCTAATCATGGTGGAGGGGTTTGTGTGCTCCAGTGATCCTAGGAGCTCTGTAGTCTGGATGCAGGGGTACTCAATCTGGTCATCAAGGGCCCCTGAACCTGCACATTTTCCATCTCTCCCTGCTCTAGCACAAGCTAATTTGCTAATTCAGGTGTTTGTTAGTAGTTGATTGGTTGTGTACCTGAATCCTTCACTCAGAGTGGGATCCTGGAAAAGGTTCTTGCTGGTGACTCCTTAGTTCTACTGGTGGGGTTCAGTGCTCACATGTGCAACAACAGAGAAAGCTGGAGTGATTGGGAGTAATGACTCCCTGATCTGAATCCAAGTGGTGTTTTGTTGTTTGACCTCTGTGCTGGGGATGGATTGTCCATAACAAACATCTTGTTCGAGCACAAGGGTGTTCATAAGTAAACATGGCACCAGAACACCCAAGGTTGATGATCAATTTCGTAATCATGCCATCAGACCTGTGACCACGTGTCTTAGACAAATGGTAAATGGACTGCATTTATATAGCGCTTTTCCATCTGCATTGTACGACACAAAGGTTTGGATCCCATATTTTGTTCTGTGTGCATATCTTCCATCTGCATCAGACGCTCAAAGCGCTTTACAATTATGCCTCAAATTCACCCCGATGTCAGGGTGCTGCCATACAAGGCGCTCACTACACACTGGGAGCAATAGGGATTAAAGGCCTTGCCCAAGGGCCCTTAGTGATTTTCCAGTCTTCTGGACTCAAGCCCAACACCGTAACCACTAGACCATCACCTCCATGGTGATGGTCTAGTGGTTAAGGTGGTTACCATGGCTGGGTTAAGTGTCATGTTGCCAGTACCATGAGTGAAATGTGTATTGCGTTTGATGCCTTCCGCCACCCTCTCCATTTGCATCTAAAAATAGAAGCACCTGCTTGTGGCAGAATGCAGAAAAGAACTTCTCCGTGTGCGTGTATAACTTCGATCACGGACAAACAGAGCACAGCTGACATTTTCCGTTTGATATGCTTATGTATTTGAGTCAAGGATGAATGCAGCCAAAACAGAAAGTTGATAGGACTAATATTTTTGGAGAAACTATGGATATTAGCCAACATTGCTAATTGCATTCTGGATTATATAACACCTGAAGAGATCGGTGCACTCGTATGCCATGTGACATGGATTCTTAGTACCATTTGCCATTGTGTTCCACTTACTGTGCAACAGTGCTATTTAGCATGCAATTTTGGTGCTGCACAATTAGTGCTAATGCACGCTATGACCACCGCATGCACTCTCACTAGCAGCGATGGTGCTACCTTTAAAACAAACAAGGTGGGAGCTGCTCATGCTTCTAACACAAAAAACAAATCCAGTACGCCGTTAGCCATCTGGAGGCATTTGCAGTATGCGTTGGGATGTCTCTAGGTGAAGTGGAACCAGTCAGATGAAAAGCTCAACACGGAAAGGTGGAATGTTCCATTCAACGAGGCAAAGCTTCATACGTTATACAGTTTCATGATGAAGTGGTGTAGAGGAAGATTTTCTCATAAAGAAAACCTGAAAGTTTAGGTACAATTTGTCAGACGGTACATTCTGAGATGCAAGCCTGGATTTGATCGGGTTGTCTGGCTGTCTTTCCTCACTCCTCCTTCTTGCACACTCACTCAGTTTTCGAGAACTGCCTACTCCATACCTACTCCACTACCATAGAGTGCCATACCGTTTGTATTTCTTTGTAACTGATGTAAATAAAATCCAAGACATATTCAGTGGCAGCTTTACCATCAGAGAGCCTCGTCCACAACTACCACAAAAGATGCCAAGCTGTCATTGATGTTCTTAATACACTTCTTAATAAACTTTTGATCAGGGTCATTTGGGTAGTTTCTGTTGTCATTATGATTTAAACAGACTAAACTGTTGTGTGGGCCGCTGAAGAGGAGGTACTGCTGGCCCACCACCACCAGATGGCGCCCTGCTTGGAGTGCGGTTCCAAGCACGAGAGGGCGTCGGAGCCGCTGGAGGTGACAGCTGTCATCAATCAACACCAGCTGTCACCCATCAACACTACTATAAAGACCGGACTGCAACTCCACCTCCTCGCAGAGAAATCGTCTACCATACAGGTATTTTCTCTGCTGACTCAAAACGTTGAGTAATAATCTGAAATTCTTTTGCAGCCGTTATCCTGTGGTGTTTGCCTTATCTGTGGGATTGGCGTTTGGTGTGATCAGCGACGGCTTCGCTTCACATTCCAATCAGATAAGTGGTTAGACAGGAGCTGCACGAGTGTGTGATTGGAGGTGGACGTTCTCCCTCCTTGACTGAACACAGACTGTGGGATTACTGAGCGTGTGGATTCACACTCATCCAGAACTGTTTCTGTTTTCTGCCAGCAGTACCGCGTCTGACTGCTGAAGACAGTGGCCACCTGGGGCGCAGGGCTTGGCGGCTCCGGTGTTCTTCAGGTCCGTTGGTGGTGGTTTGTGTGGGTTCCGGCTTCTCTCTCACCGGACGCCTCCTATCTTCGAGCCTGCCACACGTCACCTTTTGCTGGATTGATATAACACATTTGTATCTGTCTGTATCATTGTTGTGCACCTTCACAACATTAAATTGTTACTTTTTGGCTATTCCATTGTCCCTTCATTAACGCCGCCTGTTGTGGGTCTGTGTCACGACACCTTCCCAACAGGATTTCTCGGCCAGCGTCATGGATCCCGAGGGGCGTCAACTCGAGCTTGAACGGCCAATGGAAGAGCAAGGTGCACAGGCACCAGCAGGAGGCGTGTTAGGGGAGCTGCAGCAAATACTGACCGCTTTCACTGCTCGGTTGGATCTGGTCACTGAGCAGAACGTTATCCTCAATCGGAGGATGGAGGCTCTCACCGCCAGGGTGGAGGCGCACAATCAAGGCGCTGCTGCAGAACCTCCTTCTGCTGATCCTTTGTCAGACACAAACGTTCCACTGGTCGTTCAACGACCCCCCCCACCATCCCCTGAAGCATACATAAGCCCTCCGGAGCCGTACGGAGGTTGTGTTGAGACGTGCGCGGACTTCCTGATGCAGTGCTCGCTCGTCTTTGCACAGCTTCCCGTCATGTACGCGTCAGACGCTAGCCGGGTGGCTTATGTCATCAATTTGCTTCGAGGAGAGGCACGCGCCTGGGCTACGGTGCTCTGGGAGCAGAACTCACGGCTCCTAACGTCATACGCTGGGTTTGTAAGGGAGTTCAAACAGGTTTTTGATCATCCCAACAGAGGCGAAACTGCTTCGAGCATGCTACTGTCAATGCGACAGGGGCGCCGAAGTGCAGCCGAGTATGCAGTCGACTTCCGCATCGCGGCTGCGAGGTCCGGCTGGAATACCGTTGCACTCCGCGCCGCCTTCATAAACGGACTGTCTCCGGTCCTGAAGGAGCACCTGCTGGCTAAGGAGGAACCACGGGATTTTGACGGGCTTGTCGACCTGGTTATACGCTTAGACAACCGGTTAGAGGAACACCGTCGGGAGCAGGGCGGGGGGCGTGACCGGGCACGGGCCGTCCCTCTTCCTTCCGGGTCCGAAAGGATGCCGTTGTCCCCACGCTCCACAGCCAGAGGGCCCCGTGTGGCTACAGCTCCCCCTGCTGACGAAGCTATGGACACGAGCAGGGCCAAAATAAAATCAAAAGACAGACAAAGGAGGCAGGCCCGCGGGGAGTGTTTTTTCTGTGGGTCTAACAGTCACATACAGAAAAACTGTCCCAAACGGTCAAACTACAACGCCCGTCCTTAGAAACTGGGCTAAGGGTGGGCCATAACACGCACGCGGGGGCACCCCGAAAATCAGCACGAATCCCAGTCACAATCCTTTGTGAGGATTTAACCCTTCACACCCCAGCACTTATAGACACGGGGTCAGAAGGGAATCTGCTGGACAGCAGATGGGCAAAGGAAGTAGGGCTCCCTCTGGTGGCTCTGCCTTCCCCTGTGAAGGTACGAGCACTAGATGGCACTCTTCTTCCATTAATCACACACCAGACACAGCCAGTGACTTTGGTGGTGTCTGGGAATCACAGGGAGGAGATAGTGTTTTTTGTAACACCTTCTACCTCCCGAGTGATTTTGGGTTTTCCATGGGTGTTGAAACACAATCCCCGGATTGATTGGCCGTCTGGGGTTGTGACGCAGTGGAGCGAAACCTGCCACCGGGAGTGTTTAGGATCCTCGGTTCCACCCGGTGAGATAGCTAAGGAGGAGGTCAAAGTCCCGCCCAATCTGACGGCGGTGCCATGTGAGTACCACGATCTTGCTGACGTCTTCAGCAAAGATCTGGCACTCGCCCTTCCCCCTCACCGACCGTACGATTGTGCCATCGATTTGATTCCGGACGTTGAGTACCCGTCCAGCAGGCTGTACAACCTCTCACGTCCGGAACGCGAATCAATGGAGACCTACATCCGGGACTCGTTAGCTGCCGGGTTGATCCGGAACTCCACCTCCCCGATGGGTGCTGGTTTCTTTTTTGTGGGTAAAAAGGACAGCGGACTCCGTCCATGCATCGATTACAGAGGGCTGAACGACATTACGGTTTGCAATCGATACCCGTTACCTCTGTTGGATTCGGTGTTCACGCCCCTGCATGGAGCCCAAATATTTACCAAACTTGATCTTAGGAATGCGTACCACCTGGTTCGGATCCGGAAGGGAGACGAATGGAAGACGGCATTTAACACCCCCTTAGGTCACTTTGAGTACCTGGTCATGCCGTTCGGCCTCACAAACGCCCCCGCGACGTTCCAAGCTTTGGTTAATGACGTCTTGCGGGACTTCCTGCACCAGTTTGTCTTCGTGTATCTAGACGACATCCTCATCTTTTCTCCGGACCCTGAGACTCATGTCAAGCATGTACGTCAGGTCCTACAGCGGTTGTTGGAGAACCGGCTGTTTGTGAAGGGCGAGAAGTGCGAGTTCCACCGCGCTTCTTTGTCCTTCCTGGGGTTCATAATCTCCTCCAACTCCGTCGCCCCTGATCCGGCCAAGGTTGCGGCGGTGAGAGACTGGCCCCACCCAACAAGCCGTAGGAAACTGCAACAGTACCTCGGCTTTGCACATTTCTACAGGAGGTTCATTAAGGGCTACAGTCAGGTAGTTAGCCCCCTGACAGCCCTGACCTCCACTAAAGTCCCCTTCACCTGGTCGGATCATTGCGAAGCCGCGTTTAAGGAGTTGAAACGCCGGTTCTCGACTGCGCCAGTTCTGGTGCAGCCCGATCCTACTCGCTAGTTCACAGTGGAAGTGGATGCCTCTGACTCAGGGATAGGAGCCGTGCTGTCCCAGAGCGGGGAGTCCGATAAGGTCCTCCACCCTTGTGCCTATTTTTCCCGCAGGTTGACCCCGGCTGAGAGGAATTATGACGTCGGCAATCGGGAACTCTTGGCGGTGAAGGAGGCTCTTGAAGAGTGGAGACACCTGTTGGAGGGAGCGACGGTGCCCTTCACGGTTTTCACGGACCATCGGCACCTGGAGTACATCCGGACCGCCAAGCGGTTGAACCCCAGGCAAGCCCGCTGGTCACTGTTCTTCGGGCGCTTTGACTTCCAGATTACGTACCGCCCCGGGACCAAGAACCAACGGTCGGATGCACTGTCCCGGGTGCATGAAGAGGAGGTCAGGGCCGAGCTGTCAGACCCACCAGAGACCATCATCCCCGAGTCCACTGTCGTGGCCACCCTCACCTGGGACGTGGAGAAGACCGTCCGGGAGGCCCTGGCACGGAACCCGGACCCGGGGACCGGCCCGAAGAACAAGCTGTATGTCCCACCAGAGGCCAGAGCTGCGGTTTTGGACTTCTGCCATGGGTCCAAACTCTCCTGTCATCCTGGAGTGCGTAGGACCATGGCAGTAGTCCAGCAGCGCTTCTGGTGGGCGTCTATGGAAGCCGACGCCAGGGGCAAAGCAGACCACAAGAGGACCTCAGGACTCCTCCGACCTCTACCGGTGCCTCATCGCCCCTGGTCCCACATCGGCCTGGACTTTGTCACGGGCCTCCCGCCGTCCCAGGGCCACACCACCATCTTGACGATAGTGGATCGGTTCTCCAAGGCGGCCCACTTCGTGGCCCTCCCGAAGCTCCCTACGGCCCAGGAGACAGCAGACCTCCTGGTCCACGACGTCGTGCGTCTGCATGGGATACCAGCGGACATCGTCTCAGACCATGGCCCTCAGTTCTCCTCTCAGGTCTGGAGGAGTTTTTGCAAGGAACTGGGGGCCACCGTGAGTCTCTCGTCCGGGTATCACCCCCAGACGAACGGACAGGCAGAGCGGGCTAACCAGGAGCTGGAGCAGGCCCTCCGTTGCGTTACCTCCACGCACCCAATGGCCTGGAGTACCCATCTGGCCTGGATCGAGTACGCCCACAACAGCCAAGTGTCATCTGCCACCGGCCTCTCCCCGTTCGAGGTGTGTTTGGGGTATCAGCCCCCATTGTTCCCGCTTGTGGAGGGTGAGGTCGGTGTGCCCTCGGTCCAGGCCCACCTCAGGAGGTGCCACCGGGTGTGGCGGACCGCCCGTTCTGCCCTGTTGAAGGCCCGGACGAGGGCCAAGGCCCATGCAGACCGCTGGCGTTCCCCGGCCCCTGCATACCAGCCTGGGCAGGAGGTATGGTTATCAACGAAGGACATCCCCCTTCAAGTGGAATCACACAAGCTGAAGGACAGATATATTGGTCCCTTTCCCATCACCAAGGTCCTCAGCCCGGCCGCAGTGAAGCTACGGCTGCCAGCTTCACTGCGGATCCATCCTGTTTTCCACGTGTCCCGGATCAAACCATACCACACCTCACCGCTCTGCACCCCTGGACCTGCACCACCTCCTGCCCGGATCGACGGGGAGCCGGCGTGGACCGTGCGTCGGCTTCTGGATGTCTGTCGCAAAGGTCGGGACTTCCATTATCTGGTGGACTGGGAGGGGTATGGTCCCGAGGAACGCTCCTGGGTGAAAAGGAGCTTCATCCTGGACCCGGCCCTCCTGGCCGACTTCTACGCCCGGCACCCGGATAAACCTGGTCGGGCGCCAGGAGGCGCCCGTTGAGGGGGGGGGTCCTGTTGTGTGGGCCGCTGAAGAGGAGGTACTGCTGGCCCACCACCACCAGATGGCGCCTTGCTTGGAGTGCGGGCTCCAAGCACGAGAGGGCGTCGGAGCCGCTGGAGGTGACAGCTGTCATCAATCAACACCAGCTGTCACCCATCACCATTACTATAAAGACCGGACTGCAACTCCACCTCCTCGCAGAGAAATCGTCTACCATACAGGTATTTTCTCTGCTGACTCGAAACGTTGAGTAATAATCTGAACTTCTTTTGCAGCCGTTATCCTGTGGTGTTTGCCTTATCTGTGGGATTGGCGTTTGGTGTGATCAGCGACGGCTTCGCTTCACACTCCAATCAGATAAGTGGTTAGACAGGAGCTGCACGAGTGTGTGATTGGAGGTGGAGGTTCTCCCTCCTTGACTGAACACAGACTGTGGGATTACTGAGTGTGTGGATTCACACTCATCCAGAACTGTTTGTTTTCTGCCAGCAGTACCGGGTCTGACTGCTGAAGACAGTGGCCACCTGGGGCGCAGGGCTTGGCGGCTCCGGTGTTCTTCAGGTCCATTGGTGGTGAGGCTTGTGTGGGTTCCGGCTTCTCTCTCACCGGACGTCTCCTATCCAACTTTAACTTTTGACCCCTGTACAAACCAAAATCGACCTTTGTCACCATTCTTGCTGTTTTTAACCCCTTAACATTCAGTCATAGATAGTCCAAACTATACCTTTTTGGAATCTTTGTGATCAGACAAATAATATGGTATCGTTTTCAATATGATTGGAGTATTTCTCAATTTTGACCCCTGTGTAATTCTTCATTTGACCCTCTCCCTGGCTACCTACTGATAATTCAAGTGGCCAATCAGTTTTTTTCAAGAATAATGTCTAAGGATGGATTATGTGTGCCAATTTTGGTGCTTGTTTCCAGAAATTAACACTGGTTACAATTATCTGCTCCACAAACAACTACAACCATTCTGTTGCTTGTAGTTGTAGATATGCACACAGAACAAAATATGGGATCCAAACCTTTGTGTTGTACAATTATTTAACAAAATAAAAGGGAGTCAAGCAAACTTCACTTGAAATCATCATATGGCATCAGAGATGTGATACGTCCAAAGAGAACAAACATTTATGCAGAAAACACTGTTTCAGCATCCCATCTAATTCCTGAGTCATGAATGTATCTTCAATGGTGACCTCTGATTTTATCTTAACCTTAGGTATAACCTATGTTGTGCACAGGAAGTTGACTGAGGTTGTCTGTAGAGTTGGATTAAAATGACTCTTCGCATTTTAAAGAAAGAATGGCATAACTAATAGCCTCTGTCCACTTCCTGGATCAGCTAATAATAAAATGATACCGTTAGCAAGGTCAAACAAAAGAATGGGTTGCCCATGGATATTGACATACCCTTGAGCAAGATAGTGAACAATTTTTTTTCTGGTCATAACCAAATAAAAACCTGAGCAGGTTAGTGAGGAATGTGGTTTCAATGCTGTCAATTTTTATTTTCAGCAAATATATTAAGTACATTGAGATTATGAGCTGAAAATATTAAAATGAAAAACTATCACTGAGTAAAGGATGATCCAACTAATGTCCTGCGAAAGTTTAAAAGGCCTGCTATTTGCCTTAAAAAAAAAAAAAAAAAAAAAACTAGCATATTTACAAAATTTCCTCTGAAAACTGCACAGACAAGTCAAATCTTGATCATCGGTTTTCCAGAGAGAAATTACACCACTACTGTTAAATATGCTCAAACATGGTACATGAGAAGTACTGAATTGCTCCAGTCACAACCGATCTTGCTGGCAGCGGGCCATCACCAGCCAGGTAGGGGGTTAAAAATACCCACTCAAAATGCAAGATTAGTTTTCCACCATGCCATTAAAATGAGCGTTCCGTTTTTATACTGTGTAAAATGACTTGTCATTATGAATGTGCATGGACCTCCACGTTCATAACATCTTGAATCACCATCTCACTCTCATTTTTACATGCTTGACTGAACCATAATTACCATTTAAAGTGGAATAGAAGTGAAGTGAATGAGATCCTTGTTTGCACTTCAGGTCACGCATACCAGGCTGCTTTTCTTGATTACTTGATTAGGTGATGCCAGAGATCAACCAATGGATATTTTTGAGGGAGCACAGGTTGATTTGTGACCTATAGATACAGAATGTCTTTTAGAATTGTTGCCAGCATATTGCGAAAATGTTCTAAATTATCATTATAGTTGCTCATATGTTCACGGTAAGAATGGCGCATTTTCAAAAATAATAATAAAAAGCGCAAATCCAAAATAAATTTAAAACAAGATTTATTTTAAAAAGTCAAACTGCAGGATAAAAGTATTAAACCCACAAAGGTACCGTGGCTCTGTTACAGAAAATGTATGAAACAATTAATTTCATAGGGTATTACCATCAACACAGCTACTATTCAACATTAATAGCTCCATAATCACTGACAGAGAAAATTTAAAAACTGGCATTTAATTCAAAGTTGTCCTGTGCAAAAGGATTTTAGTAAAATAGTTTGCCTTTCAGAGGCCTAAAATATCAAGAGGACACAGATGAACCTCTGGCAAACAAACAAGAGGTCCATGACTAAATACAAAGGCTGTGAGAGTTGCCTCGAAACTGGATCAAATTAAAGAGCAACATTTTGAAAAAGTCCCTTTGACACATGAAAGAGGTTTCATATAATTTAGTTCAATGCAACACTGCCCTGAAGAGATGTATTGCTTTAGAAAACATGTCAATAATAAAAAGATGTTACAGCCCTTACTTTATGGCAGATCTCAATTTGATTTTACAGTAGAAGAGGTAGAAGAGAAATGATTAAAAGAGATATCTGTAACATAACCAACTGGTAATGTGTGACTAATTAAATGCAAACAGTCAGATGTCAGTCTGTCTCTTCTCCCTCAGACTCGGACTCTGAAAAGAAGAAAGCACCATCAATTAGTACCATGCATGAATATTTACACACTCTGAAACACAACCACCGTCCACCCACAGACCCCATCTGACCTTTGCAACTATTCACTGATCACAAACAGAAACATCGGCCGTGCTTATGGTGATGTTTGTTTGATTTGGATGATGGAGACATCCTGAGAATTTGTCGCATCCCCAACAAGTTGCTGGACATCATACTCAGCCTACAAACAAGTACTGTGAGTGCTTTGAGTCTAACATACAGTAGTGTTCAGAATAATAGTAGTGCTATGTGACTAAAAAGATTAATCCAGGTTTTGAGTATATTTCTTATTGTTACATGGGAAACAAGGTACCAGTAGATTCAGTAGATTCTCACAAATCCAACAACACCAAGCATTCATGATATGCACACTCTTAAGGCTATGAAATTGAGCTATTAGTAAAAAAAAGTAGAAAAGGGGGTGTTCACAATAATAGTAGTGTGGCATTCAGTCAGTGAGTTTGTCAATTTTGTGGAACAAACAGGTGTGAATCAGGTGTCCCCTAT
This sequence comes from Thalassophryne amazonica, assembly GCF_902500255.1. Taxonomy (NCBI): domain Eukaryota; kingdom Metazoa; phylum Chordata; class Actinopteri; order Batrachoidiformes; family Batrachoididae; genus Thalassophryne; species Thalassophryne amazonica. The sequence continues at coordinate 62,074,626 of NC_047116.1, read as the reverse complement.
TTAAGGATGAAGCCAGCACCTGTTGAACATGCTTTTCTCTTTGAAAGCCTGAGGAAAATGGGACGTTCAAGACATTGTTCAGAAGAACAGCGTAGTTTGATTAAAAGGTTGATTGGAGAGGGGAAAACTTATACGCAGGTGCAAAAAATTATAGGCTGTTCATCTACAACGATCTCCAATGCTTTAAAATGGACAAAAAAAAACAGACGCGTGGAAGTAAACGGAAAACAACCATCAAAATGGATAGAAGAATAACCAGAATGGCAAAGGCTCACACATTGATCAGCTCCAGGATGATCAAAGACAGTCTGGAGTTACCTGTAAGTGCTGTGACAGTTAGAAGACGCCTGTGTAAAGCTAATTTATGTGCAAGAATCCCCCGCAAAGTCCCTCTTTTAAATAAAAGACGTGCAGAAGAGGTTACAATTTGCCAAAGAACATATCAACTGGTCTAAAGAGAAATGGAGGGATATTTTGTGGACTGATGAGAGTAAAATTGTTCTTTTTTGGGTCCAAGGGCCGCAGACAGTTTGTGAGACGACCCCCAAACTCTGAATTCAAGCCACAGTTCACAGTGAAAACAGTGAAGCATGGTGGTGCAAGCATCATGATATGGGCATGTTTCTCCTACTATGGTGTTGGGCCTATATATCGCATACCAGGTATCATGGATCAGTTTGGATATGTCAAAATACTTGAAGAGGTCATGTTGCCTTATGCTGAAGAGGACTTGCCCTTGAAATGGGTGTTTCAACAAGACAATGACCCCAAGCACACTAGTAAACGAGCAAAATCTTGGTTCCAAACCAACAAAATTAATGGCTCACCGATGTGAAGAAATCATGGAAAACTGTGGTTATACAACTAAATACTAGTTTAGTGATTCACAGGATTGCTAAAAAAGCAGTTTGAACATAACAGTTTTGAGTTTGTAGCATCAACAGCAGATGTTACTATTATTGTGAACACCCCCTTTTCTACTTTTTTTTTTTTTTTTTTACTAATAGCCCAATTTCATAGCCTTAAGAGTGTGCATATCATGAATGTTTGGTCTTGTTGGATTTGTGAGAATCTACTGAATCTACTGGTACCTTGTTTCCCATGTAACAATAACAAATATACTCAAAACCTGGATTAATCTTTTTAGTCACATATCACTACTATTATTCTGAACACTACTGTATTCCCAGTGAAAACTGCTATTTGTGGGGGATGTGTTCCATCTCCTATACTGTTCAATGGCACTGGGTGTTGCATAGGGCTGTGGAAACCAGTGGCCTAGGTGCCTTTGTCAAGAAGGGAAGGTTAACTGACCTTTACAAAGTCAATGGATGTCCTGAGTGCAGCACTTGAGAAGCGTTTGTGATTTTCCTGGATCAAAACTAAGCTTCAGGCTTTCAGTGACTTCCTAGATTCAGCTATTAGAAGTGTGTCTGTATGCTGTGAAAGTGTTTGGTAGAGCAGTTCACTTGACTCGCCAGTGACGCTCCTGTCTCTGTGTCCTTGGCCACTGACACAGAGACAACTGGGAAGAGCTCTGCAGGAGAACAAAGGTCCAAGTCTTTTGTTTCCTGATGCTTCTGGTCTTACTGTATGGTTCTGAGATTTGGATGCTAAACAGTTATCTAAGGTGAAAACTAAGGTTTTCTTCAGAATGGCAGTAAAAATCCAATGTACGAGGGCTGTCCATAAAGTATAGATCCTTTTTATTTTTTTTTAAAACTATATGGATTTCATTCATATGTTTTTACGTCAGACATGCTTGAACCCTCGTGCGTATGCATGAGTTTTTCCACACCTGTCGGTGACGTCATTCGCCTGTGAGCACTCCTTGTGGGAGGAGTCGACCAGCCCCTCGTCGGAATTCCTTTGTCTGAGAAGTTGCTGAGAGACTGGCGCTTTGTTTGATCAAACTTTTTTCTAAACCTGTGAGACACATTGAAGTGGACACAGTTAAAAAAATTAAGCTGGTTTTCGGTGAAAATTTTAACGGCTGATGAGAGATTTTGAGGTGATACTGTCACTTTAAGGACTTCCCACAGAGCGAGACATCGCGCAGCGCTCCCAGGCGCCGTCGTCAGCCTGTTTCAAGTTGAAAACCTCCACATTTCAGGCTCTATTGATCCAGGACGTCGTGAGAGAACAGAGAAGTTTCAGGAGAAGTCGGTTTCAGCATTTTATCCGGATATTCCACTGTTAAAGGAGATTTTTTTAATGAAAGACGTGCGGGCGGATTGCAGCGTCGGCTTGCAGCCGCCGCGACGCTCCGCCACAGGAAAAACACCTCCGTTGGAAGCCTTAAGGACAAGTTGGAACATGTCCAGCTGTTAAACAATTTCTCATATACTCACTCCACTGAAAGCCATCAAAAGCCGCCTGGATTTTACAAATGGTTATCAACACGGAGGTGTTTTTCCTGTGCCGCCGCACCGCGCCAGCTGCGTCCCGACGCACGGACCCGTCCGCACGTCTTTCATTAAAAAAAATCTCCTTTAACAGTGGAATATCCGGATAAAATGCTGAAACCGACTTCTTCTGAAACTTCTCTGTTCTCTCACGATGTCCTGGATCAATAGAGCCTGAAATGTGGAGGTTTTCAGCTTGAAACAGGCTGACGACGGCGCCTGGGAGTGCTGCACGACGTCTCGCTCCGTGGGAAGTCCTTAAAGCGACAGTATCACCTCAAAATCTCTCATCAGCCGTTAAAATTTTCACCGAAAACCAGCTTAATTTTTCGAACCGTGTCCACTTCGATGTGTCTCACAGGTTTAGAAAAAATTTTGATCAAACAAAGCGCCAGTCTCTCAGCAACTTCTCAGACAAAGGAATTCCGAGGAGGGGCTGGACGACTCCTCCCACAAGGAGTGCTCACAGGCGAATGACGTCACCGACAGGCGTGAAAAAACTCACGCATGCGCACGAGGGTTCAAGCATGTCTGACGTAAAAACATATGAATGAAATCCATATAGTTTTTGAAAAAAAATAAAAAGGACCTATACTTTATGGACAGCCCTCGTATGTGCATATTCAGTTGGAATCTGATTCAATGTTGCAGGTCTGGACAGTCCAAAGTCACCTGAAATCAGATGTTTTCTGAATCAGTTTCAAGCCTCATTCATAGGTCTTTTGAACTGTGATCCAGATTGCTTTTTTGCATATCCGATTTGGTCTGAAAGCTGAGATCCGATTCCAGGGGTGTTTTGTTACATTTGTGCTTTTTCACACCACATTAAGCTGTCTTCTGTGAACACATGTACTGAGAGCTGTAGTGACTCTTCTGCCTCCAGTGGCAGCTATGAAGAAAGGGGAACAAAAAAGTGCGCGCACACACACGCAAAAGCCCAAACTAACCTGTAACATCATGTCCAAAAAATAGGCACAGAAGACAGTGTGGAATCAAAGTCCTACCAAAGACAAATGATGTGGACTGTACTTGTGCACTTGTCAAACACATGCGTCACACATATTAGTTGCATGCATGTATGTGTACACTAGGCAGAGTTTGAGAGTTGTGCCTCAATATTTCCACATCATTAATGCCTTTTATTCCACACTGTATCCTCTCTGACTGTGTTTTAGATGTATGTTCAGGGGTATTTACTTGTGGTATGTGCATGTCCTTGTGCAGCTATCACCCAAAAGCAGCACAAATATATAAATACTTGTGAACTCATTTGTTTTATGGACTTATTTTTATAATCCAGATCATGTCAGTTACAGTTCTGTGTGAGTTTAGTTGCAGCATGCGAAACGCAGAATGACACCAGCTGTAGTCAGGTGCTTGTCTATGTGACTGCATTACTATATAAACTGATGTGGGTACGAAGCAAATGAGTATTGTCACACAGACACACAGATCAGATCTTTTCACTTGCTATATATAATGTGGATGGATGTGGATTTGATATGAACTGGTAGTCTGAACACAGCTTGGATGTCTTTGGTTCTAAGTCTCTTGGATACCCCTGGAATTACTTTGTGTCAAATAGTCAGTCTCAGAAGAGGCATACTACTTCTATTCAAAGGCAACCTCAGCTCCAACATTTCTGCCATGTGGCACATTTCCCTCTGTATGATCCATCACACAGATGCCTCAAGTGCTGAGGACCCCAGCAGCTGGAAAAGGCCAAAGGGATGCAAACCTTTCATCTGGTTGTGGCAGATAGGTGCGTTGTTTTGAGGAGTGGGGATGGACCATTTGCTAGTCATGAACCAAGGCCCTTCTGCAGTGTGGTAGATATGGCAACACAGAGCACCAGCACATGCTCCTAGACTGACTCACCACAAATATTACACAATTTATAATTTAACCAGTTTAGCCCCACTGAGATTGAGATCTCTTTTGCAAGGGAGACCTGGGCAATTATAAAGTTTCCAATTCACCTAACCTGCATGCCTTTAAATGTGGGAGGAAACCGGAGCACCCAGAGAAAACCCAAACAAACACTGGGAGAACATGCAAACTCCACACAGAAATGTCACAGGTGGGAATCGATCCCATGACCTTCTTGCTGTGAGGCAACAGTGGCAACTACTAGTCCACCATGCTGCCAAATATAGGATTAGAAATAGGACACACAAGAGGGAGGGATAAAAAGTTTATGGGGCAAATAAAAGAAATTAAAAAGTCATATCAAGTTATTTTCCAGGACAAGTTTGATATAGCAAGAAGATGTTTTCTTTCCATTTACTGACATGGCACAACAAAACAAAGTGTTTGCATGCACTGACCTTCCTCTGCGTTCTTAAGCCATTCAACAAATGTTTTCATCTGTTCAAGGAAAATGCTTTTTCCTTTGGGTACGTGGGCTTCGCTGTACCACTTCAGAATTGCTTCTTCACTCAAGACATCAGCTATTAAAAGGGGAAAAAATTAAAATACAAAAACAAAAAATGTTCAAGGTGAGACCAACCGTACAGATGCATTAGCAGGTGTCAGTTTAAAAAAAAAAAGTTGACAACGACAGTGGGAGCATCAATCAAGACATACTTTTGGCTTTAATCTCTGGCCATCTGGCAACATTCACATTTGCCTAAATTGCTTTCCATTATCAAAATGAAGTTTTGTCACAAACAAAACAGTGTGATGGACACACACACACACACACACACACACACACACACACACACACACACACACACACACACACACACACACACACACACACACACACACACACACACACACACACACACACACACACACACACACACACACACACACACACACACACACACACACACACACACACACACACACACACACACCTACCTTTGTAGAGGAGTACAACAATTTTTTGGAAGGCCTTCATGAAGTGGATGTTGTCGTAACAGTACTCTTGGATCTTCAGCAGGAGGGTGAGCTCAGAAATACCCTGGTTGGTAAAAGCCTTCAGCAGAGGGCTGTATTGCTGGAAGAGTGCCACAGATGGACGTGAGACTTGTACAGGTTCAAAAACAGTCAAGTTTGACAATGAGGAATGAATAAGCCTCAAGCTCATGGAAAGAAAGAAAACAGGATATTTTTCAGATCTCACAGAACTTGTACTTTGCTGGTGGAATAGCTTTGGGACAGTCAATCAATTATAATCTCTGCTATGTTCAAAGCCTACAGCAGCCAGAATTTTGAAACAGCTTTGAGACACAATTTAGGGACATCAATTTCCCAAGTTTCTAAGTGTGTTGTCATGAGACCCCCCAAGGATTGAGTCCAAAATGTAAAATCGACTCATACAACAGAAATACAGTAGTGTTCAGAATAATAGTAGTGCTATGTGACTAAAAAGATTAATCCAGGTTTTGAGTATATTTCTTATTGTTACATGGGAAACAAGGTACCAGTAGATTCAGTAGATTCTCACAAATCCAACAAGACCAAGCATTCATGATATACAAACTCTTAAGGCTATGAAATTGGGCTATTAGTAAAAAAAAAGTAGAAAAGGGGGTGTTCACAATAATAGCAGCATCTGCTGTAGATGCTACAAACTCAAAACTATTATGTTCAAACTGCTTTTTTTTAGCAATCCTGTGAATCACTAAACTAGTATTTAGTTGTATAACCACAGTTTGTCATGATTTCTTCACACCTGCAAGGCATTAATTTTGTTGGTTTGGAACCAAGATTTTGCTCATTTACTAGTGTGCTTGGGGTCATTGTCTTGTTGAAACACCCATTTCAGGAGCATGTCCTCTGAGGCCCAACACCATATTAGGAGAAACATGCCCATATCATGATGCTTGCACCACCATGCTTCACTGTCTTCACTGTGAACTGTGGCTTGAATTCAGAGTTTGGGGATCGTCTCACAAACTGTCTGCGGCCCTTGGACCCAAAAAGAACAATTTTACTCTCATCAGTCCACAAAATATCCCTCCATTTCTCTTTAGGCCAGTTGATGTGTTCTTTGGCAAATTGTAACCTGCACATGTCTTTTATTTAACAGAGGGACTTTGCGGGAGATTCTTGCAAATAAATTAGCTTCACACAGGTGTCTTCTAACTGTCACAGCACTTACAGGTAACTCCAGACTGTCTTTGATCATCCTGGAGCTGATCAATGGGTGAGCCTTTGCCATTCTGGTTATTCTTCTATCCATTTTGATGGTTGTTTTCTATTTTCTTCCACGCGTCTGTTTTTTTTTTGTCCATTTTAAAGCATTGGAGATCATTGTAGATGAACAGCCTATAATTTTTTGCACCTGCGTATAGGTTTTCCCCTCTCCAATCAACTTTTTAATCGAACTACGCTGTTCTTCTGAACAATGTCTTTAATGTCCCATTTTCCTCAGGCTTTCAAAGAGAAAAGCATGTTCAACAGCTGCTGGCTTCATCCTTACATAGGGGACACCTGATTCACATCTGTTTGTTCCACAAAATTGACGAACTCACTGACTGAATGCCACACTACTATTATTGTGAACACCCCCTTTTCTACTTGTTTTTTTTTACCAATAGCCCAATTTCATAGCCTTAAGAGTGTGCATATCATGAATGCTTGGTGTTGTTGGATTTGTGAGAATCTACTGAATCTACTGGTACCTTGTTTCCCATGTAACAATAAGAAATATACTCAAAACCTGGATTAATCTTTTTAGTCACATAGCACTACTATTATTCTGAACACTACTGTATCACCTTTAGATGTTTGATGGCTTGTTCTGTGACGAGCTCCTCCTTCTTGTTCCACTCCACAAGGCTCATCACACTGGACCAAATTAGTCCGATCATCGTCTGCTCAGAGATATTGCTCTTCTTTATTTCCTCGCGGACATAGACGATGATCTGTAAAGTGAAAACAGAAACAGAATGCACTTCAAAGCTAAAGCAGATAGAAGCTCAACCGTGATCAAATCTTGCAGAACTGTGAAACATGAGGAGCTTGGCAAGCTACAGAAGCTTGTAGTTAATATTATGTTTGGTTCAGTGGATATGAGCAACTTTTTACTGGTTCAATCAATCCTTTACTTCAACACTCCTCAATACAAACGGGCAGAGCGTCAAATCACCAGCATACTTCACAAGTAGGGCTTCTCAAACAAAATATATGTTTTATAGGTCAAGTTGCAATAACTAATATTTGTTTTTGTTGTTCTTTGTACAAACGGCCCACAAGATGACAAACACTTTGGCTTTTGTATCATCTTCAGCTGATCCCTGCTTCAGCCCCAGTGGAGCCATTTCTCTACAGGCCTAAAAGTCATGTATCCTTAGACTAGACTAGACTTGTTTTTATTGCCATTCAGTAAAAAAATGTTACAGATGCTGTCACAGAACAAAGTATCGATGCACTGCACGAATAGATAAAAACAGAATAAAAGTCCAAGGTGTGTGATAGTGATAAATAGAGTTTGGGGGGAAAAAAGAACTACTGACAACTGTCTCTGCACCTGTATATACACAATATACAATAAATAAATAAAAGACACAGGATATTGCACATATGAAGATGCTACAAGGATAAAGGTGCTAACAGATGCAACAGTGTATTCTATATTGTACATTCTATATTGCACAGTTCTTTCGGTCGATTTGTAATTAACTGTCTTATGGTGGTTGGGTAAAAGCTGTCCATGAATCTGCCCATTTTGCAGCACCCCAGGCTATAGTACTGTCTAACTGAGGGCAGGAGGGAAAACAGTTTGTCACAGGGATGTGAAGTGTCCCTGATTATCCTTCTTTCACTGGACAAGCAGCGCTGTTCTGCCAGTTCACCAATGGTTGGCAGCCTGGCCCTAATAATCTTCTTTGCTGCCCTCACAACCTTCCCCAGTACCTTGCTGTCTGCAAGGCTGCTACTTTCATGCCACAGAGAGATACTACTGGTTAGTACACTCTCTATTGTTCCTCTATAAAAGGAGGTGAGGATAGCCAGGCTCAGATGGACACTCTTTAACCTGTGGAGAAAGTGCAGACGCTGGTTGGCCTTTTTAACCAGAGAGGATATGTGTAGACATTAGGTCAAGCTGTTGGGAGCCATGAAACCCCCGGGAATTTTGATTGCTGCACAATCTCCACAGCACAGTCCTTGATGTAAACTGGTGTATGGGAGGTGGCATCTTCTCCTGAAGTCGATCACCACCTCCTTGGTTTTCGCCACATTCACGATCAGACTGTTGTTGTTGCACCAATCAGAGAAGATTCTCACCTCCTCCCTGTAGTGCGTGTCGCCCTCATTCCATTCTGGATAAGGCCATTACGGTTGTGTCATCAACATATTTTATGATGTGATTTTTGCTGAACTTTGCACAACAGTCTGTGAGACCTCCTCCAAAGGAGTCTGACACAGCAGGCTAGTGGCCTGCATGGTTTTCAAATGTTACCATCAGAGAGGCACTGTGAAAATTGTGATCCAGTTTTGCATGACACAAGCTTTGAGTTGTTTTAAATCATATGATACTAGGTGACTGAGACTTGCTTTTTTTGATGTCCAAAATAATGTTCTCCTCCAACAATGCCATGCATGTGCCATAACTAGGTCATGATAATGATAATGATGTCGTAGCTCTCAGCCAATCAGCACCCAGTGGTCAGATTAAGGAGCCAATATTGGACTTGTATGATCTTCGTGTAGAGCTGCGATACCATAAATGCTATTTTAAGTAAGTGCCTTTCTAATCAGTCAGTAAAAAATTTTTCTTTACATATGCTGAGGTAAATGTGCACCTCTATAGGGATCCACTTCACACTTCCTTCAAATTATATTTTCGACTATTCAGTTGTAACAAAAGTGTTTTACAGCTTGCACTGCATGCTTATACAGTATAGCTGTTTAGCCCCTGATGGTTTTAATGTCAGACCAAATGCTGATTAAAATTGTTTTTTTCACAAGTGACAAGATGAACCCAAAAATTCTAAATGCAGCTGAAAATGAACTTGCCACTTCGAACAAGAGAGGAGCATGGAGCACTCGCCGACAGCACCGTTTACGTACCACTGTCAGGCAGACGTGTGACTGTCAAGCCCTGAGCTACTGTACTACTGTAATATGTAAAATAAAGCACATTTTGAAAATGCTGAAACTATTGAGTTGCTGCATCATCTCATCAACATGCATGATTGTGATGCACACTGTAATACGGCATGTGTTTCTCTTCAACCCTGGTGTGCGTTCGTACCATATTACCATGTCATGTATGGCCAATATGACTGATCTGTTAACAAAAACCAGACTCGCTGAATGTTAACAACATGAAAATTGGGAAGAATTACATCCTTAAGCGAGTCACCACGTGACATCTGCTCTTGCAGATCTTTCTGCAACTCTTTGCGAGCCCCTATGGACTGCTGGTTCCTTGCAAAGTCTGAAAGCTCCTTGAGTCCAGCATCTGTGAAGTACTTTGAGAAGTGCTCACAGCTCCGCTTGTTGGCAGGAAACAGCTCCTGAAAGAGCACACAATCAAATATTGCAGCAAACTAGTCACACCTGTTAATCTTTTATCAGCAAGTGAGAGACGTCGTTCATTAATTTCTGAAGAACTGAACACCATGACATCTGAGAATGTGTTATCACGACAAAGGCTTGCACAAGAACAGACATGCTGACTGTTAGCTTTGGGAGGCATGTTGGTCCACTTTAGCCTGATTAACATTTTGCATTTGTAATTTGCCATTCTCACCATGAGCCTGTTGTCCATGGCGACCTTTCGCAGACTGGCAGAAACAGAGTTGATGTCCTTTTCACTAAGCCAGGATTTGAAGAGTTTCACAGCAAAGCTTGCTGAAACACCTGAGCAAATGTATGAAAGAGGGAGTCAGTTTTTGCTAACAGACATGCCAGGATGAAGTTCATTCATTTTCTATTGCCGCTTATTCCTTAATTGGAATAAGCAGGGCTTCTGACCCCCTCTGCAAATCATTTATGGACATTATGGATGGGCTAGGATTGTAGCAATGCATTCAGGGTTTGACATGCATTAGTGGAAATACCCTGGATTTGGTCCTTGTTCGCGGAATCGCTGTCACAAATATTGACATCATGCCTCTTATTAAGTTTACAGTCTCGCTGCCATGTTTACTGGAACAAGAACCTTATTTATCATCGCGGCAACACATCAACTCTTCAACTACAATTGAACTTGGAGTCAGACTACCTGATATCTTATCGTCACTTATGGAAAATGACCATTCAGTAGACAGTCTTGTGGACAGCTTAAAGTCATTATTCACAACCACACTCAACATGATTGCTCCACCTATATTAAAACCACACCCCCAAAACACAATCACCTTGGTTCATTGATTACTCATGTGGCCTCAAGTATAGGCTAGATGCCTAGAATAGAAATGGCTTAGTTTAAAACTACGCCATTATTCCACCTGGTGTGGCACAATGCTATTTTAGACTATAAGCATGCGCTACTGGTTACAAAGCAGGTCTATTACTCTGATTTGTTCAACAAAAACAAGCATAATGCAAAGTTCCTGTTTGACACGGTGGTAACACTTATTCATGGACAATTACCTATAAGTCCCTCTCCTTTTATAGCCCAAGGTTTTTCAGATTACTTTGAGAAGAAAATAGATTAAATTAGGTTAAAAATATCCCAGCATGCCTTAATCCAGCCACTACACCCTGTTATTGAGGTGGGTGCCATCACTGATATATTACCAAGAATTACCGAATTTGATAATATCTCACTAGGCATGCTGATGAAACGTTTATCATCTGCTTAAAGTACAACCTGCCTATTCGACCCTATACCAACAAAACCGTTTAAGGACCTGTGGCCCACTCTTGGGCTTACTGTGTTGGAAATTATTCATCTGTTATTAACCTCGGGATCTGTTCCTACAAGTTTCAAATATACAGTTATTAAACCATTACTTAAGAAATCTAATCTTGACTCTAGTGCAGGGGTGGGCAACGATGTGCCGAGACACTGCAGGTTTTCCTTGCAACCAATCACCTCAGCAGGTGGGTTGCTGATGAGATTCTCCCCTGAACACATGCAACCTGATTGTCAATGAAATCACCCGCTGAGGTGATTGGTAGCAAGGAAAACCTGCAGTGTCTCGGCATATCATTGCCCACCCCTGGCCTAGTGCACGGAAAAAGTATATGGCCTATATCAAACCTATCATTTTGTTCTAAAATTCTGCTAAAAGTGGTTGAACAGTACCACCTTACTGAGAATAATTATAATAATAATAATAATAATACACTGAGAAGATGAATATTCCACAGATACAGCTCTCACTAAAGTGGTAAATGACATTCTGCTTGCAATGTATTAAGACAGCACTACTGTTCCGGTGCTGTTAGATCTTAGTGCAGCATTTGATACTGTGGATCATCCTATTCTACTTACTAGGCTGGACAATCATTTTGGGATTACTGGGAATGTCCTTTCATGGTTGACATCATACCTAACCAGTCGTTCTCATTGTGTATTATACAAAAATACCATTCCAACCTTGGTGACATGAAATATGTGCTTTTATTTTAAAGAGTGACAGCGCGTATTCAGGTTTAATCAGACCTGAGAGAGAGAGACAGCGAAAGAGAGAGAGGGACAAAGAGAGAGAGAGAGCGAGAGAGAGAGAGAGAGAGGGACAGAGGGAGAGAGAGAAAGTGACAGAGGGAGGGAGAGAGAGAGAGAGAGAGAGAGAGAGAGAGAGAAAGCGACAGAGGGAGAGAGAGCGAGCGACTGATCTGCTCTTTCTGTTCCGTTTCTGGATGTATGAGTTGAGGTTCAATTACGTGTTCTGAGCACACACACATCCATCAGTTAGATCAGTTGTTCTGAGCATACAGAGGCGCTGCTGCTGCGTGATCCTGTTCTCCAGCTCATTCACTCTGGATGCACGCAGTCAGTTTTAGGATGTGTACAGCAGCGCGGTGTTGCACAGACCTGCATGCAGTAACGCCATGCTGTTTTAAAACTGCGCATTTTCTGTGTCCAGCGTGCTGAAAAAAGTAAACATGTATAATTTCTTCCGTCCTACGCGCGTAGCCCTCAACATACTGCTGCGTAGGGGCAAAAACTCAGCAAAGAGCTGCTAAAAGTGGACATAGACGGTACGCCACAATACACAGCTCTACATTTGCACCAGTGTGAAAGGGGCTTTACTTGTGTGAAGCACCTTGAGGCAGCTTTGTTGATTTTGAACTACATAAGATGAAATAAATTGAAATAAGTGGCAAAAATGTGTCTGCATGCATGTATGACAGAGTCTGGAGAGGTTCTGCAAACCACACACAAAGACGTTCTGCATTTTTGTGTGTGACATTGTCTCTTCATGCTAGCTTGGTTGCGTTTGCAGTTGATTCTTACATTCTGCTCTGGTGAGCCTAGTATCCTGGTTGGTGTGCATGGCGTTGCCTTGCTCATTTGCTCTTCCATTGCTTCTACATCTTTCACTGAACTGACATCTGCAGTTTCAACAGCCTCAAATGATACATTTCTGATAAGATTCCAACCTGCATGACATTAAGTGTTGTCCTGTGATTGTTTGGTTCATGTGCCTTTCTATTTTATTCTGTTCTATTGTACATGCTCGTGCAGGCCCTGACTGTTGCCATATATATGCTTGTTTTTTATTATGCTTCAACACCAGAGGGGGAAATTCAACTGTTACATTTTGAAACATTTACTTTGAAACAGCTGGTGACATAATGAGGTCCTATTTATTACAGCACAATATGTTCTGTTTGAAACGGCCTCTGGAACAATGTTTTGAAATATGGGTGTCACAAGGGTTTCAAAACGTTCCAGAGCAGTGTTGAGAGTTAGAGCTACCACAAATCTGTAGTACTAACTAAACATTTTTGGATGATTCTCAGCCACACATTCTATCCTTTCTTTAATTTCAGTTGTACTTTTCTGCTATGTTGCATATTTTGTCCCACGTTTGCTCATGCGAGTTTCAGCTGTACTCAATTTTTGATAGTTTATCCAGCATCCACTAACCATCCAGCAGGTGGCAGACATGCCTATGGGATATTACAGAGGCTAAGCAAAGTTTCTTGCTCAGTGGATTTGGTAGATCAAAGTTCACCCAATATAATTGGGTTTGACATCATAATATGTTACTTTAACATGGTGAGTTACAAGATGATCCTAAGATGATTTACTGTTTGAATTACTGTCTACACAAGCTGGCTGGCTGGGATGGACTAAGCCACTCATCTACATTTTTGCTGTCACCAGTGCCTTGTTGAATTTAAGAGCAGGGAGAGGAAAAATCTGAAACACTCCAGGCAAGGCTTCCAGGAACAAAATGTTTAACCTCCTTAAGTCAGGGTCCTTTTTACGAGCCTTCTTGAAAACATTCATGGTACTACAAGCAACTGTACAGACTATAACATAAAAAAATAAAAAGCTTAGGGTAATCAAGCTATAACATCAATGAAGAAGGAGACCCAATTTAACACACAGGAGTTGACCAACTTCCGTTCTAAAGGTTGTATAACAGTCTTTTAACCTGACTTATGAAGACCCAAAATTGTGCTCCATAGGCCTTGTCTTTACTTTTTCTGCTCTAAAATGCAAGAATGTGCCATTTCTACAGGTCGGCCTCTAAATACAACCAAGGGTTTTACATTTAATGTCTAATTTTGTCAACTGCCTTTCAGAAGCTTTTCAAAATAATATATTCTATTTCTGGAATCTTTAGTGTTAAATGTTTAAACAGGCAGTGTATTTAGTGTATGGAAACCATTTATCCACTGAAAATCCAAAATAGTGAATAAAAACTGAAATTAATCTAGCCTGTAACTATTATTTTTAAGTAACTTTTTATAGAAATAAAGTCGATATCGTAACTGACTTAACACATATGGGTAAAAATGAAATATGTGCAACTGTACAAAAGAGATTTTAATCAACATTTATATAAAACTATTTCTTCAGCTGTAAAGAGTAAAGTCATCTGGTACCTGGTGCTTGGTGTCATTTATGCATTTTGTCAAAATTTTGTGTGCTTAAGTAAAATAGTTTTGATGTGCCAAAGTATTATTATGCACTCACTAAACTAATCAACATGCAAATCAGGTCACTGTTATGCTAAGGTGGTGCTCGTTCCCCCCATTGTGACTACCTGTGTGCCAAGTCTGGTGAGTTTGGGCCCAAGGGCCTTGGGGATACAGTGGCAAATGTTCAAACAGACAAATGGTGCTTTCAAGTATATCCCCCGCAGAAATTTTGTTCATCAGGCGGGGAATACAAATGCAAAAGACAGATGCTGTTTTTATTATTCCAGAAAAAATACAAGCAAATACTGAGGCACAGGGGAAAAAATATATTTTGTATATTTCTTTTAGAAAAATAATCCACGTATTTGTGCCTGGGTGAAACAATGGACAACACAATTACACATGCCTACAAGGCAGAGATGTCAGTACCTTCTTTGACCAGGTTTTCATTGAAGAGGCTGCTGAGAATGGATGCAGAGATATTGCCGTTAGCCAGCAGAATTCCTGTTAGCATGGCCAGCTTGTTGCGCTCGGACTCTGTGAAGCCCTTGAGAAACAGCAGCAGCTGCCAAGGAGCAAACACAGAAACACACTCCTGTAGGCTGAATTGAGTCAGAGTCAGGTAATGTCAAAAAAAAGTTTTAAGTTTGGAATAAAAACTTAAGAATTTAAAAACTCAAGCTGGACAGGTGCTGCGTGTCCCTACGGAGAAGCCCGGGATGGGGAAAAAACCAAACCTTTTTAATCTCCTCTTCAAAGCCTTTCTCCAAGTATTTGTAACGCCTGATGAGTTTGTTAAAGACCTAAAAGAATCACAAACCATGTTCACTATTTGTACAATGTGCAAATCATGGTTTTTATTGTCAAATATAAAAAATGGAGTGGCAATTAAGTTTTTTACCTGTGCATATGCCTGCATGGTCTCCATGTCTTCTTGTGCTTTGAAAAGACAGAACTCTGTGCAGCTCACATCCTCTGACAAAGTACCCCCTGGAGCTAAGGGGAAAAAAAAAATAAATAAATAACTTGTTGCTAATTGTGTGTGCCCAATATGGCATTTACCAAATTCATTAACTTAGTTTCTTTCAGGCCCTTTTACATGATAGATGAATAACTCATGAGAAATACTCATACTATTCAAACTTTTTTTCCTCAACACATACAATTTAATGGCACCTTTTACATCACACATGGTCTCTAACTGGATTAGTTATTTTATTTATCTGCTTACTTTGCATCAGGTTTGTGCACCACCACCCAGTACCAGCTCTTTGTTTCTTAGTGTGCAGACAGCTGGAGGTAAGCAACTAATGTTTTTCTTTTAAGCAAAGTATAAATCAAATACAAATGTGACATTGTATTTGACATAGATTGACAATAAAAAAAAAAACAAAAAAAAAAACATAATTTAACATCATTCATTTGTGTTGCTCTTTGGCTGACACATACATAAGGACCTTCAAATTTCCATGGTTTTGTATCTCTAAGGGCTTCAAAACAAATTTTAAAATAGCAACACAAGAAACCCTGCTTTTAGTAGTGGTAAATGATGCGGTGTATAATGAGGTGGAACAAAATGGTCCAACATTACATTTTACAAACAACACCTGATACTTGTGGGAACTATGACTAGAAAGACAGAACCAGCAAACATATTGCCTCTTACCCAGCATTCCACCAGCCACCAAGATATCAAAGAGGATCTCAGCATACCGTCGGTAGTCAAGCTTGGCTCCAGAGGCATCAAGGAACTTTGCAACAGCTTCCAAATCAGTGCCACTTTCATTCAAACCTTGAACGACGCTTTCCTGAAACTGGGCAGGGTCAAACTTCTCCTTTTCATCTGTGAATAAGACAAATGTTTTTATTTTTAGTTTTATGTAATTAACATCTTCTCCACCTTGCATAAGACATTTCAATTAAGGTCTTGACAAACTGTTTTCTTACTCTTCACACCACTGAATGCACTTTTGTGCACATTTATTTTCATATCTTATGTGCACATTCAACTTCTGTAGTTGGTAAAAAGAAACTTTTACTGGTTTTTAATTTGCCTTGCAGCTCAACCCACATTTCCCTATCCTCTGCCGGGCCGTCTAACACTTAAAACTTATGTAATCAGTGTGTGCTGGCTCTTCTTCGGGCTTCCTCCCAGTTGGATTTGTCTGGAAGACCGGGTACATCCTCATGAGGTGGCATCCTCAGAGTCCCTCCTGGACATATCACTACTATTATAACCAGCAGAAATACCCCTTGGTTAGAATGCATAATGCAAAACATAAAATATATAAATGTAGTGACCATATCAGTCAAACAATGAATTGTCTAAAAAAGACTGTAAATACTGGCCATGAGTGCTGTCAGTTTTTGTTGGAAAACAATGCTTATTGTCACCATCTTTGAACACATCTTTGCACACTATGCTCACGCAAGTTGATGAAATGAAAACAACTTAGATCAAAATACATGTTAACATGAAAGCCAGTAGTATAATTTAAACACACATTTATTGTCTTTGAGACACGATCATCATGTTATCTATCATATTCACGATGAAACAAAGCCTAGTTACCCAAACAAATTAGGGAACGTGTCCGCTTTGAGGGACAGCTCATGCGATGTCACTGAGCTGAACTCAGAGCTGCTGTCGTCAGAGGCTGCTGCCTGCAGCTGCTGTGAAGGCCTGTCTGTTTTTGAGCATTTTATCACAACTATCTGTCATAATATAGCTTGTGTGGTCAATTCTCAGGACAGATCATCTAAGGCCTCACTCACAACCTGCTGTACGTGCTTCTACGGGGAGTCTATGGGGAAAAATATCACAAACCCATGCTTGAGACGTGTGCATCACTTACATGTGTACAGCGACGTAGAAGCTCTCAGACTGCCCATGGACACTTTTCCTCGCACACATGCAAATTCTATAGGTTTTGGAAAAAATGAGGCATACAGTGCATACAGAACCCGTACTCCTGTTGTACGGCTGAAGCAAGTGAGGAACACAGCTAGTAGGGGCTGTGCAATGACAGTAAGCGTGCGAGTGATGCACAGTCATTGTATGGGTGATGTGTTTCAGAAGTACTACACAAGTACTCCACACTTGCTATTTGTGTGGACCACAAGACAGAAATGCATCTCACTCACCTCTATGCATGGCATGCACCCAGCGCATGCCACAAAAGTGGCAGGACTCCGGGTATATATACTGGGGAGATTGTGTAGCGTGTAGCATTGGGGAAGAGAAGAAATGGCACCGCCAGACAGTGTTAGATCCCATAGTACACACTAGTCCCACAGGACTTAGCACAGAAAAGGGAAGTGTGGAATGAGCTGCATGCTCTACTGACACATGACTCAGACCCAGATAAGTGGTTGAAAATGGATGAATAAATACATTAATGAATGAAAGAGAGGAGATTTGATCAGACATGACCTCAGTGGCAGGGATTATGGTCAGGGTTAGGCCTCATGAGGATAAAAATAGGTGCTAAATAGGTTCTGAAGCCTGTTTGTACCAGTGCTTCTCTCTGAGCATGAAGCAGATGACAACCTATGACTCCCTCTGGACAAGATTCTAGTCCAACATAGATTACTGCACTTGCCAAAGCTGGTACTAATTTACTGAGTGGACTGTCAATGCAGATCAAGTTTCTTGTCCAAGATCACAAACAGGTAGTATGAATATGATTCAAATACAGAAGTACATACAGGCAGATCAGCTCCTTATCCACTCAGCTACCTGCAACTGGTGGGGACAGGGTAGCAAAAAATAGCCGGTGTGAAATCTGACCCAGTGTGCATGTGCAATCATGGGTACATGGGAAATAATCAGAATGCCATACAACCATGTCTGGACCTGAAGCAACAGCCTAACATGAGTATAAATGCTTCATTATGTCAACCTGATTTTCTTATAAATATCACTAACGCAGGTAAACGATATATTTTTAAATGCCTTATACATCCATCCATTTCCATTTTCTTCCGCTTTATCCGGAGTCGGGTCGCGGGGGCAGCAGCTCAAGCAAAGCCGCTCAGACCTCCCGATCCACACACACCTCCCCCAGCTCCTCTGGGGGAAGCCCAAGGCTTTCCCAAGCCAGCCGAGAAATGTAGTCCCTCCAGCGTGTCCTGGGTCTTCCCCGGGGCCTCCTCCCAGTGGGAAGTGCCTTATCAAAATACTGTATTTTCCGGAATGTAAGTTGCACCTGTTAAAAAAAAAAAAAAATATATATATATATATATATATATATATATATATATATATATATATATATATTCGCCTGTGAGCACGCCTTGTGGAAGGAGTGGTCCCGCCCCCTCGTCGGATTTTCATTGTCTGGAAATGGCGGAATGATTTAGATGTTTTTATCCATCAGAATTTTTTCAGAAGCTGTTAGAGACTGGCACCTGGAAACCATTCGAAAAATTTATCTGGCTTTCGGTGAAAATTTTACGGGCTTCACAGAGAATAAGGACTGTTACTACAGCTTTAAGGATGCTCAGTGCGCCGCGCTCCGTTCCGCCATCGAGCGGCACAAACCACCGGATCATTTCTAAGCTGATGGCTCTGTGGATACGAGACCGTCGTGTGCACTTTCTCTGGTTATCACAAGAGCTGGACATCAGCCATTTTCCGGCAGATTTCACTTTTAACAAGAGATTTTGTCATGGAAAGCCGCGCAGAGGCTTCGCGCATCACAACCGATTCGCTGATGAAGCGAGACAAAGGAACACCTCCGTTTCGGAGTGCTAAAAGACAAGTTGGGACATGCCTATCTCGGCTTTCAGTGCTTACCAGTCGAGTGAGTATAAGAGAAATTGTGGAGAGCTGGGCATGTCCCAACTTGTCTTTATATATACATACATACATACATACACACACACACATATATATATATATATATATATATATAGAGGGTCACCCCTTTGAGTCTTGTCTGCTTGAGGTTTCTTCCTCAGAGGGAGTTTTTCCTTACCACTGTTGCTCTGGGGGTTGGTAAGGTTAGACCTTACCTGTGTGAAGCGCCTTGAGGCAGCTCTGTTGTGATTTGGCGCTATATAAATTGAAAAATAAATTGAAAATTGAAATTCCATCCTACGTGTGTAGCCTTCAACATACTGCTGCGTAGGGAGAAAAAACTTGACGTACAGCTGCTAAAAGTGGGCGGAAAGCTGCTCAACACGACTTTGAGATGCTTCGTGCATACAGGCTCTGGTGCACAGCCAAAAGGCAGCAGTAACCAAGATTCTTGATTCTTTTAAAGTTCTCATCAGATCTGCATTGAGCTCACATAAGGCCTTTTGGCAGCTCAATTGATGAAAATCCGTCACTGTGACAGAGAACTTTATTCCCTGTAGTCCTTCCAGAAGGTGCACCTCTTTCTTTTGACTACTCCCATTCAGAGTCTTGATTGTGAGTCCATTTGAATTGATGGTGGAAGTCTGATTTTTTTTTTTTTTCAAGAAACTGTTGTGGTGTTTAGTGACAAATGAGTACACTATGCATGCAGGACTCTGTCATAAAGAGCAAATGTGGTGTGTGTGTGTGTATACCTGCTTGCGTATGAGTCTCTGCCTGTATATAACACCTTGTTATATGCCTTGAAATACAAATGATTGCAACATAGAAATTCTGAGCATGCTCAAACTTGTGATATGGCACCTTCTCACAAACAGACAAAAACACATACTGCAATAGGGTGTATTTTTCTACAAACTTGCATTACATGCATTCCTGTTGCATCACTATATTATGTACAGCCAGTTTCATCCATACTGATTTGTAAATATTACATCTTTAGAAGGATTTCATGATTTTTTTTGTTTTTAGGCACAGCAAATGTGTCCAGAGCTTTTGCACAGTATGGTAATGCAGCAGGATTATGGATATTGGTTTAGAAACCATTTTCTGCAGGGGCAAGCACATTCTGTGGCAGTGGCATGTTGTCTCGGCACTTCCAGAAGCAGCCAGAGATGCCAGTGTTTTCTGTATCTGCCACAGTAGATGGCAGTATATCGCTACTTGCCATATATGTATGGTGTAATTATACAAAACTCGATCTTTATCATTTCATCCGTGTTAAACTACTAATGACTAACCTAAGATGAACTGCCGCACCAATGGCAGCTCATTGACAGCTGCCTGTTATCAGCATTTATTATATATTATTAGACTATACAGAGAGAAATAGCAGGTAGGTCCACTGCACTGGCTCTGCTCGATTCAGTAGAAGAGATCAGTAGTCATGTGGACCAAAGGGAAATAGTAATAGGATTATTTACTGACCTGAGAAAGCCTTTTGATACAATAGATCACAACATATTATGTCAAAAGATGGAACTGTATGGGATCAGAGGGGTGGCTTTGAACTGGATTAAAAATTACTTACAAAACCAGAAACGGTTTGTTAAACTCGGGGATTGCTGCTCTTCGTATCTGGACATTGTTTGTGGGCTTCCTCAGCGTTCGTGTTGGAACCAAAATTATTTATTCTGTACATTGATTTATGTAAAGTTTTGGATCTGTTTAAGGCAGTTCTGTTTGCAGATCATACAAACCTGTTTTGCTCAGGAGAAAATCTGCAGCAATTATTGTCCGATTTACATATTGGAATGAGAAAGTTAAAGAGATGGTTTGATAGGAACAAATTATCACTAAATCTGTCTAAAACTAAAATAATGTTATTTGAGAATTACAATAAAGACAAACAAATTCAGTTAAATATACAAGGAGTAATCATAGAGCGTGTCAAAGAAAATAAGTTCATAGGTGTTGTTATTGATGAAGGAATTAATTGGAAAGCTCATATTCAATATATTCAAAAGAAAGTGTCAAAAAGTATTGCAGTTCTAAATAAGGTAAGGCATGTTCTTGACTGCAAAGCACTTCATACTCTGTACTGTTAATTGGTTGCTCCTTACTTGGCTTACTGTGTTGAAGTTTGGGGCAATAATTAAAAAACTACATTGCAATCATTATTCATTCTTCAAAAAAGAGCATCAAGAACGATTCACAATGTAGGTTATCGAGATCACACCAATTCATTGTTTATTAAATCTAAAATATTAAAACTTCACTATATGATTACATATAAGACTGTGCAATTAATGTATAAAGTGAAAAATAAGCAATTGCCCCTCAGAATTCAAGAATTTTTCAAGGAGAGAGAGGGAAAATATAATTTAAGGGGTTTGTATCATTTTAAAATTGCGGGCGCTCGGATGACCAAGAAAGGCTTTTATGTTTCTACTTTTGGACCTAAAATATGGAATAATCTGGCGAAGGAACTCAAGCGATGTCCAAATGTCAATCAGTTCAAACGCCAATATAAGGAACTGATGTTTTCTGTATGTGAAAATTGTCTAAATTCTTTGAATTCTCTGAAAACTCAATTCATGTTTGAAGGACTATATAGCTGTTGGTTAAAGTATGGACAATTAAGTTATTGATTTTGTATTATTATTTTTTTGGATTATGCGATGTGTGCTGTTATTGGTGTGGATATGATGAGGAATTTGAGTTTATTGATTATTTTAATATGTCTATGTTTTGCTGTTCTGCTCACTTTGTTTTGTTTTGGTTTTGTTGTGATAAGTAAAAGTTGCTAAGGTAAAAAGGGTAGGTGTATATAACCTTTGCTTCTACCGACACCCTTTCGGCTGAGAAATCAGTTTTGTTTTATTTTGTTGCAAAGTTCTTTCCTTGAACCGAATAAACTTGAAATATTAAAGGATTATTAACTGAGCACGAGGTCTGTATGGGAAAATATCAGACCGAGGTGTTGACAGTACAGACCGAGCACATCGAGGTCTGTACAAAAAGACCAAGGTTTGATATTCCCATACACACCGAGCAAACGAGGTTAATAATTTGTTTGGCGATAGCTGTTTGGAGCTATTTTCATCTTGTTGGTCTTCATTTTGCATTTCCACTTTGAGCTCCTGTGCTGTTAATAACTCCAATTCAAACTCGTCACTGTAATAGAATTCGCTTGGAGAATGGTCCTCTTCTTCACTCAGAATTTCTTTGTTCCCTTTTTGTTTTATTTCACGCCGTGAAAATTGTAAACGATGCCATAAATCTGATATGCAATCCAGACCGACTGACACGGTAATGGTCTGATATGGGAAAATATCAGACCAATCAGAGCGCGCAAACTGTCGTAGCCATATAATAACTATTATTATTTCTCTTTTGTAACTGCTGTGTGGTTCTGGGTGCTCCCTTGTGTTGTTTCACTATTGCTGACGTTTGCTGAAATGTAACCATGTTTGCTGTTTATGTCAATAAAATGTGTTTAAAAAAAAAACGCTTGATGACATGTAGCTGCCTTTTATCAGCATTTATTATTTTAGGCTATAGAGAGAGAAATATATATGTATGTTATACAAAGCTAGATCTTTATTATTTCACCAACTTCAAACTACAAATTAATAACTCGCTCCTGTGGCAACTTGATGACAGCTGCCTTTTAATCAGCTGTCATTATATAGTATGAATCTATAAATAGAGAGATCTAGATTATACAAAGCTAGGTCTTCATTATTTCAGCTGTTTTAAACTACAAATGACTACCCTCACACAACGAACTACTGCAGTCGCAGTGCCCCGTGGTGCACTATGAATTTGCTTATAGACAAATAAATCTCTATTCTGCTTAATGATCATACCATCCGTTGACCTCAGAATTTTACAATTATTTACTACTGGCTTTGTGTCACTGAATATATTTTGAAAAAAAAAAAATCTGTTAATCCAGTCATGACTGTCTGATTCACATAGGAAAAATAAAAAAATAAAGACACCATTCAGCAGTTGTTCATGTATTTTCTATTATGTAAATAAAAAACAAAAAAAAATTCTAAAAGATACAAACAATATTTAACACTCAGCATAAAATTCAACCTTCAAATCTGGCATAAACTTTGTAATTCTTCTCACCAACAATTTGTGTGCAGAAATAGTCATTGTCCTTTTTCTTTTCAAAGATGAAAGCAAATATTTCAGCTGGAGAACCATCTTCATAATCACCTTCCCAGCTGCGATGGTTCTTCAGGATTTTAGTTTGATCCTTTGTCTATGGATTTTTTTAATGCACAGCAAAAACAAACATTTTATATCAATCAAATGTTTTAATGTTGTTGATGTTGTTGTTAAATGTGAGTTAAAATTCAAACTTTTGGATTGTTGTGAAAATATTTTTGGTGTATGTGTATTTCTCATTACAGACCCCATGTTTTTGTGAAATTGTCATTAATTATCCAGACTAAACATAACTACCTACCAAGGTTTCTCCAGTCCTCGGGGCATATCTTGAGGTTACAATGACAGACTGACTACTGAATGCCATAAATATCTAAACAGCATCGGAAAGAACACAAATTGAAAGCTTACCAGCTAACGACCAGACCATCGGGGAGGTGATGGTCTAGTGGTTAAGGCATTGGGTTTGAAACGAGAAGATCCACGGTTCAAATCCCAGCCTGACTGGAAAATCACTAAGGGCCCTTGGGAAAGGTCTTTAATCCCCTATTGCTCCCGGTGTGTAGTGAGCGCCTTGTATGCCAGCACCATGACATCGGGGTGAATGTGACGCATTATTGTAAAGCGCTTTGAGCATCTGATGCAGATGGAAAAGCACTATATAAATGCAGTCCATTTATCTGTTAGCAAGTTCTTCATGGAGGTGAAACGAACAGGTCTGACTACGAGCCCAAAACAGTCAGCAGCTTTCATATTCCGGCGATAGTGTAAGTTTGCGTGTTTATATACATAATAGCCATATACAACCCCTGGCAAAAATTATGGAATTACCGGCCTCTGAGGATGTTCATTCAGTTGTTTAATTTTGTAGAAAAAAAGCAGATCACAGACATGACACAAAACTAAAGTCATTTCAAATGGCAACTTTCTGGCTTTAAGAAACACTAAGAAATCAAATCAATTTTATTTCTATAGCGCCAATTCACAACAAAGAGTTGCCCCAAGGCATTTGGGGCAACTGTTTGTTGTGAAACAGTTGCGAAATCAGGAAAAAAAATTGTGGCAGTCAGTAACGGTTACTTTTTTAGACCAGAGGGAAGAAAATATGGAATCACTCAATTCTGAGGAAAAAATTATGGAATCATGAAAAACAAAAGAACGCTCCAACACGTCACTAGTATTTTGTTGCACCACCTTTGGCTTTTATAACAGCTTGCAGTCTCTGAGGCATGGACTTAATGAGTGACAAACAGTACTCTTCATCAATCTGGCTCCAACTTTCTCTGATTGCTGTTGCAAGATCAGCTTTGCAGGTTGGAGTCTTGTCATGGACCATTTTCTTCAACTTCCACCAAAGGTTTTCAATTGGATTAAGAGCCGGACTATTTGCAGGCCATGACATTGACCCTATGTGTCTTTTTGCAAGGAATGTTTTCACAGTTTTTGCTCTATGGCAAGATGCATTATCATCTTGAAAAATGATTTCATCATCCCCAAACATCCTTTCAATTGATGGGATAAGAAAAGTGTCCAAAATATCAACGTAAACTTGTGCATTTATTGATGATGTAATGACAGCCATCTGCCCAGTGCCTTTACCTGACATGCAGCCCCATATCATCAATGACTGTGGAAATTTACATGTTCTCTTCAGGCAGTCATCTTTATAAATCTCACTGGAATGGCACCAAACAAAAGTTCCAGCATCATCACCTTGCCCAATGCAGATTCGAGATTCATCACTGAATATGACTTTCATTCAGTCATCCACAGTCCACGATTGCTTTTCCTTAGCCCATTGTAACCTTGTTTTTTTTCTGTTTAGGTGTTAATGATGGCTTTCATTTAGCTTTTCTGTATGTAAATCCCATTTCCTTTAGGCGGTTTCTTACAGTTCGGTCACAGACGTTGACTCCAGTTTCCTCCCAGTCGTTCCTCATTTGTTTTGTTGTGCATTTTAGATTTTTGAGACATATTGCTTTAAGTTTTCTGTCTTGACGCTTTGATGTCTTCCTTGGTCTACCAGTATGTTTGCCTTTAACAACCTTCCCATGTTGTTTGTATTTGGTCCAGAGTTTAGACACAGCTGACCGTGAACAACCAACATCTTTTGCAACACTGCGTGATGATTTACCCTCTTTTAAGAGTTTGATAATCCTCTCCTTTGTTTCAACTGACATCTCTCGTGTTGGAGCCATGATTCATGTCAGTCCACTTGGTGCAACAGCTCTCCAAGGTGTGATCACTCCTTTTTAAATGCAGACTAACGAGCAGATCTGATTTGATGCAGGTGTTAGTTTTGGGGATGAAAATTTACAGGGTGATTCCATAATTTTTTCCTCAGAATTGAGTGAGTCCATATTTTTTCCCTCTGCTTGGTCTAAAAAAGTAACCGTTACTGACTGCCACAATTTTTTTCCTGATTTCTTATAGTGTTTCTTAAAGCCAGAAAGTTGCCATTTGAAATGACTTTAGTTTTGTGTCATTTCTGTGATCTGCTTTTTTTCTACAAAATTAAACAACTGAATGAACATCTTCCGAGGGCGGCGATTCCATAATTTTTGCCAGGGGTTGTAATAAACAAATTATTAACTTTGCTTGCTCGGTCTGTATGGGAACATCAGACCTCAGTGTTTTCTGCACAGACCTTGCTAATGCTCGACCTGTACTATCAACACCTCGGTCTGATATTTTCCCATATAGACCTTGCATCCAGTTAATAATCCTTTATTATTTAATTATTTAGCCTAGTACTCCCCGTAACTATAGGCTATACATATTATTTCCATACTTTTTATGTTTATTTTTCATTACATAATTTATGAGGCTTGGCTTGGAATTTTTACATCAATATGACATATTAAAAATGAGTGATTCCAAACAAGAAAAAATATGCTGGCATCTGCTGCGGCTGATACAGAAAACACTAGGGATGGGTATGATATGTATTCATCTATCAATGCCATTATCGATTCTGCTTATCGATCAGATTCTTTATCGATTCCCTTATCAATACCGCCTGTGAATTGTCTGTGTACTAAAAGTAGGCTTTACAGGTTTTCTATGTGAACAACATTTTATTGAGTCTTAAAGTAAATAAATATGAAATTGGTCACTGGAACCTTAATCTCTGGACAAATAAAAATAAATAAAATCTGTGCATGGTCACTGGATCCTAGATCTCTGGCCATAAATAGAAATTAACAAAATCTGTAGTTTTTGTCAAAAAGCATTTCCTTTCAGGTATTAATGAGACAAATTTTACTCCATAGCCTCTGAGCTGCGGTCTTACAGTCAGCTGCGCTGCAAGTCAAAATCAATGAAATTCACAAAGAATAGTGGACGTCTCATTTTGGGAGGAAAAAAACAGTTTTGATTTGTTACCTCCGCCAAGGAGATTATGTTTTCGGTGGGGTTTGTTTGTTTGTTTGTCTGTCAGCAGGATAACTCAAAAACTTTTGAACGGATTTTGATTAAATTTTGTGGAGTGGTTGGAAATGACAAGAGGAACAAGTGATTAAATTTTAGTGGTGATCTGGATCACGATGCTAATGCGTTAGCATGTCTATGGCATTTTCGATGTAAAAAGTTAGCATTAAGCAGTTGCAGCTGTCATCACGTTCGGGTGCATTTGTTTTCAAATTGTAATATTTCTTAGATTTATTTTTGTTTATATATTAACAATCTAATGATTATTATATACAATTTTAGAGAAAGAGACAAAAAGAAATAGATCACCGTGCCAAGGAGGGAATCTCTTTAGGGTCAGTGACCCTAATTTGTCTGTCTGTTTGTCAGCAGGATAACTCAAAAAGTTTTGAACGGATTTTGATGAAATTTTGTGAAGTGGTTGGAAATGACAAGAGGAACAAGTGATTAAATTTTAGTGGTGATCTGGATCCAGATGCTAACGTGTTAGCATGTCTATGGCATTTTCAATGTTAAAAGTTAGCATTAAGCAGTTGCAGCTGTCATCACGTTCGGGTGCATTTGTTTTCAAATTGTAATATTTCTTAAATTTATTTTTGTTTATATATTAATAATGATTATTATATACAATTTTAGAGAAAGAGACAAAAAGAAATAGATCACTGTGGCAAGGAGGGAATCTCTTTAGGGTCAGTGACCCTATGGCCTTGTTTAGAGAAGTGTTTCATAAATGTTAAAAAATTCATATATTTGCAGTTTAGTTGAATAATAAATTGAATTTTGTCTCATTTGTTTTTGTCTATAAGCACATGCAATATCAATATCAGTGCTCAGATGACAGTAGCTTCTGGGAAAGGTGCAAGTTGCAATAAACTGTGATGCCAAGCCCTAAGGATACATGCTATCCAGTTACAGCAGATGAAACTTTTTTTTACTACTGAGCAAACATCATTGTTAGACTTTTTAGGTTCAATGATTCCACGGCGTGTAGATGTTATGGCGTCAGTGACCCCATGGCCTTGGCGGAGGTTTGCACTCTCTGAGTGCTTCTAGTTGTAGTTTGTTGTCTGTACAACATTTTGGAAAGAGGTGTCATTTGATTTAAAACTGTGATTCGCTTTGAAGATATTAATTCTGACCGGAATCTATCTTTCCAAAGATTGGAGCCGTGCACTTAGTCCCACAAAACAGATATTATTATTATTATTATTATGTCTTTTACCTGAGGGACAGTAACTTCAGTTTACAAACCGGCGAAGCAGATCCAGCTCACGCCAGTGAACCATTGCGTGTGCTGCCCCACAAAAAGTTAATAAGGAACAAATAAATACTCCAGTGTGGAACAGAGGGCGATTCTCATTTCTTGCCCGCGACAAGACAAGAGTCCCAGTTATTGACTTTAATCAGCACAAAGGTGAGTCCCGACTGACATCTTCAAATGACTTTGGTGGGGGGTTAATGAAGAAATTGTGGACCTGCTGCTTCTGAAAAGCAGCGAAGCAGCACATGACTGAAGCAGCAATGTGACCCACTACTTCAATCACTCCAGAGAAATGATCATTTTCCCAATATACACCCTCAAAAACAACAGCCACTACAGTTAAATGTGAACTAAAGAACTGATAAGGGCATCGTTAAGCAAAAAGGCTATTGATGTCTGTGGCTTAAATAATTTATCGATTCTTAACAGGAACTGGTTTTCAATACCCATCCCAAGAAAACACTGGTATCTGCCATGACAAATACAGAATATACTGGCATCTGCCACGGCAGCTATTCCGGCAGCTACAGCTACCACTGGAACTGCCGAGACAACATGCCTCTGCCACAAAATGTGCTTGCCCACTCTCACCATTTGTTTGATGTGATGTATGCCATTAAAAGCACTGCTGTACACTGAACATGGTCACATGATGTCATTATGTTCCAACCACCAAGAAGTAAACTCCAAATAAAGTAGCTCCAAGCTCAGTGTGGAGAACTCTGTGACATCTCTCACCTCTTTTTCTAGTTTTGAAGCGCTGGCCTGTTAGTGTAGGCTTCTGCTGCTTTTGGTTACTCATAAAAAGATACTCTGAAAATCAAAGGAAGAGATGATGCAAGATCAGGTTTTGTACAAAGCAGACAATCCTTTTCTTTATCCCTCTTACATAATCTCTGTCAATAACCGGTTGATATCAAAGTGCACTCTCAGGCCTCACATGGTTAGAATGATTTCTGAAACAGATGATAATATACTACAGATATTCCTGGGTAAATATTGATTAGAAAATAGCACCAATCAAACTATAACATTAACTGAATAAACAATGTGATTTCAGCATCAGTATCAACACAATTCAGATCCACCTTTTAAACCAGACCATCTTTAATCAGATTAAGACAACGCCATCAAATTGATTTTGCATTTCAGAATATACTGTTTATTCATAGAACAATGCTTTCCCCACATATACATGATTTGAATACTATTTTAAAAGTCGTTAGCAGTGTTTGCTTTTCACTTTCTAAAACGGCTGGTGAAACAAAATATGACTCTAACCCTGACCTCTAAGCTAACTCACTGCAGTCACCACCATCCGACTTCATTTTCTTAACGCAAACTAACGGCGAAAGAATAATAACACATTCATATACGGAGAAAACCCAAGTTATACTGAACAAAATCGAACAGTGACATACCGAAATCCTGATAGAAAACAAGAACAGTCCGTGGAACAAAAAGTACTTGACACAGGAATCAAAAATCAACCAAGTCCAGAGGGGGAGGAAAAGAAAATCACAGACGTACCACCGCATGCGCAATCCGACAAGGACTATCCCATTTACTGTACGTGGGGAGAGCGTAGGCCGCAACCAGTTAAAAAAACAAGAAAACAATGTCATACCGAAACAATGAAGGGGCAATTCATAAAAATCCCTTAATTGTAATCCAATATAACTGCATTGTTTCTGTCTGTTTTGCACAGAAAGGTCACATAACGATAACTCTTGTAAATGAACCCCTCCGTAATGTTTCTGTAATGTCTGTCTTACGACAGGGCGTCAATAAGAAGAAGACGTCGCAGGTATAACTGAACTGGGATCAGTTTTACAACCGCCAAGGAGGCTCTTTAAAGCTTTTCTTAAAATGTCAAACTGATTCAGGATTAGAACAATAAAATAATTGAAAAAGGACTTCAGTAAACCAATAGTTGCTATCTGAAACTGTGACACAGGAGGGGAGTGTTGTACTGTCATGTAGAACTCCTGTTTATCTTTTAGGAAATTCTTAATTGTTTTTTATTTTTTGTTATTGTTGTTGTTGTTTCTGCTTGTTTATTTTAACCAGATGTTGACATCTCGACCATGCTCACTTCGCTGTGTGTCAGCTTTTAGTCATAATAGAATAAATGTAAAATTCAAATACAAACTAGTGAAATACACATTTATTCATTTCATTTTGATGAAAAATAAAATGTGCAGACGCCTTAAGAGGCCTTGTTTTTCTGTACAATTAAAATGTTGTATTCTTTCTTCAATACTATGTCAATAAATGCTCAAATTTGAACTTTAAAAATGGAATTTAAATAATAATAATAATAACAATAATAATAATATATTTAGGGGAGGTGATGGTCACTAAATCACTAAGGGCCCTTGGGCAAGGTCCTTAATCCCCTTGATGCTCCCGGTGTGTAGTGAGCGCCTTGTATGGCAGCATTCTCATCAGGGTGAATGTGAGGCATTATTTGTAAAGTGCTTTGAGCGTCTGATGCAGATGGAAAAGAGCTATATAAATGCAGTCCATTTAATAATAATAAACTCTTCCAATTTCTATACCAGCTTACTCCAATCAAGGGCCATGGGAAACACATTCACACCTACGGTCAATTTAGAGTCACCAGTTCAAATATCCTGCATGTCTTTGGATGTGGGAGGAAGCTGGAGCACCCGGAGGGAAACCACGCAAACACAGGGAGAACATTCAAACTGCACAGAGAAAGGCCCAGGCAGGAAGTGATCCCACAATGTTCTTGTTCTGAGGCAACATCAGCTAATCCACCATGCCACCAAAATAACAACAACCATAATAATAACAACATACGTACGTTATTACAGGATTGACTCTATTTCATTGAAAAGTTGCACATTAAAGAAAACAGATAACCATTTCAGACTGATAAAACATGGATTATTTGCTAGGTTTACAGCCCAGTGCATTTTCTACAAAGACAACTATTAACAAATTAGTGAATAATAAACTAATTGTAAAACCACTGTAGCCCGGAACAATTCTGATTTGAAAGTAACAAGTGATCACATAAGATATTTATTTGTTGTTTGCTTGTTTAATCTTCAAAGAAACCACTGATGTCCAGGTGTCTTAAAGACTGATATTATAGGATTTCTTTCAATTACAGTCCATAATCAATGGGGTGATGCATCTTTCACCAGATAGATAGATGGATGGATAGATAGAGTTCACTAAGAACTAATTTTTTACGTGTTTGCTGCTTTAAATGAAAAGAAGCTACTACTTTCCACACCCTCATGAGAGAGAGGGCATCTCCTTCTTTCTCACAGTGGTATTTTACTATGACACAGATGTCCAAAATGAACGGTTTCAGGCTTAATTGAATTCAACTTAATTTCAGTCAACTAAATAAACTTTAGTTAAGTTCAGTTAATTCATATAACACCAATTCACAACAAAAATTGCCCCAATGTGCTTCACAAGGGTAAGGTCTATCCTTATCAACCCCCTGTTTTATCTCATCAAGCAGAGTGCTCCACAGAACAGTTGTATGACAAAGCTCTGTGACCTGCTGACTTCTTTTTAACCTTTTGAAGACACGACTCTGCGTTGTGTTGTTATAACTCCACCCATTCGCTCCCCTCGGGACGCGAACTCACGATCCTCTGCATGGAAGTCGGACTTTCTAACCAGAAGGCTAAAACCCAGGGATCTGGCCTTGTGACCACAGAATCCTTTTGAGCTGTTGGGAGTGAGGTTTACTAACTACATCTGCACAGCGACACCTGCTGGCCTCTGTTACACTCACTTCCCTAAACTCACTCCCATCCGGGTCACAGCACCATTGTAGCAGCTGCACTCTGTGTTGTTGTTATGACTCCGCCCATTCGCTCCCCTTGGGACGTGAACTCACGATCCTCAGCATGGAAGTCGGACTCTCTAACCAGAAGGCTAAAACCCAGGGCTCTGGCCTTGTGACCACAGAATCCTTTTGAGCTGTTGGGAGTGAGGTTTACTAACTACATCTGCACAGCGACACCTGCTGGCCTCTGTTACACTCACTTCCCTAAACTCACTCCCATCCGGGTCACGGCACCATTGTAGCAGCTGCACTCTGTGTTGTTGTTATGACTCCGCCCATTCGCTCCCCTTGGGACGTGAACTCACGATCCTCAGCATGGAAGTCGGACTCTCTAACCAGAAGGCTAAAACCCAGGGCTCTGGCCTTGTGACCACAGAATCCTTTTGAGCTGTTGGGAGTGAGGTTTACTAACTACATCTGCACAGCGACACCTGCTGGCCTCCGTTACACTTGCTCCATAAGTTAAAAAAAAACATTTGATGTTTAAAATATTTTCACGGTTTTTGCAGCCTGTGTGCTTTTTGTGACAACCCCCAGCACTAGTAGCAGTGTGAAATGAACCGCAAAAATGTAGATGAGTGGGTGGTTGAGTGAGTGAATGGGTTACTTACCCATTTAACTTGTTTAAGAAATAATACAAATAGTAAATGCTGTTGTTTTGTAAATCATCAGATTAAATTACCACAAAATGAAGATGATGATGGTTGTTGATGGTTGTCCACCAGGCTACGGGTAAGAACATTTGATGCGGAAGCTCAATCCAAAAATCAACACTAGGAATATCATAGACCTGTGTGTTACCTGCTGAACACTGCCAACTTCTGCACCAAATTATGAATATCATATTTTAATCTTACAGCCATCGCAGGCTCAATATGTGCACTCGTACAGAATATTGCTTGTGTTCACCATGCTTAAGATTTCCGTACAATGCTCTACAGTGTAAATATTATGCATCAATAAATTTATTAAATTTTAAATCTCTATATTTGAATGAAGTGGCTTCATCATTACACTTAAAACTGAGCAGACTTTACAATGCACCTGCTTTTGAGTGTAAAACCACACTGTTTTCCTATACACATTATCCGTCTCTTTACTTTGCAGCGTGTCCAGTTGTGACGCTCCATTCTTGCCATGTCATCAAAATTATGGATGCGGCCAGTAGGGGGCTATGATGTTTAGCTCTTTGGCTGTGTAATGGTTTAGTTTGCTTTGATAACGTTAAAAATATTTTTCTTTCTGTTAATATCCTTGGGGTTGGACCAACACTGTTCCTTCGACTTCCGTCAATCCCCACAACAAAACGGTTTACAATAACTGCAAAAAAAAAAAAAAAAAGGCACATTAAAAGTAGTAGTAGTGCCATATGTCCGACAGTCCGTGAATGCATCATGACCCCACCTCCCGATGCTGGAGGTGATTAGCAGACGCTGAGCAGCTCCCACAGACGCGGCTGCAGACACTCTCCGAGTCCGGCGCGGGACGCCTGTCCATCCACAATTCAGTTCCACTACACAGCGGGCTCCGAGTTTGACTCCAGATAGCAGGGACGGGATTCTGGAGCCGCTTCACACCCGGACAGGCATTCCTGAAATCCTGCTTTTGTCCGGAGACTGGATTTAAAACCAGAGGGAGCAACTCTTCAGCAGTTTAAAAAAAGGTAGCTGTGCCACTTTCCGCTTTGTTTGGTTTTGTGAGTTTCTCTTTGTTGTTTAACTTGTTTTGTTGATAGTTTGTTGCGCTAACGTTGAACATTTAAGTTTAGTTACTCTTTCCAGCAGCTCATTCATTCAGTCTGGTCGAACGGGGGGGGGGGGGGGGGGGTGTTCTTTGTCAAAGAACTGACGTGAACGAAGGATAAAACTACAGGAATTAAAATCTTTCACCGCCACTGTTTGTGTCTTTGGTCATCTGAGACACATTTTATTTAACACTGTGTTAATCAGACGTCATGTGTGGGCTCGGGCTTTTTTTTTTCTTTTTTTTAAAATCAGACCTGTGAAGACAAAAAATAACACTGGGTCACTTCTGTTCCAGTCTTTTGCTGACGCGCTGCTTTCTAAAATCAAACACAATCAGAACTTATATGAATTTTGTCTGCTGATGACTTCAGACCTGCATGAAGTTTGTACTCTGTAGCAAATAACAGGGTTTAATCAATACTGCACTCTGACCTCTACTTCAGTCAAAACCACTTTTTTTCTTGTTTTTCAGACTGATTTGTGCATTTGAGATCAGTGTTGGTTTGAAATGTGGGTTTAACATCAAGAAAATCTCTGGGTTTTGGTCTGGATTGTATTACTTTTGCACTTGGTTATGTTGTTGGATGGATCCCCACCATGTTCATACCCGTGGACACTTTAGGTTATTTACAGTGGTGATGATTTTCTGATATCAAGGATGTTCCCGGTGCCTACCAGCTTGAACCGCCTCATGTTTAGACCTGTATGACCTCTGGTGCTTCCTGTTTTACTGGATGTTTTTGTTGTAAGGCTATTGGGGGGATCCTTGGGTGCTGCTGGAATGAATTTGTGACTTACGACACACTGGCTGAATGATGTGATCCGTTTTCTCTGGAGATGATCCACCATGCAGGTGCCTGAGTGCTGTGGACCTCAGCAGCTGGAAAAAACAAGGGGCGTCTTTGGCATCACCCACATTTCACCTGATTGTAATTGCTTTCGAGAGACTAAGCTGGTCCTGTTCTTTGTCTGGGTGGGTGCCATCCAGGACCAAAGGTGGCTCCAGTGTGGTGGATGCAGCATCAGTGCTTGTATTGTGACCTGATAAACTACTTATTAAACTCTTCTTTTTATTTCGGCTGTTCCTGTTAGGGGTTGCCACAGCAGATCAATCATTTCCATCTCGCCCTGTCCTCTGTATCTTCCTCTGTCACACACAGCACATCCATAACCCTCCTCTTTGGCCTCCCTCTTCTCCTTCTGCCTGGTGGCTCCATCGTCAGCCTCCTTTCCCCTATATACCCTAGGTCCCTCCTCTGCACATGTCCAAACCATCTCAATCTCGCCTCTCTGACTTTGTCTCCAAACCGTCCCACCTGAGCTGTCCCTCTGATATGTTCATTCCTAATCTTGTCCAATCTCAACATCTTCAGCTCTGCCACCTCAATCTCTGCCTCCTGTCTTTTTGTTAGTGCCACCATCTCTAAGCCGTACAACATATCTGGTCTCACTACTGTCTTGCTTTCCCCTTCACTCTTGCTGATATTCTTCAGTCACAAATCACTCCTGCTACCTTTCTCCACCCTGCCTGCACTCTCTTCTTCACCTCTCTATCACACTCTCCATTACTTTGAACGGTTGACCCCAAATATTTAAACTCATCTACTTTCACCACTTCTACTCCTTGTAACTGCACTATTCCACTGGGCTCCCTCTCATTCACACACATGTACTCAGTCTTACACCTACTGACTTTCAATTCCCTGCTCTCCAGAGCATATCTCCACCTCTCCAGACTAGACTCAACTTGTTCTCTACTCTCACTACAGATCACAATGTCATCTGCAAACATCATAGTCCGTGAGGACTCCTGTTTGATCTCATCCGTCAACCTGTCCATCACCATTGCGAACAAGAAAGGACTCAGAGCTGATCCTTGGTGTAATCCCACCTCCATCTTGAATGAGTCTATCATTACTACTGCGCATCTCACCGCTGTCACACTATTCTTGTACATGTCCTGCACTACCCTAAGATACTTCTCTGCCACTCCAGACTTCCTCATGCAATACCACAGCTCTTCTCTTGGCACCCTATCATAAGCTTTTTCTAAGTCCACAAACACACAGTGTAACTCTTTCTGGCGTTCTCAGGGCAAACACTGCATCTGTAGTGCTCTTTCTTCGCATGAAATCATATTGCTGCTCACAGAGCTTCTACTACTCTTTCCCATAACTTCATGCTGTGGCTGATCAACTTTATCCTCTGTAATTACTGCAGCTCTGCACAGCACCCTTGTTCTTGAAAATAGGAACCAGCACACTTTGTCTCCACTCCTCAGGCATCCTTTTACTTTCCAAGATTTTATTAAACAATCTGGTTAGAAACTCCTCTGCCATCTCTCCTAGACATTTCCATGCCTCCACTGGAATGTCATGTGGACCAACTGCCTTTCCACTCTTCATCCTCTTCATAGCAGCTCTCACTTCTTCCTTACTCATCTCTTGTACTTCCTGACTTACTCTTTCCACATCATCCAGCCTTTTCTCTCACTCATTTTCTTCATTCATCAGCTCCTCAAAATTTTCCCTCCACCTTCTCAGCACACACTCCTCACTTGTCAGCACATTACCATGTTCATCTTTTACCACCCTAACCTGCTGCACATCCTTTCCAGCTTTGTTCCTTTGTCTGGCCAATCGGTACAAGTCCTTTTCTCCTTCCTTACTATTCAACTTCTTGTATAGCTGGCAATATGCCTTTTCCTTCACTTTTGCCACTTCATCTCTTTTTGCCTTATGCCACATCTCCTTGTACTCCCATCTACTTTCTTCATCTCTCTGACTATCCAAAAACTTTTTCACCAACCTCTTTCTCCTTATGCTTTCCTGGACTTCTTCATTCCACCACCAAGTCTCCTTGTCTTC
Organism: Thalassophryne amazonica; assembly: GCF_902500255.1. Classification (NCBI taxonomy): domain Eukaryota; kingdom Metazoa; phylum Chordata; class Actinopteri; order Batrachoidiformes; family Batrachoididae; genus Thalassophryne; species Thalassophryne amazonica. The sequence continues at coordinate 62,038,083 of NC_047116.1, read as the reverse complement.
CTTCCACTGTCCAGATGTCACACCCATTACTGTCCTAGCTGTCTCCCTCATCACATCTGCAGGTCTTTTCCAATTGTCTAAAATTGCTTCCCCTCCATCCAGTGCTTCTCTCACCTGCTTGCTAAATTTCATACAACAGTCTTCCTCCTTCAGCTTCCACCATCTGATCCTTTGTTGAGCTCTTACTCTCTTCTTCTTCTTCTTGACCTCTAAAGTCATCCTATGCTGTCTAATGACACTCTCTCCTGCCACCACCTTACAGTCTCCGATTTCTTTTAGCTTGCATCTCCTATAAAGAATGTAGTCCACCTGTGTGCACCTTCCTCTACTCTTATGTTACCCTGTGCTCCTCCCTTTTCTTAAAGTAGGTATTCACCACAGCCGTTTCCATCTTTTTTGCAAAATCAACTGCCATCTGTCCTTCCGCATTCCTATCCTTGATACCATATCTACCCATTAATTCCTCATCACCTCTCTTCCCTTCACCAACATGCCCATTGAAGTCCGCTCCTATTACCACTCTTTCATGTTTGGGCACACTCTCCATCACTCATCTAACACACTCCATAAAGCTTCTTTTTCCTTCATCTCACAACCTATCTGTGGGGCATATGCACTGATGATATTCATCATCACCCCTTCAGTTTCCAACTACACACTCATCACCCTGTCAGAGACTCGCTTAACCTCCAACACACTTTTAACATACTCTTCCTTTAAAATGACCCCAGCGCCATTTCTCTTCCTATCCTCACCATGGTATAACAAGTTGCACCCACCGCCGATGCTCCTGCTCTTATTTCCCTTCCACTTGGTCTCTTGCACACACAATATATCTACCTTTCTCCTCTCCATCATATCAGCCAGCTCTCTCCCTTTACCAGTCATACTACCAACATTCAAAGTCTCCCATCTCATTTCCACCCTTCTAGTTTTCCTCTTCTCCTGCTGTTTTGTGGAAACATTCTCCTCCTCTTCTTCGTCTTCGCCCAGCAGTAGCCCAGTTTCCATGTGGCTGAGTTAAACTACTTATCAGACTGAGCTACCAAAAACTGAAACCTTGTTGTTCACCTCTCTGAGAAACATCCAAAAGTTTTTGTCCGGTGTGGCTCTGGAAGGTGCCATCTTAGCAGTGCTTAAATCATGGTCAACCCATAAATGGGCAAAAAGGCGGCGTGTGGGCAAGACAGGTTTGGCACAACAAGCAAAGCTACAACTGACATGCTTACTCTGGTTTGTGTGTCTGATTAACACATTTTTGTGGACTAGACTGCAGTTTTCATAAGTGATGAACATAATTGCACGTGTGGATGTAATAATGCATGAACAGTGTACTGCCTTCATAACCCTCATGCATCAGTGGACCTAATGTCACCAAGCTATCTGCTAATTAGTGCTAACATTAATTAAAAATGCTAAAATGTCATTTGACAGAAATGCTGGAGCACTGACTTCTTTGAAGGTCTGTTAGTACATTAAATCACACAGCAAGCCTCATTATCTCAGATATCTGTAATAAAAGGCTCAGAAAGGACAAGACTTGACTGCATGGAGCCCACAGCAAGGAGCAGCCTCTGCTATCTGGGCAGGCTCCAGCATACTGCTGTCACTCAAAACAGCCATGCCACTAACTAATCACAGTGTTGATTTTAAAATTGCTTAAGCTGACTTATTAAAAAAAAAACTCTTGTGTGGTTATCATGAAGAGGTAAAGTAACAATATAGATCGCAACCATTTCTGTTCCAGGAGGTTTATGTCTGCTGTAAAGTTGGAGAATGTTACATGGACTTCTACGCGCAGTGATTCACTTTTGGAAGCAGCCTCAAGCGGCCGTTGAAAGAACTGCAAGATTTTCCACTTCTGTGTTTGGCTTATTTCAGAGGATTGACTGTAATTGATGCATTGATAGATAATAAAATGTTTGATAAAATACTGCACGGCTGCCATGGTCCTGTGACATATCCTGCTTCATTACATTTGAAGAGGTATTACTTAATTTGGGAGGGAATAAGTTTGATAATCTATTAGTTTTTAGTATGTCTGCATTTTGCTGTTCTCAGGTCTTTGACATTGCTGGTATGTGCTCTGAATATTAAGGAACGACTGATGAGACCCTTAATGCAGTGGACACAGTGGTACCAGTACGCTATTAAAAAAAGTACACACTTTCACTTTCATTACTTTCTGCTGTTGGAATTTGATCTTCTTCCTTTGTATCTCTTACTCAAATTTCTTTCACTTTTATGTTATCCTTAATTTTGATGTTTCTAGATGGCTTTTATATTCTGATCATTTTTAGTTATAGAATTGCTGCTAATGTAATTCAACTGTTTCTAACTTTTTGACACCCCTCCTTCCTTGTTTTTGCAGCATTTGTTAACCTTCCAAAAAATGAATCTGCTGCAAATCATGAATTATCCACAAACCGTGAAATGCAAAACATAACAGCTGAAAAAATGTCTCAAACATCACAAAACATTTTTTGTCTTGCGACTTCTCCTTGAGGATATTTCGTGTCCCTATAAATTAATTTTTGATCATTAATGGAGCAAACCACAAGAACAAGATAGAAAATGCATAATTTTCCAAAATATATTCAACTAAACAACTTGTGCACTTCTTTGTTGAATTTACTATGTTAAAGCTAGGGATGGGGCTGATCCGATCCAGTATCGACATCAGCTTCCGATACTAACATAATTCACGGATCAGAAATTTCCAATACGGCCTGCAGAATTTTCTGGTCCAGGAGCCATCTGTGTGTCTGAAACGTCTCCACAAGTGCTGGCTGCGGAGTGGGGGGGGGGGGGGGGGTTTCCGAATGCAGGTGTGTCTCAATAAGATGCGGTTACAGAGTAATGAGAGAATGTTCAGGAGGTCCCTTCGCGGTTAGCATACTAGTAGGCGAGCATTGAAGAGTTTTGTGCGCTGAGACACCGCAACACAAGATAGCAATATGCAATGTTTGCACAGCCATTGTACTAAAAGATGGAAGCTCCATCGTGACCTACAGTACAGCAAACTTAAACATTTGAAAAAGCACCACATTATCTTTTTTAAACCAGGAGCAGAAAGACTAAATGAGCCAGGGTGTGACAATTTACCCAGACTGACTCCAGATATGAGTGAATTAAGTACCTTAATTTATTTTATTTTTTTGGTGGCCTCTTATTACATTTTGGAAATGCACTCAATCTTTAAAATGGTACATGTACTTGGGGTGGGCGTGCCATCTGGTGTTCACGAGACGAAACTTCAGCTACTGGCCCAATAATAAATAAAAGTACTTGCTTCTTTCACCAAAACATCACATCTAGGCTTGCATCTTAGATCTACCTTCTGGCAAATTGGAGCTGAACTTTCAGGTCTTCTTAAAATCCTCCTCTATACCACTCCATTATGAAGCTATATAACTGGGGATACAAAATATCCCCATAGAAAATCAACAATAATGATGATAATATTAAAACAAAAAGACCTCTGGTATCGGAATCGTATCGACAGATATACAAACTCGGGTATTCAATCGGAAATGAAAACTATGGGTCGGTGTATCCCTAGCTAAAGCCACCTGAGTAAGAGAAACATACATGTATACATACGCACATTAGGAATATGCTTATTCACGTTGTGTGGAAAATTTAGAATCATAACTGATGATAAAGCAGGAGAAATATTTACATATTCTAATTTATTTTATCAGAAGTGTATCAAATGCCCAGTTGTATATCTAGCAAATATCTATTTAATTCAGAGATTGCTCTGAAAAAAATCATGAGTCACCTATTTGTCCCCAAAACAACAAAACATTTACAAAGTAATATCACAGAAAAATTACACAGAAAAAAAAACAATGAAATGTTATGCCATGCAGTGTCCTTTTGGTAGACAGTTAAATAAAAAAATTCATTTTAATTATTTTATTCAGGTTCACACAAAATGACAGTACAAAACTTTACATAATTACAACTGGATGGTGATAGTGAAAGAAATAGTCTGAAGCTGAGGTTATAAATGACTACACCAAAATATAACATTATATACACTACACAATACTTAAGAAGATGATTATGACATAAGTAATAATTGTATAGGTGAACAGTAATGTGTGAATTTTTTTTTTTCTCTCCAGGCCTTTTGGCTGTACCTAATGATAGTAGGCCTCTGTTGGTAATGGCTGACCATGGGTGCCAAAAATTCTAATTTCCATGCACCCAATGAGGAAAGCAGACCATGGTGGGATGACACCTTTATTGGCTTGGGGCTGCCCAGTTTGAGGCGGGCAGTAGCTTTCCAGTGAGATTTTGTGATCTTCCCAGTCAGGAGACGCCCGTGGGCTCTACACTCTATGCCAATTGTGTGGTGGCTTATAACCGGCAGCTGTTACTTCCCATGTTGTTTTGATCCCAAATGAAGGGCAAAGCTGCAGTGTCCTCTTCAGGTTTAAAGAGCTCTATCTACCCCAGATCTGGCAGCCCAGTAACACAGGGAGAAGGTTGTAACCCAGAGCTGGGAGACGGTGTACGAGTACTGATCCCTGCCAAATGGGAGCCTGGAAGCAACTGTGGTTAAAGTCCCTGTCACACTGGGGCCAACAGAGTTGCGTATTGCGTTGTACAGACTACTCTGAGTTATAAAGCTCTACACCAAGTTTAAGCAGCTCTACGCCAAGTTTTTGTTTCCCTACACAGCAGTATGCTGAGAGGTACGCAGGCGGATGCAAAAAAATTAACGTTTAATTTTTTCGGCATAGTGTACTAGGTGCAGAAAGTAAACAGTTTTTAACCATGTCTACACAACACTATGCTACTGTATGTAAATCTACACAACTGTACACCAAGCCTCCACAATTCTACACAACCCCATGCCAGGGCGAAAAATCCTTTTATTTATCAGTACATACCGCATTGGTGGATTTTATCCATCTTCCTGGACTTTGCTGGCAAAGAAGCTTCAAAACCACAGAAGAAGAAGAGGCAGGCCAAGCTTCCACGTTCACCAATATATGAAATCCATCTGTGTCCATGCAGTCTGTAAACAGTGTCATGGAGCCAAACTTCTCCCCTCTGCGCGCAAGTTTTTTTTTTTTTTTTTCTTTTCTCTCTCTCTCCGTATGCAACTATGCAGCCGTGATGAGGGAGCCACTTGTGTCCCGCCCGAGTGCACTTTGTTTTACATGTACCAATTTGAGAACAGAGCGCATTTCCACAATGCCAAACAACCCTCAAAAAGTAGGCAGGAGTGGACTGTGAGAGGCAGAAAAATAGCGGCGAGGGCAACATACGTGGCAGTAAGCCTACAGTACGCAGCAACCATACACAACTGTAAGCAAGGCTCGCAACACAAACATATGCCATCATACACCAGCCTACACAGGGACTACGCTAAATCTGCTCAGTTTTCCAGCGTACTCCATACGCATCACAACGCAACTGTATGCAAGCCCGGTGTGAAAGGGGCTTAAGGTGCAGCCTCACATTCACCACTCTCCTGGGAGAGCCACAGCTGGATGCAGTTTTTACCACCTACCTAATGATAATGTTCAATTAAAAATGAAATGTACACTTATCTGTCTTTATAATAGACAAGTGGCCAATGTGTACTTGTATGCATGCATGTGTATGGCTTCGATCATGGAGATACTGGGGAGAGCTGACATTTGTTGTTTGGTATACATTTTTGGGTCAAGGATGAGTGCTGCGAAAACGGAACGTTGACAGGACTAATATTTTTGGAGAAATTAGGGATATTGGCTAACAGTGAACATTGGATGTTGTGCTGCCATGCACCATGGGTGTTTGGGGTTTAAATGTTGTTTTGTTTTTGTAGTTTCATTGGTTTAGTCCATTTAGGTAAGTGTCATGTTTCCATTACCATGAGTAAGAAGTGTAGTGTTTGATGTCTTCCATCGCTGTCTCTGTTTGTGGGTGTGTAACAATAAAAACATCTGCTTGGGGCAGAAAGCTTGTCACAATGTATTAAAAGCCAAGTGGCATTTGTGTACATGTGCAGGTGTATAAATTCAATCACAGACAAACTGGGGAGAGCTGACATTTGCTGTGTGGTACTTTTATGTGTTTTGGGTCAAGGGTGAATGCTGCCAAAATGGAATGTTGATAGGACTAATATTTTTGGAGAAACTGCAGTTATTAGCTACCAATACTGAACAATGGACATTGATAATTACATTCTGGACTCACGCCATTCAGCAGGGGGCAGTAAATCATCTATATATTAAAAGTGAAGTAGCATCTGTGTATGTGTGTTTGTGCGTGATTTTACACACACTCACCTTCAACTGCTTAGTCCAATCAAGGGTCATCTGGGGCCTATCCCAGCAGTCATAGGGTGTGAGGAGGGGTACACCCTGGACAAGATGCCAGTCTGACACAGGGCCACATACAGACAAACACATTCACACCCGCACACACACACCTATGGAGAATTTAAAGTTTCCAATCCACCTAACCTGCATGTCTTTGGATGTGGGAGGAAGCCAGAACACTTGAGAACCCACACAAACACAGGGAGAATGCGCAAACTCCACACAGAAATGTAACTGGTGAGAATCGAACCCATGACCTTCTCTCTGAGGCAAAAGTGCTATCCACTGCCCCACCATGCTGCCTTGGTAAGTTCAATAGTACACAAATAATGATTTATGTTGGTTTATGACTTCAAATGCACAAATAATGCATGAGGTGAAAGCTGAAACATACCATTCAACGAGGTGAAAGAATGGGGAAAAAAATTCATTATTTATTTTATATAATGGCTAAAATAGAGCCTTGTCATTTGATATTTTATTAATTTATAAACAGAAAAGGGACTTACATTTTGGTGTTCCACTAGTGCTTAATAGTCCAATACGAACTTTAAATAGGAGTCCAAAATTGTGACAATGTAGTCCGTGATGCTGCGCACTGGGTTCATGTACTTCCAAGAAAAAAAAAAAAGACTTTGTGTCGTTAATCAGTCCAGCGAAAAATCACATCAGCTTTTCATTCTAACAGCTCTTCTTGCCTCCAGATGACCGTCAGCAAAACAAAAGCCGTCATGTTTGGCTAAATGCCGCCCCCAGTAATGTGAGCATGCACAGTGGTCAGGGCGTGCATTTTAAATGGCACAAAATTGCATGCTAAAAAGTACTATTGCATGGTCAGTGAAACACAACAGCAAATGGTATGAATAATCCATGTTACGTGATATACAACCCACCAGTCTAATGACAAGGATCCACTCATCTGTTATATAATTGTAAATGCATTAAAAATACATGGATGATACAAAGTGAAAACACTTATTTCCATTGTGGTTCATTTAAAAATCATATGACAAAATAGAATTAAAATAATGATGATGATTGATAAGAATAGTGTGCATATGATAACAAGAACCTAAACAATTTATAAATACATTAAGACAGTAAATTTACATTACAAATTAAAGGGTAGACTTCTTCCTCTAAAAACTGTTGAGGTCTAAGTTTCTAAAAATATTCTGGACTCACAAGCCATTCCAACTCATCATAGAAACTGCATAACTTATTACCACCCATGAAAATGTTAGCTACCTATTTTATGAACACTACCCGATCTAGAGCCCGTTGATGCCCACCAGCAATGCACTAGTATTATTTAAATACACAATCATATCAATGATTTTAGGTATTATATTTATTAAATATATTGAGCATATCACTAAGTTATTTATGAGTGCAATGTTTTCTATAAAGCATATATTAGCTGTCATGTAATGTAATGTAATGTCATGTCAGTTGTCAGACTAGAATTTCTTTTTTTTTCTATTTGACTGTAAAACAATGATGCACACTTTTGCCTATTACCCAAGAATATAGAATTAATACACGATAATGCATTTGTTAAAACATTTATAAATATTCATTATATGTACGTTTTGTTTCAAAATGTCACTGATTAGTTTTTAAAGAATACTGTAACATTCATATTAAACAAATATAATGCACATTTGAACATAATTATATTTCATATAAAATAATTAGCCTTTTTTTTTTTGCAGCTGTTGCTTGGAGTGATGATCATGTAGTGAATTGAAGCCCACCAAGAAATATGGATACGTCCGCCATATAAATTATGTTTTTACAAGTGGATACCTTTTTGGTGTGTGTGGAAATATATATATACAGTAATAACTGTCAACAGCAGTATACAGGTAATATGAATGTACAGCTAATGAGCGGTGATATGTGCGTTTTATAGAACATAGGCCAAACTGTAAATGTGCACGTATAGCTCATAAAAATTAAGATTGCATTGACACAGATCTTTTGGTAGTGAGTCCCCCCCCAATATATATACTGGGGAGCTTTAAATGAACTACATAAATATATATAATTTGCAGAGATGGGGTTTGCAATCAGGGTTTCCTGAAGTAACTGACCCATAAAGTACTTAAATCAAAAGAAAATGTCATGTATAATACAATAATACAATAACATGCTTTTGGAGTGTGGTATGCATTTTCAGAGGCCCGACGTCCATGCCCAGTTGCCCAAAATGACAGATATTTGCCCGAGTTAGACGAGACGAGAGCAAATATCAAATATGTCCTAAGTGGAGGTTGCCCAGAGCTGAGGTTTCACGAGCTGTCACTGAGAATTTGACTGTGTTCTGGAGGAGGTAGATAAACAAAGTGAAACTTGGGCTGTGTGGTGTACCACCTCAGGGTGGTCTTGGTGCCAAATGTGAATTAAATTTTTAATGTTTGTTAAAGTCTGAAAGATTTGTTGCTGTATTTGAAACTATATTAATCTCCTGAGGAGCAAACAAAAGCATGCCACAGCTTTAGAATGTTAAAAGGTCTGCCCCCCTCCCACCACCAAGTTGGTTATTCGTATGTACCTGTGCTATTAATAATTCCAAATTCTGCTCATACGTAGCACAGCCATGTTAGGCGTTAAGGTTACGTTTAACGTTTCTCCACTGATGCGTATGATGACTTCATGCTATGTGACCTGTTGCAGAGTGTGAGATGCTGAAGAAGGAAGATGTCTGGCTTTTGAGCCAGCAGCATCAGTTCAAACTGTTACAGAGTTTTTTGTTGTTGATGTGGTTGTTTTTTTGCCTTCCACTCTTAAAGTATAAAATGACAGTGAAACTATTGGAGATTGTAATTTTGGCCCCACAGATAGAAAACAAGTAAAGGTGTGTACCATCCTCATGTGACCTAGACTGAACAACCAAATGCTATGCTGAATATGAACTGTTTAGCTTTGTCCTCAACTGCAAACTGTTTGTGCTCTCTGTCCAAAAATATCAAATGTTAATCTTTTAAATTTTCAGTCTGAGAACTTGAAATCCAAAGATAAGATGCTGTTTTTGTGGTTTTCAGCAAATCTCTCCAGCCTGTGTTGCCCAGGTACGCAGTTGGTGAAGTAGATGGGAACTTTATGACCCACACTGATCAAACAATGATGTAAGCGAACAGAAAGGTTGTGTGTGGTAGGGCTTTGGAAAAAGTAACAACATTTTGCTCACAGTTGGAAAGGCGTCTGTGTGGGCCTGTTTTGGAAGTGACCGCAGTACCTCTCCTCAGTCTGAGCCCGCTGGCTGTTGTACATCAAGTTTAGTCCAACCACTGATCGCTTTTCAGTGTAGCAAAGCCTTTTTCAAATCACTGTTGGGTGAGATGCTGTGGTCCAAAGCAGCTTGTTACGAGGGCCGTAGCCCCTCAGGCAGTGCTGTGATGTTTGCAGTCGTCGGCCTGAGTGTCCTGGTTTGGCCTGGCATGGACAGAGAATGGAGCACATGTGTAGAGATACACAGGATGAATCTTCAGACGCCCTCAGTTCCATGCCAGGATCAAACATGAAATGTCGTGTTCCTCATCAACATTACAGTGAAACATCAGGGTTTTTTTAATGAGGTGAAAGTGTAAAACATTATCTTGAAGCCTGGGAAAATGTATTATTCTTACAAAGTGCTTTACCTTATGATGTTTGACTTGGAATATTTTCCACACATTTAACTTCTCTTAAACTCTGGCCTGTTTTCTCAAAATGGGACTACAGTAATGGTGCACAATTAGATTCTGTTCATTTTTGCTTTAAATGAACTACAGCAGCATTTTCCGTTCACTCAAAAAAAAAAAAAAAAAAAAAAAAAAAAAAAGACTGCATAAGTATGCAGACGACAGTGACGCTGAAAATACAGTCTGTCGAACATTTAAGTGTACTAGCACTGTATCAATCGGTGAGACGTAAACTGGGTTCTTATAAGTGGTGAGTTTTTGTTACGGGTGAAGTGAAGTATTGGGAATGCTGGGAATCCAGAAAGAAATGTATGAAGACATGCAGTACGGTGCTATAGGAGGTTTTCCATAATGTCACCTCAGCTTCCAGGTAAAACTGGAGTTGTGTCAGCAAGGGCATCCGGCATAAAACTAGTGCCACATACCAATGCAGATGGCAACGTTTTCTGAAAAGCTCCTTTTAACACTACTTTGTTTTTGGTATGGATATCTTCTTCGTCATCTTCTTCGGGGGTTGGGGGATGTTGAATTCAATAATACTACAGAGTGATTGCTGAGTCAGAGTTCAGTATGACGCCTCTCATTCAATAGATACATGCATTACTTCTGTAGTTGTTCAGGCATCCCTCTTCTGAGCTACATCTTTCATCTTGTCCTGCAGGAAGTCTAAGGACAACCCTGTTCATATTTGACACATACTGCTCCCGGCGTGGGTCTGGCCCAGTGTCTCCTCCCATTTTTGAGTTTGCCCATAAAACCTCCAAAAGGAGGTGTCTAGAAGGTATCAGATGGCTGAATCACTTTAACAGGCTCCTTTCAGTGCAGAGAGACAGCTGTTCTACACAGTTTGTTCCAGATATCCAGCGTCTTCCTCAAGAGCTCCAGCCTAAAGTACGAGGTCTGTTAGAAAAGTATCTGACCTTTTTTAAATCTGATGGATCTGAATCACATGTGCTTGCATGAGCCAACCTTGAACCTTCGTGCGCATGCGTCAACTTTTTCACGCCTGTCGATTGCGTCAGTTGCTGGCAAGCAGTCTTTCCGTGAGGACCTGTGTAGTGCTCTCGATGGATTTTCATTGCAAGGAAAATGACGGAAGGACTGGAGCAGCGCTACTGCATCAAATTTTGCCAGAAACTGGGCGACAGCCAGGTGGAAACCATTCAGAAGATTCAGACGGCTTTCGGTGGCTTTTCAGTCGTGTGACTATCTGAGAAATTGTGGAAGAGGTAGGCATTATTTTTCGGAGTCCAGCATGTCCTGTGAGACTTCAACATGGAGGTGCTTTTGCTCCACCGTTAGCAGCTTCGGCACGAATTTCACCGCCACTCTTTTCATGGCCAAATCTTCTGTCACAGTGGAATGTGCCGAAAAAGTGCTGATGTCCACCTCTTCCGCAATTTCTTGGATAGTCACACGACGGTCCCACATCACCACAGCGTTCACTTTGGAAATGACCTGGTCATTTCAGCATGTTGATGGCCGACCGGAGCGTGGCTCGCTCTCCACTGTTGTGCGGACGTCTTTAAACCGGTTGTACCGCTCCTTAATCTGTGTGATGCTTATAGCATCATCACCGAAAGACATCTGAATCTTCCGAATGGTTTCCACCCTGCTGTCGCTCAGTTTCTGGCAAAATTTGATTCATTAGCGCTGCTCCAGCCGTTCCACCATTTTCCTTGCAATGAAAATCCGCCGAGAGCACAACACACATCCTCACACAAAGGCTGCTTGCCACAAATGACGCAATCGACAGGCGTGAAAAAATTCACGCATGCGCACGAAGGTTCAAGGTTGGCTCATGCAAGCACATGTGATTCAAATCATCTGTTTTTTGCAACAACAACAACAAAAAAAAAGTCAAATACTTTTGTAACAGACCTCATATTCTGGATAGCATTTATTTCATTACCTTAAATGATGGTTGGAACATAAATGGACTGAATAGGGGAACTGGATTTTGGTTGCACAGAGGATTGTGGAAAACGTGTGCCAGCTGTTGATGCACAGACATGTTCAGAATGCCAGGGATTACTTGTGTCCCTGGATGCTTGAATGACCATCGTAGTGATAAATGTGATGCTTACGGCCTTATCACACCTTGACGATTTAGTTTGCGTATGGAAAATACGTCAAATACGCTGGCGGATGTCTAATAAGTTATGGGTATGATTTGTATAAGTTAAGAGCACGTTGAAGTACACTGGAATATGGCATAGTACAGCGAGCTCGTCAAAATTTTGGGCATGCACAATATTTTTAACGTATGCCAGCGTATGTCGCATACATCCCGCATATGCAGGCCGTAAGTTGGAGGCAAGTTGTGCGATTGTTCTTGTAAGTTACGCATAAGGTGAAATGCATTCATTGCTTCTGTCCATTGATTGGCTGAACAACTGAAAGCTGCAGTCCTCATGCCAACAGTGACTGTTTCAAATGGTTTTAGTATTTGAAACATTCACACACGGAGTAAATATTATACAAATAATGAATGTTTATGAGTTCATTGGTATGTTCCAGCTTTCACTGAATTAAATATTCATTCCATTGAAAGAATGTAAAAACATTCATTATTTTTTATATAATGGCTAAAATAGATCCTTGTCATTTGATATTTTAGTAATTTATAAACAGAAAAGGGACTTACATTTTGGTGTTCCACTACTGCTAAAGTCCAAATTGTAATGTGTAGTCCAGTGATGCTGTACATTGCTGTCCCCCCGCGCGCACACACACACACAATCCCGTCAGAAATGTTTTTCTTTCTCTCTTCATGCTCACAGCCTCCAGGCAGCATAGTGGATTTGTTTTGTGTGCGCGCGTGCACGAGCATGTGTGTGCATGCATGTGCATGATCACGTGTGCATGCGTGCATAGAGTGCAACGGTACCAAACGTATGGAACCAAATTTGCACTCTGAATAGAACCAAGCTGCACTCTAAATGCAATGCAAGACAAATGGGATGAATTAATCCATCCATGTGACACATAAAGCACCAATCAAATGACAAGGATCCACTCAGCCGTTATATAAAAAGTTTTAATCTTAAATGTTTGTATCAGTCAGATTCATCATCACAGCCTGACGAAAGCCTATCCACATGAAGAGTTCTGATTTTGGAAAACGTCTGAAGTTTCCAGTTGTTGTGGCTGAAGAAACATGGTGTTTTAAAAGAAGCCCCTCAGTGGTTTATCTGCTCCTGGTGTGTTTTTCAGCCTGAACCAAAGAAGGCTGATGCTTTGTTCAACAACAACAAAATGAACTTATTTTAGTTGAAAAAGTCTCGATAACATGCATGTCAACATCTACATGCTCCATCTACCAAACAGAAAGGGTTCTGCTGGTGGTGGAAATGCAAACCAGGACAGACCCGTGTCATACTGTGCCATACAGACCTGGGCTGCTCAGTGGAAACGGGGCTGTCATTGTACACTGGCTAAATTGTCATGGTGTGACAGCTGCATAACTTATTAGGCGTAGTCAGCGTATTTGCCAAATTTTTCATCAGACGGCGTACACTGGATAAATTGTCAAGGTATGACAGGCCTATTACAAACAAGTGGATTCACAAAATTGGAAGGGCTGGGAATAAGCGAAAGTTTAGTAAGTTCAAGCCGACATCAACCCGAGTCTACGAGCAGCAGCCAGAAAACTTACATGGTAGACACAAGGGTTTTTCCACTTACACCACATCCATCAAAGCCAACAATATATTAGTTTTGTCCACAGCTTGCAGCAAAATTGCAGCAACCATTTGATGCGTAATTTAGTAAATACCTCCCAAAATTCCCCCTTCACCCAGAGCAGCTTTCTCCTGTCATGTTTGTGCAGAAATAACTCTTTCTTTCTCTGGAGTTTCAGAGTACCATCCACTGAGAAATGCATGTGCTTGGCTCAGCACAGATGGTGTAGCACACACTTAGATGATCTCAAAGATGCGTAGCCAAGATAATCTGTATAACAGTTTTGTTTTTTCGCTCGTGGGAAAAGACCAAATATTAAGCATTTTCATGAACATTTGATATAAAACCTCTTAAATATGTGTAATTTATCCTGTCACTCACAAGGCAATAACTCATAGGAGCAAGTTAGTTGGAACTTGCCTCCTATTGGATCCTTTTTCTTGCCTTTTAAACTTGCAATTCTCCACTTTAACTATCTTTTTAGTTCCACTTTTGTTCCTGCCTCGAATGGGCGAGTTAATAACAGCTTCAGGTATATCGTCTGTGTCCAAAATTGCCTTAAAATCAAAATCCTGCAGCTCATCTTTTAACAAACGCTTCCAGACGTGAGCATATTATACCTGCACTTTACTCACTCCACTGGTTTCCAGTTTGTTTTAGAATTGATTTTAATGTTTGTTTGTAAAGCTATTAATGGTCTTGCACCTTCCTACTTGTCTGAAATTTTAACTCTTCACACTTACAGTAGGACATTACAGGTGTCTGGTCAGCTTTACTTAAATGTTCCGAGGTCAACATACAAACTCTGGGGTGATCGTGCTTTGCGATAGCTGGCCCCAGACTGTGGAACAAGTTACCTCCTGATTTACGTGCCATTTCTGACCCAGCACTTTTTAAATCAAGGCTCAGTTTCAGTTTATTTATTTATTTATTTATATAGCGTCAAATCACAAAGTTGCCTCAAGGTGCTTCACACAAGTAAGGTCTGACCTTACCAACCCCCAGAGCAAGCACCCCCCCCCCCCCCCCAATGATGTGGTTCATGGATTATCACCTCGTTTCTGCTTTAAACTGTACTCCAGTCATCATCTATCTCAGCGACAGATATCTGAAGCTTTTGTACAACGGTCATTTCCACATAAATTCAGCATTATATCATCATAAAAGGCAGCAGAAGCGATCAGAGCACCACGGCTAAACGAGCTGCGAGCTGACGCGTGCACTGCATGTCGGCCATTTCAAACCATCATGGAATTTCGTTGAGTTTCTGCTTAAAATGGCCTTGTTTCTGCTTAAAGTAGACCTGCATTGAAATAAATGTGGTCAGATTTCAGAAAGAAATAGCTGATATGTATTTATAAGACCCTTGTGAATGCAGTAAAGTAAATCTGTAAGCCCAAATTCAGTGGAGAAATCTTAGTTTAAAATGACAAATTTGCAGCTAAAATTTAGCCCTCCGTGAAAACAGTTTGTACATCCGTATCATTTCCATGACGTCAGGGACAAGACGACGCGCTCCCGCCTTCGGTCCGATCCCGCATTGAAATTGATTTTATCTGTTAGTAATGTTACTGTTATACACATCCTGGTTTCAACATCCAAAAGTAAGCTGCACTGAATGTGAGATACAGCTCTGCATGCCCGGTCTGCATGCTCAGATCAACAGCGAGCGACATCGACAGCAGGCGCCGTTCTTCCCCGACGCCTCGCTGTCACTGCCCCTGATGCGCTTGCCGAGTGCATGCGCTCGTTAAATGCCGCCGCGGGCCACTCACATCCCCACACACGTGTCTGCAGCTGCACAGCAGACACGTCCCTGTCTACTGAATGGAGGTGCAGCCAACTTGGCATAAGTCCTGAGATTACGCTCGCTGTTTTAATGCAAAGCGGCCGGTACACCTGTTGCTGCAAGGACAGACTTCTTGCGGCAAAATCCACAGCACCGCACGTCTCGGCAATCGGAGCCCCAGACCTCCATGGACGCTGAGAGAGGTTTATATATTTTTAATGACTGGGATTCTTTGCGGGTCTTGCCTCCATATCCCGCGATGGTACCGGAGGCGAAAGACAGTAGATTTTCATTGCGACACCACTCAATCAAACGGGCATATGAAAAAGTCCCCCAAAATAATTTTCAGGCAAAAATAAAAATAAATGTATACTCACCAAACGTACCGCAAGACAATATGAAGTTTTAAAAAACCGTCGATCCTTCCGTATAAGACAAAAAGATAAGCGATGCAAACTGAAGTAAATCCACTAATTACAATTGCTGGGAGAGGGTCTTGTCCGTGACGTCTCGGCAGCGTCCATGATGAGAGGGCCAATTTGCGGAGGGCTAAATGTTAGCTGTAAATTTGTCATTTTCAAATGAAGATTTCTCTGTTGAATGACAGATCTGGGCTTGCAGATTTACTTCACTACATTCAGAAGGATCTCATGTGTAAATGTAAGTCATTTTTTGTTCAAAAAATCTGACTGCATTTTTTTCAATGCAGGTCTCCTTTAAAACTGACTTTAGAATGATTTAAGAGGTTTTACCTTTATCATCTGATGGTGAATAATCCATTTGATTGCTTTGGGTGAAAAGAGTCCATCTCAGACGTGCTGTTGTGGTCTGAAATGATGCATGCGCAGATGCAAAAGACATATCTTTTTTTTTTTTTTAGGGGCGGACTGTTTGGTGTGTGACACCGGTGCACAGGAACAGAGTTACAGAAACAGACACCACACCCATCTCAATCTCGCATTCAATGCGACTGGACAGACCTGTCCCTGTGTCAAGGGGTTTGAAATTAAGGGTCGACTGATTATCTGCCTGGCCGATATTCAGCATTTTTGCAGCCATCAGTATTGACCATTTATAGCAGTATGCCAGTTTATTTTGCTGCACTGGATATGCAGTGCATCTGGAAAGTATTCTTGGTGCTTCACTTTTATTTGTTTGTAATGGAAAAACCTGAGTTGCAGCTCTGCATCAAGAAGATGACATGCACAACAGTTTCCTGGAAATGTGTCATCCTTTGTTCTTATTTATTTAGCTTTCACATGTGTAAATGTTTTATGTGGAGAAACACATACTACTGACTAAAAAAGGCATAAGTAGAAGTAATTTAATAAACGCTAATTGTATAGAAAATGACACTAGACCTACTTGATTGTTGCGTCACTTGATTATTATGGTGTAGTTGCACCATTCTTTGTCTTCTTAATTGAAATATTTTTTCACGTTCTTTTTAAATATGCTTGCCCTGTCATGCCATTGTTCCAGCTCTGCAGGGTGTCATAAATGAACACTCACAAAATCCAACTGTTTGTTGAGAGGTTTATGTTTAACCAGGCTGGAAGGTTGACTGGTATGAAAATGTAATTCAGCTTTCATGTGTGTTGAAGTGGAGTTTGAGGTTATCCTTTTTCTTGAGGACGGTTTAATTTTGCCATCTGTGTGTTTTTTTTCAGACTCATCATGCTCATCAAATTTTCTCTCAGAAATTCTTGAAAGGGTAGTTGTAAAACAGCTAACTGATCATCTGCAGAGGAATGGTCTATTTGAAGAGTTTCAGTCAGGTTTTAGAATTCATCATAGTACAGAAACAGCATTAGTGAAGGTTACAAATGATCTTATGGCCTCAGACAGTGGACTCATCTCTGTGCTTGTCCTGTTAGACCTCAGTGCTGCTTTTGATACTGTTGACCATAAAATTTTATTACAGAGATTAGAGCATGCCATAGGTATTAAAGGCACTGCGCTGCGATGGTTTGAATCATATTTATCTAATAGATTACATTTTGTTCATGTAAATGGGGAGTCTTCTTCACAGACTAAGGTTAATTATGGAGTTCCACAAGATTCTGTGCTAGGACCAATTTTATTCACTTTATACATGCTTCCCTTAGGCAGTATTATTAGAAAGCATTGCTTAAATTTTCATTGTTACGCAGATGATACCCAGCTTTATCTATCCATGAAGCCAGAGGACACACACCAATTAGTTAAACTGCAGGAATGTCTTACAGACATAAAGACATGGATGACCTCTAATTTCCTGCTTTTAAATTCAGATAAAACTGAAGTTATTGTACTTGGCCCCACAAATCTTAGAAACATGGTGTCTAACCAGATCCTTACTCTGGATGGCGTTACCCTGACCTCTAGTAATACTGTGAGAAATCTTGGAGTCATTTTTGATCAGGATATGTCCTTCAATGCGCATATTAAGCAAATATGTAGGACTGCTTTTTTGCATTTGCACAATATCTCTAAAATTAGAAAGGTCTTGTCTCAGAGTGATGCTGAAAAACTAATTCATGCATTTATTTCCTCTAGGCTGGACTATTGTAATTCATTATTATCAGGTTGTCCTAAAAGCTCCCTGAAAAGCCTTCAGTTAATTCAAAATGCTGCAGCTAGAGTACTGACAGGGACTAGAAGGAGAGAGCATATTTCACCCATATTGGCCTCTCTTCATTGGCTTCCTGTTAATTCTAGAATAGAATTTAAAATTCTTCTTCTTATAAGGTTTTGAGTAATCAGGTGCCATCTTATCTTAGGGACCTCATAGTACCATATCACCCCAATAGAGCGCTTCGCTCTCAGACTGCAGGCTTACTTGTAGTTCCTAGGGTTTTTAAGAGTAGAATGGGAGGCAGAGCCTTCAGCTTTCAGGCTCCTCTCCTGTGGAACCAGCTCCCAATTCGGCTCAGGGAGACAGACACCCTCTCTACTTTTAAGATTAGGCTTAAAACTTTCCTTTTTGCTAAAGCTTATAGTTAGGGCTGGATCAGGTGACCCTGAACCATCCCTTAGTTATGCTGCTATAGACGTAGACTGCTGGGGGGTTCCCATGATGTACTGAGTGTTTCTTTCTCTTTTTGCTCTGTATGCACCACTGCATTAATTATTAGTGATTGATCTCTGCTCTCTTCCACAGCATGTCTTTTTCCTGATTCTCTCCCCTCAGCCCCAACCAGTCCCAGCAGAAGACTGCCCCTCCCTGAACCTGGTTCTGCTGGAGGTTTCTTCCTGTTAAAAGGGAGTTTTTCCTTCCCACTGTCGCCAAGTGCTTGCTCACAGGGGGTCGTTTTGACCATTGGGGTTTTTCTGTAATTATTGTATGGCTTTTGCCTTACAATATAAAGCGCCTTGGGGCAACTGTTTGTTGTGATTTGGCGCTATATAAATAAAATTGATTTGATTTGAAATGACAAACAGTGTTCAAAAATCTTAAAAGGAATTAGGTGAGTAAGTCATTTCATAACTTTGCATGAGTTCTTGTCAGTTTGTTCAAATAACGATTGCGCATGCCTATATGGATAGGCTGGATTCCCGGGCACAGAATTATTCGTTGTTCCTATAAATCCCGTCTCTCTCACTTCCGCTTGGCAAAGCTTCATGCCCTGCTGTTGCCCCTTTAGTGAAGGCTTTAATCTCTCTCTCTGCCAGCAGGCTGTGATGTTGTGACTTTTCTGACTGTGTCAAGGCCAGCTCTATCTATTGAGGATTTACACACTATTGCACTGCACTATAGAGTTTAATCTTTTGTTTGCGCATAGACACAATCATGTTCTCAAACAGCTGCTCCCAAGGTAGAATGACGCGATTATGTCCAATAAAACATTGGCTGTCTCGCAGGAAAAAACATCAGTGTAGACTGCATAATTGTATTGTTCATCATGAGGAAAATGCAAACTATCTTGCACATAATGGTTATTCAGAGCTGCCTTTTTAAAATCAAGGACATGATCTCAACAAGTAATAATTGGCTTATTGCAGCAGTTTTTGTGTGTGTGGATGCATGGCTGTTGGCCTTGGGAAATGACTTTTCACCACCCTCAAGGACAGATGAGAGCAGATGGCCTCAGTCAAGGATGTGTAAATAATATTTCCATGTTTTTAAAGAGGTTTTTTCCCTGTTGCTCCTGCAGAGAAATCTGGGTTGGTGTCAATCACATGAGGCAAAGTATGTCTCGTATTACACCTAATCCAACATCCTGCCCAAGCATCAAACTGAGATTTTTATAGAAGTCTCTAATGTGGTTTAATCTGTAAGATTTAACGATGCATTGTAATACTGAAATTTAGGCTGTGTACCATTTGACCTTGTGAATATGCCTTGCATTTTGTAATGTCATTGTTGGGGAATGCTTGCTGTGTGTGTGTGTGTGTGTGTGTGTGTACACAGTGGTATGTAGGGCTTGACATAAACCAGTTTGCCAGTAGAATTTAGAAGTTAGTGGCCCACAGTGTAGGAGCACTGGCCCATGGTTTTGCGTGTGAGAGTTCATGATATTCCACCTTGAAATCCTGCAAACAAAAAAACTGTGTAATATGCAATATATGTAATATAAACCAATCCAGAAAAAAACACAAAATAGTCTATGGACCATGAAGTTAAAAAAAAAAAAAAAATAGAATTTATCAGAGGGCATTTTCAAGTGATACCCATAAAATTTAGAGGGCATTTTTTAAGCAACTCTGAGTTGGCTAACTCACAGTCAGAAATGTAAAATACAAATGTAGGTCCATATCAATATGCCTTGTCTGGATTGGAGTTATAGATCTAAAAACTGAAAAAAATTATGCTTGGCTCCTTTGCTAATGTTTCCACAAAGGCAAGCTGGTTAGACTTTTAAACTTGAACAGCCAGGGTCTACCAGGACCAAGCATATACTTTACTTACTTGTCAGCATACGACGGATAGGCCCTGCAGATTTGGCAGAAAACCTCATTCTTCTCTTGGTCATGACCAAGCCATGGCCATTTCTGTGGTCAGGTCGGGACAAAACCTCTCTTCCTCTTGTTTCTTTCATATAGCCTGTCTCTCTCCCTTAACTCATCATCACTAAGCTTCCTCTTCTGGCCAATTTCTTTAGCAAAACTCTTTCCTGGTTGTTGTCCGGGTTTGGGTGGATGTAGTTTAAACATATTTCAATTTGAATTTCAAAGCGTTCTGTTAGATTTGCGTCTTGTTCGTTTTCGTTTCCCGCGCATTTAAAGATGTTAACGAACACTGCTGAAGTTCGGTGATGGAAACGGCCAAACGCAGGCTCCACGCATCAACAACATACATATTTCAATATGTGCAAGATTCTGCGGGAGCATGGAGCGTGGTTAGGGATGGGTATTAAGATTTTATCTATCGATTCCACTTATCGATCTGATTCGATACCGCTTATGAATTTTCTGTGTACTAAAAGTAGGCTTTAAAGGTTTTCTGTGTCAACAACATGTTATTGAGTCTTAAAGTAAATAAATATGAAATTGGTCACTGGATCCTTAAACTCTGGACCTAAATAAACTCTACATGGTGGCTCCTTGATCTTTGAATATAAATAGAAATAAACAAAATCTGTAGTTTTTGTCAAAAGCATTTCCTTTCAGACATTATTGGCATGAATGTCTTTCCATACCTCTGAGCTGAACTCTTGCAGCTGGCTGTGCTTCACGTCAGCATCAGTTTAATTCATAAAGAATGCATTTTTGTCTCATTTTTGGAAGAAAAAAATGTTTGTCGATTGTAGTTTATTTTCTGTATTACAGCGTTTGTAAAGAGGTGTCATTTTATTTAAAGTGGCAATTTGTTTTGAAGTTATTAATTCCAACCGGAGTCTGTCTCAGCAGAGAGCCACACAGCGTTTGGAGCTGTGCCAGTGGAACGGAGGACAATTCTTGCTTCTTGACTGCAACAATTTGATTTATTGCCACCCTTGAAAAATGTCAGCTACCAGTCGAGAGCCCATGGATCCCCATGGGCAACTCGCTAGTACATACATATTGTCAATATTTAGGTTTGACATTATTAACTGCTAAACTATTATGGGACGTTTACCTACCAAACACGGATCACTCAGATTGATGAAATCCTGCTGATGGATATTGCATTAGTGAGATTGAGAAAATGCTTCCAGTCATGATTACCTTCATACAAAAAGAGCATTTTTTGGACAGGCTTACACCAGGTGCTCTAATTTTACAGGAAATATTGTCCTAATTCATTACACTTCCTTGAAATCTGTTACATCATGTGAAATAATTCTTATCAACTGTACAAGTTGATGTGAAAATAAGATACATTTTAAAACAGAAATCAAATGCTTTTGATCTTGCAAACAAAGACCATTTCTCTTGTCTTGTACTCTTATTTTTGGACTACAAGTCACTTTTTAAACTAGTTTCAGAGTTCCTGCGAGTTATAGTCCAGTGTGAATTTTATAATATAACTCATAATGGGTTCAGCTGGACTCCCGAATTTTGACCATTGTAATCAAAATCCATTATATGTAGAAAATAGACAAAATCCGCTCTGTGTAAAATGGACAAAATCCACTTTGTGTAAAACAGTTACATTCAGGAGGTACTGAATGATCTGCGGGGAAACACCAGTGCCAATTAGGCTTACGTATTTTCTTGATTAAACACCTGACCATGAATAGGGGCCTGCCTCATTTAATGGCCAGGTCAAAACTTTGTCTGAAAAAAAATTAATGCCTGCCTTTGAATAAGTGCTGGGCATTATGTGCATTAAAAAGATTTATATTTAGTTGAGTAACTTTTT
The DNA here is from genome assembly GCF_902500255.1 of Thalassophryne amazonica. NCBI lineage: Eukaryota > Metazoa > Chordata > Actinopteri > Batrachoidiformes > Batrachoididae > Thalassophryne > Thalassophryne amazonica. The sequence goes on along the minus strand of NC_047116.1, from coordinate 62,015,832 downwards.
TTTTTTTTTTTTTGTCTCTCTAACTCCACTGTGGAGTGGTGACTTACCTGGGTGTCTTATTGCATTTTTCCTGTAGGAGCAGTGGCTTTTTTTGGATTAATTTGCTCCTCAACATGCTTCACTTCTTTATATAATCATCATCCTAAAACTGAAGGCACGTGCAATTTTCCTCCATGAATTGTGGGTCATTTGTGTGTGGGGGGGGGGGGGGAATCATTCGAGCATTTTTTTCTGACTCCGTGCTGTAAAGTTGGTCATATTTGTGGACTCTTCTGCCAAACGTATTTGATCCATGATCAAAATGTAATCGGTGGGCACGCTGCAAAAACTACTAAGATATGACAGGAGAGGAAGGAGTGAAAACATAAAAGTGACCAATCACAGCCTTTGCGAGCTCCGCCTTTTAGTAGGTGCATGGGTTTGCAGCCATGCAGAGGGCTCTGATCTAAAGCGGTTGTCTTTTGTTTGCCACACCCAGGGTTATGTGTGAAACTTAAAGTGTAGGTGACACCAAAAATATGCACAAATAAACACTAAAATGACATGTTGATATTAATATATAAAAAGTCCTGAACAGTAAAGTCGATAAGTCTGCAGGTGAAGGATACAACAGCTGTCTGAAGCCTGCGCTGTACAACCCCAATTCCATTGAAGTTGGGATGTTGTGTAAAATGTAAATAAAAAAAACAGAATACAAGGATTTGCAAATCCTCTTCAGCCTATATTCAATTGAATACACCACAAAGACAAGATATTTAATGTTCAAACTGATAAACGTTATTGTTTTTGTGCAAATATTTGCTCATTTTGAAATGGATGCCTGTAACACGTTTCAAAAAAGCTGGGAAAGTGGTATGTTTACCACTGTGTTACATCACCTTTCCTTCTAACAACACTCAATAAGCATTTGGGAACTGAGGACACTAATTGTTGAAGCTTTGTAGGTGGAATTCTTTCTCATTCTTGCTTGATGTACAGTGTCAGTTGTTCAACAGTCCGGGGTCTCCATTGTCATATTTTGCGCTTCATAATGCGCCACACATTTTCAATGGGTGACAGGTCTGGACTGCAGGCAGGCCAGTCTAGTACCCGCACTCTTTTACTACGAAGCCACGCTGTTGTAACACGTGCAGAATGTGACTTCGCATTAGCTTGCTGAAATAAGCAGGGATGTCCCTGAAAAAGACATTGCTTGGATGGCAGCATGTGTTGCTCCAAAACCTGGATTTACCTTTCAGCATTGATGGTGCCATCACAGATGTGTAAGTTGCCCATGCCATGGGCACTAACACACCCCCATACCATCATAGATGCTGGCATTTGAACTTTGCGCTGGTAACAATCTGGATGGTCATTTTCCTCTTTTGTCCAGAGGACACGGCGTCCATGATTTCCAAAAACAATTTGAAATGTGGACTCATCAGACCACAGTACACTTTTCCACTTTGCGTCTGTACATTTCAAATGAGCTCGGGCCCAGAGAAGGTGGCAGCGTTTCTGGATGTTGTTGATGTGTGGCTTTTGCTTTGCATGGTAGAGTTTTAACTTGCACTTGTAGATGTAGCGATGAACTGTGTTAACTGACAATGGTTTTCTGAAGTGTTCCTGAGCTCACGTGGTAAGGTCCTTTACACAATGATGTCAGTTTTTAATGCAGTGCCGCCTGAGGGATCGAAGGTCACGGGCATTCATTGTTGGTTTTCGGCCTTGCCACTTACATTTATAAAGTTCTCCAGATTCTCTGAATCTTTTGATTATATTATGGAGATGATGGAATCCATAAATTCCTTGCAATAGAACACTGAGAAACATTGTTCTTAAACTGTTGGACTATTTTTTTCGTGCAGTTGTTCACAAAGTGGTGATCCTTGCCCCATCTTTGCTTGTGAATGGCTGAGTCTTTTGGGGATGCTCCTTTTATACCCAACTTTTTTGAAACATGTTGCAGGCATCCATTTCAAAATGAGCAAATATTTGCACAAAAACGATAAAGTTTATCAGTTTAAACATTAAATATCTTGTCTTTGTGGTGTATTCAATTGAATATAGGTTAAAGAGGATTTGCAGATCATTGTATTCTATTTTTATTTACATTTTACACAGCATCCCAACTTCATTGGAATTGGGGTTGCATTTCATCCCTTAGCCACGCTATATTGTTGCTACATCATAACCAGAATGGGACCTGCTGATTCAAGCCCAAATCGATTGTAAACACAGCGGAGGTTGAGCGGTTTTCTGACACTTTTTATTTAATTTTTTTCCTAGTGTGGAGCTTTTTTTTTTTTAAGTCCAGTCTGAAGGTGATTCTGTAAAAGCTGTGTGAAATACAGCCTTATCGTTTTGAGCCATGAGAAATACAGGCTTATTGTTTTGAGCCTTATTTAGATGACAATGAGAGAGACTAAACATTGGAGTAAAACCTTCAGTGTACAGTGACAAAATTGGCGGAGTTCAGAACACAGAATGATGATTATAAAATAAATAATGCAGGCAATTTCGCCATGCAGCAGATGAATACCTTTTTTTCCCAGCTCTGTAGTCATAATCGACTAATTAAAATAAAAAAAAAAAGTTTTACTGTCCTTGACATCAGAAAAACGTGATGAGGAAGTGTGGATTTTTTTTTAGTTTTTTCTTCTTAGAAAAAGGTACATACATTTCAAATCTGAAAAATGACACGAGGGACTGAAAATACCAGCTATTTTTAAAATAAACATTGTTTCCTTTTTGAATACAGTTAACGTACTGTACATTAGTAGCGTAACAGTTATTATTAAATATTAAAATCATTCACAGAAGGAGTAAATTATATAGTCTCAGCTGTCCTTCTCAGTGAAATCATCTTTAAACTCATCCACCTTTACAAAACGACATCTGAAAATAATTTAATTCCTTCTGTCTTGGCTGAAGAGAAGTCCATTTGTCACACGGGAGTTTGGTGCCAGGTTACAGCACCAGCTGTTATTGCGGCTGATGGATCGAGTCTCTGCTCTTAATGAGCTGCTTTGCGCTGCAAGTTAAGAATCAGAGTTCCTCAACTGCTCATAACGCCTCCCGTGACGAAATTACGCCATTATGTCAAACTGTTTTTTTTTTTATTTTAGTCTCAAATATTCAATAAAAAAATGGCATAATGTGTCACCTACACTTTAACACCATATTATAGTGCAGGCAGCAAGCAGCATTTTGTTTAGGTGCTGGGTCTGAGCACAGTTTGGAAAAAAATAAATGCCCGGCCTTTTAATCAAGGAAATATGGTACCCACTCTCCTCCAATCGGCAAGTGTCAGTGCTGAACTTTATTTTGTACCTCGGTTACTGGGCACATCTAGACTGCTCTGTCTCGTACGTGCAAGGGTTTTTTAATGAAAGTGCATTGCGATCGGACAGGACGTTTTGCCCGAAGTGAGTGAAAAGCCATTATACAAAATCCGGTGTTTACGGTGTTTGTTATATGGAAAACCATACAAAAGCATGGGGACTTTTGCTTTTGTCTGGTAAGTGCGAATATACGATGATGGTTTAGGCAAGTTTTACTGTATATTGAAAAATCATGGTTCTGTCTGAGCTTGGCTTAGCGACAACACGTAGACTGTCACTAAAAGTGTCTATCCAGGGTTTTCATGTATCCCATAATCCCTTGCACACCAGAGAGTCGCTGCACTCAAAACAACATAGAGAATCCACATGACAATTGTAAATGAATATTATACTACAAAAATGTAATTTTTTATACTTTTGTTCACGTTAATAAGAGACTGCATGCATAATACCCTGAAAACTTGCAAAAACAATTATAAGGAATAATCCGTGTCTGCCACATTTAATCTGCGTGGAATTTGAATTTGAGACATACTATATATACTAATCTGGAACAAAAAGGACAAACAGTGTTATAAAGAACAATAATAAAGACATTAAAGCGCAAACTTTACTTTCCCCCAGAATGACATGATCAGGAAGCGAGCGTAGCTCACAGCAACTTCCATTGAAAATAACGGAGAGACAGCCAGTGATTCTCGCATGTTTACATAAAACAAACACAATAACGTCGTCTATAAACCCAGAGAATATATTCACGAGAGTTTTAGGCACAATATAAAAATAGTTTTATGTTGCGATGTTAATGGTGTTGTCCGTGTGCAGCGGTTAAAGTGAAGCCCGATCAGAGCATCTCAATGCAGTTCTCAATGTTACTGAGATTTCGCAGCACGGCGACCTCAGCTCGGTTTTGCGGGATTTGAAACCTGAAAAGGGTGGATAACACTAATATGCGTAACTTTTGAATCTTCAGTGGGACTCTGATCCTTTCTGGAACATATGGTCCTACGCTGGAAAGAGTGGGACCATATGTTCACTGTTGGTGTTAGTTTAACACTGGTGATTTTACTGTGTGTGCCTCGTTTAGGATAGTTGATGCATTCCGCTTGGTGTTAAGTCTTTGAAGGTTGGGGGTGCATTGCGTTGTGTGTTTAAGCCGCTTTCACACCGGACCTGCTTCGAGTTGCATTAGCTGCGTACATCTAATAACGCAGGAATGTCTGCATCAGTTGTGCACAGCAGGGGGTTAGAAGCTTGAGGAGGTCAGATTCCAGAGTTGCTGCAGGCAGACTGAGCTGCAGCTAGACTGTGCGCGCTCTTTCTTCTTGTGCCGTGCTGCAGGTCTGCGCTCTGATTTGTTAGTTTATCTTTGTTCCTGTGACCGCGGGGCTGCATCCGGCGTTTGCGCCCAAACTGTCCGTTAGTGGACGTGGAGAAGTCGGGAGATATACTGGATGTGGGCATGTCCTGTCTCTGGCAATCAGTCTGTGAGCAGGACTTAAAGACTTTATTTAACACAATCATGAAAGAACTTGAGGTGAGTGCAGGAGCTGCAGTCAGGCTGCAGTGAGCTTTTTTTTTTTATTGTTCACATGTGCTGTTTGAGCAGTTTAGTTTTACTGCATTGGTATAAAGTTTAAGAATCCTGCATGATTTATATCTTGGCAACAATGGAGCACAGCAGGAATCATAAATTGGCGTCGGGTGGCATCCAGTCACGTTAAGTACTGTTATGTTTCCTCAACTTGCGAGAAAGCTACTTCCTTTCTGCATCCCGTGCTCGATGCAGAAAAAAAATTCAGCATGTTTAATTTTTGATATCTGTTTTGCTTCGCCCTTTGCGTCCCTCACGGTGTTGTGGCGTTGAGCTGCATCAGCTTGTCACTAGGTTGCATCAACGTGGCGTCGTCATGATGCCACATGAAGCAACTCGAAGCAGGCCCGGTGTGAAAGGGGCTTTACGTTGCCTCAGCTTGGGAGAAAACTACTTCCTTTCTGCATCCAGTGCTCGACGCAGAAAAAATTAAACGTTTCATTTTTGGTGTCTGTTTCACTTCACCCTTTGCGAAGTGACTTTTAAGTAACTTTGAGCTGCAGCTTCTTGAACTAAATCTGTCATTTCCCATCCTTTGCGCCATTGTTTATCATCCACCAAAATATAATAAGGACTTTATAAATGAGTTTGCGGACTTTCTGTCTGGGATTGTGGTGAAATACAATCATATTTTAATCTGTTGTGATTTGAATATACATGTCTGTTGTGAATCCCGTCCTCTGGTCAAGGACTTTTTAAACATTATTGAGTCCTTTAATTTTACCCAGTGCTTGTCGTGCTCAACTCATGAAAGAGGCATATTTTAGATCTTGTGTTGTCTTATGGTTTATTTGTATCTATTAATGAAATCTATGCAACTATGTGTATATCTGACCATCTACTAGTGTTGTTCACTTTGACACTTCCATGTTCAGTGGATAAACCACCTGCTCTTGAGTGCCTCCAGTGCACTATTACCCCTTCGACTGCCACACAGTTTTCCACTGTTTTTAATTATTCTTTTTTGTGTACACTTGATGGAAAATGTGGTCTCAGTACCAATGAGATTTTTGTCTGTCTTTAACTCCATGTGCATGGAGATCTTGGACTGTGTCGCTCCTCTTAGGCCAAGGCGCTCTAAACCACACTCACAGCTGTGGTTAAATGAGTCAGCGTGCACACTCAGACACGCATGTAGATGCGCTGAGAGAAAATGGAAAAAAGATCATCTCATTGTATCTCGACAAATTCTTCATGGCTGTATTGTTGCTTATCAGAAAGCTGTCAAAGCTGCCAAACCAACCTTTTTCTCTACTTCAGTCAGAAATGATTGCCATAAGCCTCAGGTCCATGTTTTGAACTCTTATTAATCCCAGTGATGTCTCCCCTCTTGTGCCAACACCTACACTTTGTAACAAGTTTTTATCACAAAAGTGTCTGCCCTTAGACCAGCTCATTTAGGCATTAGACCCATCACAGACTCCCGTTTTTCTCTGTGCTCTGCTGTCCTCAATCAATTCAAGCCTTTGTCCTTCTCCCAACTTTCTGACGTAGTCAGTCATCTGCATCCTACAAATTGTTCTTGAGATGTCATTCCTCCTCGTCTCCTCAGAAGTTTTTGATTCAGTGGGAGCCACTATTTTGTTGCTGGTTAACACCAGTCTTAGCTCTGGCTGCGTGCCTTTAGCTTTTATACATGCTGTGGTGAAACCTTTTCATTTAAAAAATGGCGATCCTTTCAAGTTTTAGGCCTATATCTCAACTCTTTATCCAAAGTGTTAGAGAGTGCTCTCCATCCAGTTACAGTTATTTTTAGCTCAGCATGGCATTTATGAAAGTACCAAAACCGCTCTACAGAGTTTTAATGATTTGATTTCAGCTGCTGAGTCAGGTAGTCCTGCCATCCTGATGCTTTTAGACTTGTCAGCTGCCTTTGACACAGTGGACCTTGCAATTCTGTTGCGTCATCTTGAGCAGTGTGTGGGCATTACAGGCTCTGCTCTCACCTGGTTCCTTTCTTATCACAGAGTGGAGCTTTTCTGTGCAGATGGGCTACTTCAGATATGGCTCCACTGTCTTGTGGAGTCCCTCAAGGCTCCATTCTAGGTCCTATTCTTTTCCTTTTGTACATGTTGCCTCTCAGCAGTATCTTTCGAAAATACCAAATATCTTTCCATTGCTTTGCTGATGATGTCTAGATTTACCTACCACTAAGGTAGTTAGGCAGTGACCCAATGCAACCATTATTGGATTGTTTGAGTGAGGTCAAGTCTTGGATGAGTGCTAATCTATTAAATCTTAATGAATGCAAGACGGAGGTTATCCTGTTTTGGGGGAGCACTTCCACAGCCTGATCTGCTGATGTCCTGGGTCACCTGGGTTCCACCATTCATTCCTGTGTGAGCAACCTTGGAACTAGGGCTGCAGCTATCGATTATATTAATAATAGTATTCTATCAATTTATTCTGGTCAATTAATTGAGTAATCGGATAAGAAGTACTTCTGCATTTTTAAACAACACAAATAGTCCAGGGCTCTCCCTAAGCAATGGCACAATGTCGCTGCGCCAGTCTTGACATTTTGTTGAAATGGCGATGGGATGTGGTTTTCCCCAGCTTGTAAAATGTAACCAGTTTTTTTTATTTTTTTATTTTATTTTATTTTTTAAAGGTTGGTGTACTGGGTCCCTGTGTGATTATTTTTTTTACTTTTATTATTATTTTGTAAATGTATTAATTAATTTTTTTATCCCTCTTACTCTGTGATTCAGCAGATGCATTTCAGCTGGAGGTTGAACATGCAAACCTCGCAGTCACTGTTTTTTGTTTTTATTTACCGTGTTTGTGAAGCTCGACTCCGAGCTCCTCCCGAGTGACCGAGCTCCTCACGCTATCTCTAAGGGAGCGCTCAGCCACCCTGTGGAGGAAACTCATCTCGGCCGCTTGTACTCGCGATCTCGTTCTTTCGGTCATGAGCCAAATCTCATGACCATAGGTGAGGATCGGAATGTAGATCGATCGGTAAATCGAGAGCTTTGCCCCCCTACTCAGCTCTGTCTTCACCACGACAGTCCGATACAGCGACCACATCACTGCAGATGCTGCACTGATCCGTCTATCGATCTCACGCTCCATCCGTCCCTCACTCGTGAACAAGACCCCGAGATACTTAAACTCCTCCACTTGAGGCAAGGACACTCCACTGACCTGAAGAGGGCAAAGCACCTTTTTCCGGTCGAGAACCATGGCCTCGGATTTGGGTTCCGGGCACGTCCCATTGGGAGGAGGCCCCAGGGAAGACCCAGGACACGCTGGAGGGACTACATCTCTCGGCTGGCTTGGGAACACCTTGGGGTTCCCGGGGAGGTGTGTGTGGATTGGGAGGTCTGGGTGGCTTTGCTTGAGGTGCTGCCCCCGTGACCCGACTCCGGATAAAGCGGAAGAAAATGGATGGATGGATGTTTGTGAAGCGTTGTATGTTGCCCAAAACAGTGAAAATCCAAATCCAAAAGCCACTGACTGTCTTCCAGCTGTGCATATTCAGCATGGTTTAAACATTTCAGAAATTCTGATTTCAGGCAACAATTCAGAAAACCATTCCAGATATTTACTTCTGTGCAGCAGCAGATCTGTGTCTGCATGTCTCCTCTAGCTGTGCACGGAATAAACATCTTCTCCTGGCTCAAATAGAACTCAATCTTGTTAGCCACATCCATCACGTCTTCCATATGTAAGGACTGTTGTGCTGCTAACCGACTTTTCGATTCCTGGACTTCTCGGGCTTACAGAGAGGATTTAGCCAGGTAGTTTGCATTGTAGCTCTTGTACCTCATTTTGAAATGCTGCTCCAAATTCCCTTTCTTCGGTAATGGAGAGTTTGCATTGCAGATAAGACTGATGGCTTTGCCATTCGAATAAATGAAAAAACAATCTTCCTCTGAATGAAAATGAGTTTTCCCTTTTCTTTTTTTTAGCCTCCGCCATTGTAGCATTCCCTTGCTCTTCCTCCTCTATGGCGTTTAACAGCAGCTGGCATCCTTATTGGTGCATTGCTTCCACCTTCTGCATCAGTACATTATAGCGGCACTAATTTTTTTTATTTTTCATGTGATCACGTGGTTGGGCATGCTCGATTTACACATTACAGCCCTTAGCCTTATATTGGATTGCATGTTATTGTATTAGAAACTAATGTGCAAAGATATATTGCCAGATCTATTCATTTTCATTTACTGTTTTTCTGACCACCTTCAACACTCAGTATTTTGCCCTTATCACAGAAAGCAGGACTTTCTAACAAAGTAATTCTGTTTGTGCATTTCTGCCCTTTGCCTTGGCTATTGATAATAAAATGTTCCCATCAATTCATAATCAACATATTTGTGGGGGATGCTTGGAGGAGCATTTGTTGCATTGTTCTGGAGAATGTATGAATGTAGAGCCATTTTCACACCGGGCCTTCGTAGAGTTGCGTAATGTGGTGAACCAACTGTGCCGATCTTACGCTGCCCCACGCTGGCCTATGTGGCAATCTTATCCATTAACAAGATGTTAAAGCAATCATAAACATACTTTTAAAGCTAGGAATGAACATTCAACTGTTTTACCAAGCTATAAAAACATTACAAATAGTTACCTTATGCTGTTCCAAAATAAAATCCTTAGTTCTGTATTCTTGCAATACTACAACATTTCTGTAAAAATGTCCAAAAACATAAAATTTTTGAAAATACTTCATTTTCAACCCTAAAGGCCTCCTACAACAGCATCTGAATGGTTGAAAAAAATTTTTTTTTATTGTTTTCTATATTTTCTATTTTTTTCTGTACGAGGTCTGTTAGAAAAGTAATGGACCTTTTTATTTTTTGCAAAAACTATATGGATTTGAATCGTGTGCTTGCATCAGCCAAGCTTGAACCTTCATGCGCATGCGTGAGTTTTTTCCACGCCTGTCGGTTGTGTCATTCGCCTGTGAGCACGCCTTGTGGCAGGAGTGGTCCAGCCCCCTTGTAGTGGAGAAATTCGCGCATCGGGACGGAGGCACAGGGCACAGAATAAAAAGCAACGCCGTGATGAAGCTTCACAGGACATGTTGTGGCATGTCCAGCTCGTCCACAATTTCTCAGATAGTCACACGACTGAAAAGCCACCGAAAGCCGTCTGAATTTTCCTTAATGGTGAAGAGCTGGGCATGTTAGGGCTTGTCCTGTGAGACCAACACGGAGGTGCTTTCGTCCCGCGCCATGAACGGCTCCATGGCGAATTTCTCCTCTCCTCTTTCCATTACAAAAACTCCTGTAACAGTGGAATGTGCCTAAAAAGTGCTATGTCCAGCTGTCTTGCCATTTCTCTGGTAGTCAGACGACGTCCCGGATCAACAAAGCGTTCACTTTGGAAATGATCTGGTCGTTTGAGCCTGTCGATCGCCGCTCGGTGCGCGGCGCGCCATCCGCCGCTGTGGGCCGTCTTTAATCCAGTTGTAATTGTCCTTAATCTGTGTGATCCCCATAAGATCTTCACTGAAAGCCATCTGAATTTTCCAAATGGTTTCCACTTGGCTGTCTCTCACACTTTCTGAAAAAAATTTGATGAAGCAAAGCGGCAGTCGATCAGCCAATTTCCTGACAATGAAAATCTGACGAGGGGGCTGGACCACTCCTCCCACAAGACGTGCTCACAGGCGAATGACGCAACCGACAGGTGTGGAAAAAATTCACGCATGCGCGCAAAGGTTCAAGCTTGGCTGATGCAATCACACATGATTCAAATCCATATAGTTTTTGCAAAAAATAAAAAGGTCCATTACTTTTCTAACAGACCTCGTATATTTTACAAATGCACTCTAAGTAATAAAAAATTTAATTGATAAAGTTAAGGTAATTTTCTCCACATAACATTCAGTCAACAGTCAATTAAGTGCAAAACAATATTGTAGTTGAAATTAATTAAATCAAATGAAACATTATTACTTAAATCCTGAAAATTAACAATTGCAAGTATATTGAAAATAATAGTATTAATTACATTTAAAACCCCTGTGTCTCAGTTCTTAGTGTGTGATCTGATCATCAGTCTGTTCTTTTGCCCTCCATACTCAGTCTTGTTACAGCTATATTAGCTCAGTCAGTGACTGTCACGTTTGTGTCATAATAATCTCGGCAAATGCTGTCCCAAAGACAGAAACATTTTCAGAGATGACTCCAGAGGATGTTCAGAAATGTCCAGTGCAATGTTGTGTGTCTATGCTGTGCTGCATTAATATGGCTGCTTGTCATGAAAAGGAATAGCCAAGAAATTTGAATGTGTTCCATGTGGCCTTTCCATATTTTTATTGTGCACCAGCCAGTGGGTGTTTGTATGGTTATGTAGAGAGACACCTGCACGAGTGTGGTCAGTGAACAATGGGTGAATGCGTGTCCTCGTCTGGTGTACAGTGACTGACAACAGCCAACATGATGTTTGTGGTACAGCAAAGCCCTGAATGCACCCTGGGCCCCGCTTTTATCTCAGGCCCTATAGCTTTGAGATTAGTGTCCAAAAGGAAATGGGAAGGTAGTAGACTGAAAAATGCCATCCCAGCAGTGTCTTTGTCCAGATGTACTACAGCCCAGAGCTTTTCCAACACCAAATATTTTATTGCTACAGTGAGTCATGGAGAAAGTGGTATGAAGAGCATAACTGCTTCTTGTCAGTTTCTTAGATTTACAGGTATCTCTGAAATAGAAGTAAATCCTATCTGACCAGACCATCAGAGCAAAAGGGCAAAAGGTTTCTGTCATGTCATTTGCTGGAGCACATTCTTGAGTCCGAGAAGCTAATCAGATGGCCCTGGTCCACTCCTCGACTCGCACTACTACTGAGCAAATATGTCCACCCCAGAGTTTATGTACTTTTGCTAATTTTAAACAAGTCTGGTACCCAGAGGGGACTTCTTGGAATTTACTTAGGCTGTGACACAGTACTAAGGAACAAACTGGAAATAATGGGCTTTTAATGTATACATACTACATTTCTTGAACACAGTTTATTTATTGAAGTTGTATATCTGATTTATTTAATTTTTAAAATTTATTTTAATTTCCTATTCATTGCAGAGGGGTCACCTGCAGCCAAAATGGAGGTGAAGACATCACTTTTAGACAACATGATTGGGGTTGGCGACATGGTCCTCCTAGAGCCCCTGTCTGAAGACTCGTTCCTTGAAAACCTGAGGAAACGCTTTGATCACAGTGAGATCTATGTAAGTCTGCATGTGTTTAAGTTCAAACATTAAAAGGGTCATATTATGGCTGAACAATTTATCACATTTGAAACAAAATCGTAATGCAATTTAGCAAACTATAAAGGCTGTGATTTACCTCTTTCTGTATATAGTTAACAGAAGTTGAGTGACATAATGCTAAAGGAGAGAGTGCCAAGATGGTGCCGTTGTGTCTGGCTGCTCGTCTGCTGCTCTCCAGTCTGTTTGTTATTTTATTGTTTTTAACTTATGCTGTTTTGAATCAGAGGCACTGCGGGTGTATGATCACCAAACGCTGCTGGATCTCCAGCCCCCGGTTCGTGGTGCGGTGTGGTTGTCGGCGGGTGGACAGAACTTTCCGCCCCATTTTTAGCAGAGGTGCCAGCTTTTCTGTGCCGTGCTCCTGCGCTGCCTTTCAGCCGAAAGCGCAGTCGTTGCGGCTGGAGACGAAGTGGCTGACTGGTGAAGCTGAAGCGGCTGACTGGTGAAGCTGAAGCTCTGTTTGGCTTGCTGTTTGGAGTCTGGACGAGCTGTGCACAGAATTCTGGCAGGATCAGTGCTTCCCTGGCACCTTGTGGATCTGGTTAAAGCCTGCGTGCTTTGAACAGTCAGACTGTCATCTCCACTGAAGTCCTTACCCTGGGTTTCCTGAACATCAGATCACTGTCTTTGAAATCTTTGTTGATTAATGATTTAATCATGCACCATCATTTAGATATGATTGGCTTATGTGAAACCTGGCTGAAACCCACAACTCTCCTTCCTCTGAATGAGGCCTGTCCACCAGTGTGCACATTTAGTCACATGTCTTGTGGTGTGAAGCAAGGCGGGGGTGTTGCTTTTATTTACAAATCTAGGTTTTCTTTATTAGGTGTTGGGGGTCACAAATATAATTCCTTTGATCATCTGACTCTCCGTTATGCCCATGATGCTAAATACTGTCAGGGTCATAAAACTGGAGCTCAGCTATGTTATTTTGTCACTGTTTATAGGCCCCCTGACCCATATTCTGATTTCCTAGATGAACTTGGTGCGTTCATCTCTAGTTTGTCAACTAGTGCAGATAACATTTTGATTATTGGTGACTTTAACATTCATATAAATAAGCCCACTGATCCCCTTAGCAAATTGTGGATGCATTAGGATTCCAGCAATGCATTCAGGACCCAACACACATTAGTGGAAATACCCTGGATCTGCTTCTTGCACGTGGGTTTGCTGTCACAAATATCGACATCTTGCCTCTCGCATCTATAGTCTCAGACCACTCACTTATCAGGTTTACATTTACGTTGCCACGTTTACTGGAACAACAGCCTTGTTTACTACTGCGGTGTCGTATTAAACCCTCAACTATGACTGAACTTGAGGCTAGACCACCTGATATTTTAGCTTTGAGTCTGGAGAATGCTAAATCAGTAGACAGCCTTGCAGATAGTCTAAATTTAGAGCTTAAAAGTACACTTGATAAGATTACGCCTCCTCTTTTAAGGTCACGCCCTCATAAGGCACAGTCTCCTTGGTTCAATGGTTACTTGCGTGACCTCGGGCAGAAGGCTAGAGGTTTGGAACGGAAATGGCGTTGTTCCAAATTAGAGGTGTTCCGCCTTGTCTGGCGGGATGCTATTTTAGATTATAGGCATGCACTACTGGCCACGAAGCGGGCCTATTACTCTGATTTGATCAGTAAAAACAAACATAACTCAAAGTTCTTGTTTGACACGGTAGCATTTCTTATTCACAGGCAACCACCTGTTAGTCGTTCTCCCTTTTCAGCGCAGGATTTCTTGGATTATTTCGAGAAGAAAATGGAATATATTAGGCTGAGCATATCTCAGCACGCCTCGGCCCAGCCATTAAAACCTGCTATGGAGGTGGGTGCTACCATTGAGGTGTTACCTAGATTGACAGAATTTAATAGTATTTCATTAGGTGTGCTGACAAAACTTGTGGCGTCTACAAAAAGCACAACCTTTTTATTTGATCCCATACCAACAAAACTGTTGAAGGACCTGTGGCCCACTCTTGGGTCGACTGTGCTGGAAATGATCAATCTGTCATTAACCTCTGGATCTGTTCTGAAATGTTTTAAATCTGCAGTGATTAAACCATTACTTAAGAAATCTAATCTTGACCCTTGTTTATTGAAAAATTACAGGCCGATATCAAATCTATCATTCTGTTCCAAATTTTTCGAAAAGGTGGTTTCACGGCAGCTAGTAGACCACCTCACTGAGAATGATCTGCAGTCTGCTTTTAGGAAATGTCACTCCACAGAGACAGCTCTCACTCAAAGTAGTGAATGATCTTCTGCGAGCAATGGACTCAGACACCACTATGGTTTTGGTGTTAGATCTCAGTGCTGCGTTTGATACCGTGGATCATCATATTTTGCTCGATAGGTTGGAGAATTTTTTGGGGATTACTAGAAGTGCCCTTGCCTGGTTGACGTCATATCTCTCCAGTCGTTCTCAATGTGTCTTGTATAATGGCACTACCTGTGACCTTGGTGACATGAGATTTGGGGTTTCACAGGGATCTGTTTTAGGCCCATTGCTTTTCTCCCTGTATGTGGCACCCCTTGGGCATATACTGCAGAGTTTTGGGATTGCCTTTCATTGTTACGCTGATGATACATGCCGATAACTGCGGGAAATCTCACTTCCATAAAATCCCTGGAGGACTGTCTTCTATCAGTGAGAAGTTGGATGTCTAGTAACTTCCTACTTTTTAACTTTGATAAGACTGAAATGATGGTTCTTGGTCCAGCGAGACATCGGCATCAGTTTAACCAGCTGGCGCTCAGCCTGGATTCGTGTGTCATACATCATACGGACAAAATGAGGAACCTTGGGGTAATTTTTGATCCCACATTGTCTTTTGACCTCCACATCAGGGATGTTACTAGGATTGCTTTTTTCCATCTGCGAAATATAGTGAGGATCCCCCCCATCCTGTCTATGTTGTGACCCCGATTCATGGTTTTGTTTCTTCTAGACTAGATTATTGTAATGTTCTATTTTTAAGGGTTACCGCAGTCCAGCATCAGGGGTCTTCAGCTGGTTCAGGACGCTGCCACCAGACTTCTGACACGTAGCAGAA